>NC_030680.2:105168710-105768710 GCF_000004195.4 Xenopus tropicalis | reverse complement strand
TTTTTCAGTAGCTAGATTATTATTAAGGTGTTATTTGTTTCTAAAATATATCTGTTTTGACATTATCTAGTAGAATTAAGTCTAAAACAACTGGACTTTTCTGAGTTTTTTCTTGAAAACGTTTCACCACTCATCCGAGTGGCTTCTTCAGTTCAAATGACTGGTAGGGAATTCCCCGGTATTTAAACTCTTGATGGTAGTAGAGTCACAGACATCCAATCACAATGGTTCCATTGAACTTGTTCAGTTAGGTGTTAGCTGAAACTGACAGGTGTAAGAAGGTATGATCCAATCACAATGGTACCAAGATTCTCATTGATGAAGGTGTTAATCCTTCAAAGTACATGACTGGAAGTGTGAATTGTTGTGAAACTGCCGGGGTAAGGATGTCAACGCGCCATTGTATGTTGGTGACAAGCGGTGTCTCAGGCCTCTGTTCAGGGATGGTTTTTCCAGGCTGGCATAAATGGCCTCTTTCACACCTCTTTCGAACCATCTGTCCTCTCGGTCCAAAATATGCATGTTACTGTCCTCAAAAGAGTGACCTTTTTCTTTGAGGTGTAGATAGACTGCTGAGTCTTGTCCTGAGGAGTTCGCCCGCCTATGTTGGGCCATTCTCTTACAGAGAGGTTGTTTTGTCTCCTCAATGTATAAGTCTGAGCACTCTTCACTACACTGGACAGCATAGACCACATTACTTTTCATGTGCTTGGGTGTAGGGTCTTTAGGGTGCACCAGCTTTTGTCTCATACAATGGCGCGTTGACATCCTTACCCCGGCAGTTTCACAACAGTTCACACTTCCAGTCATGTACTTTAAAGGATTAACACCTTCATCAATGAGAATCTTGGTACCATTGTGATTGGATCATACCTTCTTACACCTGTCAGTTTCAGCTAACACCTAACTGAACAAGTTCAATGGAACCATTGTGATTGGATGTCTGTGACTCTACTACCATCAAGAGCTTAAGTACCGGGGAATTCCCTACCAGTCATTTGAACTGAAGAAGCCACTCGGATGAGTGGTGAAACGTTGTCAAGAAAAAACTCAGAAAAGTCCAGTTGTTTTAGACTTAATTCTACTAGATACTGTATATCATGACCTGGATGAATGAGAATCTTCATAGACAACTGTTTTGACAGTTATTATTGTTTTGTAGTGGGTTTTTAAGGAAAATTTTAGTGTAAAGTATAAGTGCATATATAACTGTTATACCTCAGAATTTGAGGTATCATGCCAGAGAGCTGCCTTAGTGCATAAACGTGAAAATGAATCAATAAGCATTGCACAATAGCATGAAATAAAAATTTAGATTTATTTTTTAAATTACACTATAAATGCAAACTATATCTGCTTGTGATAAACATAGGTGGCACTATAACTTATACGCTTATCTTAAAGTGTTAATCTTAATGTGCCAGGCTAGAATCTGCTTTTCAGTTGTTTCCCCAGCTTTTTATGCGGAGACTTTGACAAATATAAAATATATTAGCAGATATGTCTGTCCTAATAACATACTCAAGTATTTATGTTTTAAAAAATGGGAACTAAGTTAGTTATTCAAGCATTTTGCTTTCAGCTAATAAATGTTATTTGTGTTAGTGTGACTGCATTATCTAGACAGCTCCAAATTAAAGGAAGACCCTTTCTTATGGACTCCATTTTAAATAAATAAGGCAAAACATTTTCATTTTTCCCTGTGTACTAAGATCTAATTAATCCTTATTGGAGGCAAAACAGTCTTATTGAGTTAAATGTTTAAATTTTTTTTGGTAGACTTTTTAAGATATTGTGATCCAAATTATGGAAAGACTCCTTATCTGGAAAACTGCAGGTCCCAGCATTCTGTATAGCTGAACGTGTCTTATACAGGTATAGGACCTATTATCCAGAATGCTCGGGACCAAGGGTATTCCGGATAAGGGGTCTTTCTGTAATTTGGATCTCCATACCTTAAGTCTACTAAAAAATCAACAAAATATTAATTAAACCCAACAGGATTGTTTTGCATTCAATAAGGATTAATTATATCTTAATTGGGATCAATTACAAGGTACTGTTTTCTTACTACAGAGAAAAAGGAAATCAGTTTTAAAATTCTGAATTATTTGATTAAAATGGAGTCTATGGGAGACAGGCTTTCCGTAATTCGGAGCTTTCTGGATAACGGGTTTCCGGATAAGGGGTCCGATACCTGTATCTGTACTAATACATGAAGTAGCCATATAGATATTTATGATACAAAGGGAGATTTGCAGTCTGCAATAAAGATTTGCTACTGTTGGTGAGAAATCTTCCCGAAAATACCTTGCCCTTCGCTAACAAATAAATAACTTTACTCACAGCGATTTGGCTTAATTGTTGGAAAATGCAAAGCAGGTATTTCCCTGTAATTAATCTGAATCACAGGGAGTAATGTAATTTACTTGCGGCGATTACAATGTTAGGGAAGGGCAAGGCATTTTCCGGAAGATTTGTCACCTGCGGTAGCGAATTTTTAATGCGGGCAACAAATATACTATAAGTGTTGAGACAACTCTGCTTTATATACTGTTGGCTGCATTATGGACTATATTATAGTATGTCATGTAACCATATATGTACTTCCTGTGCGATTACATGACTTTATTTTAGAGCAGTCATGTTTAGCTTTTTCACCCCCAGCTGTTTTGGAATGCCATGTCCCTAACATCCTCAGCTGCTTCTGTACATCTGGGGAAAGGGCACCGGTGCATCAATCTGTTCAGTATAGTGGCCCACACACTTGAGCAGAGGAGTTTCACTTGTTTTGCGGTGGTGGTTGCATGGCAAAAGAAAGTCACTATTGAGAGCTGTGAAGTTCTGGAATTCCCTCCCCGAATCAGTCGTGCTGGCTGATACATTATATAACTTTAAGAAGGGGCTGGATGGATTCTTAGCAAGTGAGGGAATACAGGGTTATGGGAGATAGCTCTTAGTACAAGTTGATCCAGGGACTGGTCCGATTGCCATCTTGGAGTCAGGAAGGAATTTTTTCCCCTCTGCGGCAAATTAGAGAGGCTTCAGATGGGGTTTTTTGCCTTCCTCTGGATCAACTAGTAGTTAGGCAGGTTATATATAGGCATTATGGTAGAACTTGATGGACGTATGTCTTTTTTCAACCCAACTTACTATGTTACTATGTTTAAAAATATAGTTTTAGGATATGTGCTTTGTACTCCCTGCCTTGTTTCTGTATGGTTGTAAGACTAGTTTGTAAGTAATAATTTATTTAATACGAAGATAACCCAGTGACACATTGCATGTTGTTGGTGACACTGTATAAACACCGCTTCAGCAGTTAGTGGAAAGGGTTGTGATTATCTATTTCTAGTTTCAAGTGTAACTTGAAAGGAGAAAAAACATTTGAATTAGGTTGTCTTTCTTTTAGCAATATTAACTCTTAACCGTTCTATTTAGCCTAAAGGAGATACTCCTCGCTTTGCTACAAGGGCTTAGGCTGATGCCAGACGTGGCGTCTTTACGCTGCATATTTTCTCCGCTTAAAAACGCCGCACAACCCACACAGCCTCTGACTATGGCGTTTTTCAGCCTAGTACTGGTGACGTAGCAAATCCCGTTTCCCATGGAGCTAATAGTGCGGAATAGTAAAAAACGCCGCGTATTTCCGCAAGGTCTGGCAGCTGCCTTTGTGTATACATAGGAATAGGTTGCTGTGCAAATAACTGCGTATTTCGGCAAACGCATGAAAAGTCAGTGGTAATGCGTTTTCTAGTGTATTTACGCATAGTGTGTTTTCCATCGAAAAAGCCTTAAGGCTGATGCCAGACGAGGCTTTTTTACACTGTGTATTTTCTAATTCTCTCGGCGGCTGAAAAACGCATGATGTCATCATCCATAGAAATAACTTGAAAAGACTCGAAGGAAACCACACAATGCATAAATACGCTAGAAAACGCGTTACCACGGACTTTTCATGCGTTTGCCGAAATACGCCGTTATTTGCACAGCAACCTATTCCTATGTACACACAAAGGCAGCTGCCAGACCTTGCGGAAATACGCGGCGTTTTTTACTATTTCGCACTATTAGCTCCATGGGAAATGGGATTTGCTACGTCACCAGTACTAGGCTGAAAAACGCCATAGTCAGGGGCTGTGTGGGTTGTGCGGCGTTTTTAGGCGGAGAAAATACGCAGCGTAAAAACGCCACGTCTGGCATCAGCCTTAATGGTAATGTTCATATCCAGTAAATTGGTCACAGGTGTGTAATCTAGTAATGTAATCTAGTACATTTTCACAGATGTGATGTATTGCCCATCATGATTCAGTCAAAGTGTGCATTATCAAATCCCTTTTTACCCCATTGTTTTCTGTAGTCACTACACCCATATTTCTGTAGAACATCCCCAAGAATTTTATTGGATTCCGCTTTCTCATTAGTGACACAAGAGTGTGCTAGCGGTATGTCTGTGGGTGCTATTATAGAGGTTCCTGGAAATTGGCCTAGAAAAAATCAAAATAAACTTTGCTACAAGGCTACTCTGTTATTGCCGAATAACTAAAGTTGCCTAATTAGAATTTTAGGGAAGTTGGCCATCTGGCATTTTTTCCCTGCTACTTTGGCATCAAAATGCCAGGTATTGTTGGATGGCTGACAGTTATCATAAGTCCATTATTTGCTAACTGTATTGTGGAATGATGTAAGATGCTTATTAGTATTGTAGTGGTTTGTTTTTTATGTTCTGTATTTTGCAGTTGTTTGCAGCTTATAGACCTATGCATGGGGCCATAATGATGGCCTGATCAGAACTTGTTCTCAGATATATTAGGATTTTTGAAAAATCTCATCAGAATCAAACATATTAGGCAGTGGATGTGGCCCTGTCCTCACAAAACTGCATGCCCTGGGCCAATGTATGCCTACTATGGCCAAGTTGAGGCATAGTAGTGCAGGTAGTGCCTAATGCTGAATATTTTTTTGTGCTGCACAAACCCTTTGAAAGGAATTTGTATTTTTGTTGTTTAGACATATATTTTAACCATTTAATCACATCTACGGTGCAGATATAAAGTACAATTGTGAAGCATAGATTCGGTGGTTCTGGGTTCCATTATGATTTGTCTTTTTCCATGTTTTCCTTCAAAATGAGAAACCACAAGATTGCCTTTTTAAAAAAAAAAAAAATGTTCAAAATCAGTTGTAGATTTAAAAACTGCTAAGCATTTTTCTCTGATTGCAGATTAAAAAAGTTGTTGTTTTTTTCTAGTGATAAGATATCCCCTTATGCAGCATGCTTGGGAATGGAGGCAGCAGGAAGCAGAACAGATGGGTGGGGCTAGTAGGTTTATTTATTAAAACATTTTCCAAAAAAACTACTTTTCTTAAAGCAGGTTTCTTCTGTATTACACTGGCACATTCTTGTTTTTTTTATACAGTATGTCCCACAAATTTAATTATGGATGGTGTTTTTCCCGATTTAAGGAAATGTTCAAATTTTCTGCTAAGTATTAAAAATACACTTTTGTAAAATCGTAACAATTTTACACTAATTCGTAGTGGGATAATGTCCCCTTTAAAGGGTCACTGTACCCTCTACTTGTGCTTACTACAAGACAATAAATGATTTGGCACATATGTATGTTATCTTGATGTATGCTATGAGAAAATCTAGGGAGTTGTCATTGCTATGCAGAATGTTTTTTGTTGCCAAGTTTAAATGGGCACACCCTTGTCTTTTAGGCCATGCCCCTTTATGACTCCTTATAAAGAGCATGTATTTTGTATTAAATTGCACAAAACTGTACATTTAATATTTGGGGAGCAAAATTAAAAACCTTTTTTTTTTTTTACTATAGCATTGTGTAACAGAACGTTCCAATCTGTAGATTGTGAAGAGATTTATATGTGACAGCACAGAAGTTTTTCGCCAAGGTGAAAAACAATGTGTGTGGAAAATCTAAGACCAGCTACACCTTAAAAACCACCATGCCTATAGTAAAGTATAGCGCGGAATCATGCTCTGAAACTGCTTTTTAACCCTTAGCACCCTAAAAAAAAACAAAAGCATAATGATTCCAAACAAAAGCTAAGTCTCAATTCAGTTGATTATTGGTTGCTCTGTTTTAAATTGAGGTGCACAATCATCATCAAACTAACAACCTTAAACAATGGTTATAATTATGGATGCTTTTTTGGGGTTTCAGTGCTTTTAAATTAAAAATATCACAGCAAATCAAATTTATGTGGGATCAGCTGTAGAATACACTAGTAGATACACTCTATATTTCATATTCGGTGCGCATTAATTTAGTTCCTGTAGTGCATATAGAATATGTAGAAACTTGAAGGCGTGCCATTGTGTGTACTTTACTGACAAGGAAATGACAATAATAAAACTGCAGTAAGCATACATACAACTGCCTGCAAATCTTCTCATAAACCGGCAAGGATTCTCAAAGCCAAGTGTGGCACACGGGTCTTCTGGCAAAGCTGCACAAGTGAAAACTATTTTTTGACTTGAGGACAACAAACTCTCTAGCTCCACTAATTTAGCACATACTGTGCCTTCTGATCTGCTCAGTTGCCCAACTCTAAGCAGCATTGATCCTTTCCTTTAAGGGTTCTGGCACACGGGGAGACTAAAAATTCTCTGGATCTTTAAAATTACAAATGTATAAACATTCTCTGTAACTCCTATTTGAGTTCTATGAGATACTCTGTACTGTGTCCTTTTGTTTAGGTTTCTCCCTCACCAGCAACAAGATGGCCCCAAATACCCCTTCATAACTTTGTAATCATTCTGTCTTATATTTGTGATTACACTGGCAGAAGCACATTGATTACAAGATTATAGAAGGTTATTTAAGGACATTTTATTGCCTACATGTGAGGGAGAAATCATGCAGGCTGAGCCACAAACTGCCCCATGTTCCATAATGTATGTTTTTTGATCCCAAAATTTTTGTCAGTAGCAAAGCTCTTTTAGCTGTGTGCTTGCTTGATAGTGTGTTTTGGAGAGTGAACATTTAACTGCTTAGATCAGAGGATTTGGGAGTTTGCCCACACAAGCCCTATAAATAGCAGTGTTTTTCTGTTTTCCTTGTTTGAAGTGATGTTATAAGGTTTTGCATTTGCTGCTGTAGGGTATTATGTTACAACCCCGAGTTAACAACTGCATGTTTCACCTGTGAAGTTTCCGTAAAAACACTAAGAAAAAAGCTGTTTGCTCAGTGTAACAAAACTATTTTTTACAGCTGTAAAATTCAAAGCATGTAAGATATTTGTATTGATTTCACACAAAACATTATTTAGCACATACATAAGTATGTGCTAAATAATGTTTTGTGTGAAATCAATACAATACAAATCTGTGAAAACCCAACTTATTTAAACCTTGTCCACTGATTTTTACGGCTTTGTATTGAGCGAAGATATTGCAGTAAAGGTACAAATTTAAAATGAAAAAATTAACAAATTAAAATGCTGTTTGTAGATACAGTATAAATAAAGCTGCAGCAAACAGAAATCTTATTTAACATGAATAACATCCTTTCATGCAGGGTAAAGGGGAAAAGGAGAAAAATTGATGTTTTGGTTTTAACAGTGACTAGCTATCATCTGTCAGGTCAAACGTTTGCCCTTGGAACTCTGAGTAGTTCTTTGCGCCTAAATTGGGCTGCCACAGTGACAACACCAACTGGCTCCTATCTTTTCTTATTATAGACTCCGCTTGATGCTATAGAATTAGCAGTGCACAATTCAGTAAGGAAACACTGCATATGCTCTTATGCTATTTTACCTTATCTATAGTTTATTTATACTCTTTAGTAAATTTATACACTTGTTTACAAATGCTTATTTAAATGGGTGGTTCACCTTTTGATTAACTTTTAATATGATGTAGTGATTGATATTCTGAGAATTTGCAATTGGTCTTCATTTTTTACTTGTGGTTTTTGGATTATTCTTTTTCAGGTTGGAATTTAAGCATCTGGTTGCTAGGGTCCAATTTTAGTTTAGCAACCAGGCATTGATTTGAATGAGAGACTGGAGGCAGAAGAAGGAAAATAATTCAAAAATTATAAAAATGAAAAAATGAAAACCAATTAAAAATTGTGGTATGTTTTGTTTCTCTTATGAAGCATGTTCTTAATGTATGTGGTCCTAAATATAAAGAAGAGGATAGTTTTGACACATGACATTTCTGCTGCCTCAGTCCTCACAGGGTAGTGTAGTAGTAAACCAACATCAAGGGTGATGTTGCCCATCAAGTTTAACATTTTAAAGCAAACCCCAAACACACACACACCAATCAATCTATACACTCACTCACATATAACTATATATACCAACATCAGTACTTATTGTAGATTTTAGTATCACAATAGCCTTGGATAACAATCTTTTCAAAAACTCATTCAAGTCCCTCTTAAAGGCATTAACAAAATCACTAAGAAGGGCATTCCCCAATCTCACTGCCCTCACCGTGAAAAACCACTTCAAATGAATGTTCCGGTCCTCTAATCTAAAGGGTTGTCCTCTGGTGTGCTGATCGTTTTTATGGGAAAAAAATCCTCAGACCCTTCTCAGTTAAGAATCCCCCCAACACACTATCATTTAGTGGATAACTTGCGTTTATATTATTTCTACCAAAGTGCATAACTATCAACATTGAACCTCATTTTCCATTTTGCTGCCCAGTTTTACAATTTTGTCAGATTGCTCTGCAAAGTGGCAGAATCCTGCATGGAACTTAGTATAGTTTTGCACAATTTAGTATCATCAGAAAAATAGAAACAGTACTTTTAACAAAGGACCAAGGACTGACCCCTGCGGTACTCCACTAACAATGCTGATCCAATTAGAAAATGTTCCATTTACCACCACTTTTTGTAATCTGTCCTTCAGCCAGTTTTCTATCCAAGTACAAATATTATGTTCCAGGCAAATGTTTCTCAATTTTAACTTTGTGTGGTACTTTAGCAAAGTCCAGGTATTCTTTACTGGTCACCTATTTAAAAGCAAACATCTTATTGGTTGCTGTATTTTTTTTTTTTCCTCTGGGCAAATTAAGTCCCTTTTGGTTCACATTTGACTCAGGACTGTAGGTTTAATGAAAAACAAACCTATTGTATGTGTTAGTGTATGTGCCCGTGGGTCCCGCAGGTTTGGGATGACTTCCACACAAGATTTGTGGGTCATGGGTGGGTTCAGGCTGGGTTAGGGTTTGAAGCAGCCTGTTAGGGTCAGGTTGGGCCTACATCACTTGTATGTAGGGTGATTTTTGAGCAGTTTGCCAGCCATATTTACCTGTGCCTAAAATTTTGTGTTTCTTCAGCTGTCGTCTTATGTGCTTTCCAAATCTAAATAAGGATGTACATATAGAAAATTGTTGCCAGAAATTCAAACAATTTATGCCAATTTATGCCATAGGCTAGAATGTAAATCTCCGGTGGGATGGCATACGCGGCATGGTGATTTGCCGAAATTTTGGTGCCGTGTATGCCATCCCACCGGCGATTTACATGGCGTGATGGCATTTTGGGGAGCGACTAGTCTCCCCGCCTGTCACAGCCTTTATGCTTTTTATCCCACTTAACTATGAAAAAAGCATTTGACTGCTTTCTGTAAATTCTGGAATTTCTTGCTTGTGGAATTGTTCGGGCACCATGGGATTAATTAGTGAGAAGTGGTGTACCCAGAGTTTTCATTTGTATTTTCTGCTTTTTAATAATTTACTAAGTCTGTAATTTACCTTTAATGTTTTATGAAAAGTCATGTTTTATTCAGATATAATAACCTGCCAAGGAAGTACTGGGATTTCTATGGTAAATGTCTAGAGTACAACTACTTATGAAATAGAAAGCCTTATTCATTTAAGTATTGATCACTTTTATTTGGTATGTGCACTGCTGTGCTTAATAAAGTACATTTCTGTTTCTTAGCTATTAGGCATTACTTAGTCTGAATGATAATTTGTTGGGAATTATGAATCCTTGGAACCTGAGATTGCTCTTATATTTGTAATATTTGCTGTGACTTTGGAGCCTCTAAAAAGAGAAACTTGGCATTTTGTGGGGAAGTAAACCCAAAAATGAAATGTTGCCTAATGAAAGAAAAGTTCTAAATAACTTTGTATTTAAGAAATGTGTTGATGTATTTGCAACTTGAAATCAGTATTTTGCTGTTCCTTTCTGCTCAGCTAGTTATATCTCTTACACAAGTGTAGCAGAAGTCTGCCTTGCATGCTTCTCTTTAAGGTATGTTAAACAGATGGCTTCAGCGAGATTTGTTTTAAAGTCTGAACCGCCAGGTCAGAATAGAAGGAACATAACAGTATATTATATTTACAAATAACTTTAGAACTATTGGAAATGTGTTGTTAATCTGTATCTTTAAATAAGGCTTTGCCTAATGCTGGCTACACTTTGGTAGACTATTGGACTATTGCCAGTCATCTGATACAGAGAAATATGGCTGCTTGTGGATGGTCAAGTAGATTGGATCAAGTTGTCTGAGTTTCTTTAAAGGAACAGTAACACCAAAAAATAAAAGAGCTTTAAAGTAATAAAAATATAATGCACTGTTGCCCTGCACTGGTAAAACTGGTGTGTTTGCTATAGTAACACTACTATAATTTATATAATAAGCTGCTGTGTAGCCACGGGGGCAGCCATTCAAGCTGGAAAAAAGGAGAAAAGGCACAGGTTACATAGCAGATAACAGATAAGTTCTGTAGAATACAATTGTGTTTTATCTGTTATCTGCCATGTGCCTGTGCCTTTTCTCCTTTGAATGGCTGCCCCCATGGCTACACAGCAGCTTATTTATATAAATTTATAGTAGTCTTTCTGAAGTAATTACACAACTTTTACCAGTGCAGGGCAGCAGTACATTATATTTTAGTTAGTTTTATACACTTTCATTTTTTGGTGTTACTGTTCCTTTAACGCACGCTTTTCCTGGTTGTTTGATCCAGCTATGTTGAGTGATAAAGTCTGTTAGAAGCCATAACATGCTGGCTAAATCTTACCGCAAGTGAATGATCTGGTCCTTTGGGTGTGGCCCACTTAAAAGGAAAGTGGACTGTATGATTATAGTATTAATATAGTATTATATAGTATTATAATAGTATAGTATTATTTAGATTCATTCTGAGACATTTTGAAGTTGCAGTTGTTTATGATTTCAGCCATTTAACTTGTGTCTGCAGATTGGAATTTAGTCTACTTTCACTGATGCCAACAAATCCATTTCTTAAAATTTCAATGTTATGCATGTCTTCATAGAAAGCTAGCAGGCAAAAATATTATAAAAGTGAGTCCTAACTAACAAAAAAAAAAAAAAAAAATACCTATTGGTTAGGCTAGATGTGCTTCCCATTCAGCCACTGTTACTACTTTTTTGCAAATTGTTCTTAAAACAGGACATAGTAATAACAACTGAATGAAATACTTATGATATGTAAAATGCATATGAGAAGCTGTGTATGCCTGTATTTCCTTTGTAAATTTGCCTAGAAGTGACAGTTCTGTAAAGGTTTGGAACAGGCCCAACCAGTTCTTTGTTGCATAAAGGAACTTGATATTGCAGTTTTAGTAGTCAGCTGATCATATACCTTTAACGTACTTTAGGTTAATGTTGCTTTAAGTGTCTGATCTCCTGTTACTGTAGAAAGGCTTTGTGAAAGCCTTTACCTGGTTAAGCTTTGTAAAAGGCTTTCAACTTTTTCTATCATTTGATGGTTGGTGAATGGCTTATGTGTAGGGTTGGGGCTGAGCTTGCCACTTCTAATTGTATGCATTGGTTTTCTCCTGCATTAATTAAGCAAATAGTCTCTATATTTGATTATTTTTTAGAGAATTGCTTACACCCACATGTCATGTGTGTCCATATTTCAGTTCCCTAAATGAACTCTGTTTCTTGCCTTACACAGAAGGCTTTGGTCTGGTAAGGAAATCACCTAAATGGGGTTTTCTGGGCTAATTAAGGGGCCATTCTGTAGTGACTACCTGAGATGCTGTGCACAGGGTGGGCTGTTAAAGAGCTGTGGGCATTTATGTTGGCATTAGTTTGGCAATATACTTTTGAAAATTACAGTCCAACTTTAAATGGATACTATAAAAGGCATCTCAAGAAATGAGATTCTTATGTCACAAGCTGTAAACATAGCATCACCTTGAAACCAAAATGAAACATATCACTTTTAAGTGCCCTTTTGTTCCGGTCCACATATATATATGTGTGTGTGTGTGTGTGTGTATATATATATATATATATATATGTGTGTATATATATATATATATATATATATATATATATATATATATACACAGTCCACAAAATTTTCAGCACACCAAACCCGTAATATAAATCACCTGGGTGCTACCTCCATGTGTCTAATTATCCAGAAGTCCAAGAATTTGGTGCACACCAGGATATTTTTTCAAAAATTAAAACGTTACTTTTATTTAAACATGCTGTTAAAACAGGCCAACGTTTCGGTCTCCTCCTAAGACCATTATCAAGACCAC
This sequence comes from Xenopus tropicalis, assembly GCF_000004195.4. Classification (NCBI taxonomy): domain Eukaryota; kingdom Metazoa; phylum Chordata; class Amphibia; order Anura; family Pipidae; genus Xenopus; species Xenopus tropicalis. The sequence goes on along the minus strand of NC_030680.2, from coordinate 105,756,192 downwards.
ATACACAGTTAAAATCAGCAAATAAATAGATAAAACCTCTAGACACTCCCCCAAGCCCCACACTCCCATCCCAGTCACATGACTGAATAGTTAACCCTGTAGGCTAAAGCATAACAAAGTCATTGTTATGCATAAGGGAGCATGTAGTGCAAGAAATACCAAGTTAAAAAAGTTCATACTTATCTACTGACAAATAATGCAGAAAATGTAACCATAGATGGTACGGGAAAATACAGAAAAGAAAAAAGGAAACAAAGACATTAAATGCTTAACCATAAACTGGCAAATATTGTAGCCAGTGTAGCAAACTCAGCAATACATCTCCTCACCTTTGCTCTAGAAAACATAGAAAAGAGCAGTGTTCATTTAACCCTGCCGGTGCCAAAGTACCTAGTTTTTTAATCCAAAACACCTCTCTTTGGAGAAGTAGCCTGGCCCGATCACCACCCCTTGTAAGGGGCGGCACATGATCAATTGCAATGTAATGAAAGGTGGGCAACCTGTGCCCCATCTCTAGAAAATGTTTGGCAACAGGCTTATTGGTTGTACCATCCCTGAAGGCTGTGCTTATGGCCGAACGATGCCCATCCATCCGTAATCGTAGTGTTTGATCCGTCTTCCCCACATATGAAAGCCCACAGGGACATGTAATCAAATAGATTACATACAAAGTAGTACATGTAATGCGATGTCTAATTTTATAACGTTTCCCTGTGTGTGGGTGCAAAAATGAATCACCTGGGGTCATGTATCGGCATGAGGTACAGTTAGGGCAACGAAAACACCCCTGTTTAGCCCCTGTAAGCCAAGTGCCCCGTTGTCGGGAATAGCATTTTACCGGGTCATTTTTAACTAAAAGGTCCCTGAGGTTGGTGCCCCTTCTATAGCAGATCATTGGTGGTTCCGGGACTATTCTCCTTAAATCGCTGTCAGCTCCAACTATATTCCACTGATCCCGAACAAATTTACCCAGGGCTCTCGTACTCTGATTGTACTTGGTACTAAAGACCAGCCTTGTCTCACTACTCCTAGGGTTCTTAGCCCCTGTACATCTTTCCTGTGCAATTTTAAATGCCTGCTGCAAAATGTTGTCCGGGTACCCCCTCTCACTAAAACGAACCCAAATCTCTTCCAGCTGTTTTTCTGCTAGGTCATGAACCGAATTGTTCCTTAGGACTCTGCAGAATTGGGAAATGGGTAGTGACTTTTTCATAGGTTCAGGGTGACTACTTTGGTAATGCAACAGAACATTCTTATCAGTCGGTTTCCGAAAAAGAGTAAAGTCTAACCGTGTACCATTTCTGATAAGTTCAACATCCAAAAAGTGTATTCTTGTTGTGCTGACCTCATAAGTAAACTGTACCGGGCTACAATATTTGCCAGTTTATGGTTAAGCATTTAATGTCTTTGTTTCCTTTTTTCTTTTCTGTATTTTCCCGTACCATCTATGGTTACATTTTCTGCATTATTTGTCAGTAGATAAGTATGAACTTTTTTAACTTGGTATTTCTTGCACTACATGCTCCCTTATGCATAACAATGACTTTGTTATGCTTTAGCCTACAGGGTTAACTATTCAGTCATGTGACTGGGATGGGAGTGTGGGGCTTGGGGGAGTGTCTAGAGGTTTTATCTATTTATTTGCTGATTTTAACTGTGTATGTGGTCTTGATAATGGTCTTAGGAGGAGACCGAAACGTTGGCCTGTTTTAACAGCATGTTTAAATAAAAGTAACGTTTTAATTTTTGAAAAAATATCCTGGTGTGCACCAAATTCTTGGACTTATATATATATATATATATATATATATATATATATATATATATATATATATAATATAGTATACAGTATATGTATGTGTATATATATATATATATATATATATATATGTATATATATATGTATGTATATGTGTATATATATATATATATATGTATATATATATGTATGTATATGTGTATATATATATATATATATATGTATATGTGTATATGTATGTATATGTGTATATGTATGTATATGTGTATATGTATATATATGTATATATGTATATATACATGTATATATGTATATGTATGTATGTATGTATGTATATAATGTATGTATGTATGTATGTATATATATGTATGTATGCACCGACCGCAACTCCATATTGCATGCTACCAGCCACCACCCCCCAGCTACTGTTAGAGGTATCCCCTACTCACAATTCCTGCGGGTAATAAGGAATAACAGCTCACCCGACACAGCGAAAATACAACTTAACGAGATGTATAAAAGGTTCCTTGAACGAGGCTATACTGACATCCAGTTAAACCAACAACTGCAAAGGGCACTTCTACATACTCAGGACGAACTGATCAACAAGAAGAAAACAGTTGCGAATCAAACTACCCCTCTTATTTTTACTACTACATACGGCTCTACATCGTCATCTTTATCTAAAAGCATCCAGAGAAACTGGTCAATGATTAGCCAGGATGAAACGCTATCACTGTATCTCTCCGATAAGCCAATGCTGGGTTATAAGAGAAGCAGTAGCCTGAGGGATTTATTGGTCAAAACGGACTTCAAAGGGCCTTCTAAAACTCAGACTGACTGGCTATCTACATATAAGAAATTAGGTTGTTACAAGTGTCCCGATTGCACCACTTGTAGATGTCTGCTCACAGGTCCTGACTTCCCTCATCCCCTTACTGGCAAACGACTCAGGATCAACCATAGACTGACATGCACCTCCACATACGTTGTGTACATCATTACCTGCCCGTGTGGACTTTATTACGTGGGCAAAACCATTACTACCCTACGTGAACGCATTGGAAATCACCGCTCTGCAGTGAGCAGAGCACTAAAAGAGGGCAAAGCAGACCAACCGGTAGCGAGACATTTCCTTAAATTGAAGCACCCTTTACCCACCTTTAAGTGTATGGCCATTGACTTTCAACCCCCTCTGCCAAGAGGAGGGAACAGGGACCAAGCATTATTGCAGAGAGAATCAAGATGGATCCACAGATTGGACTGTGTATCCCCCAAGGGCCTTAACGAAACATTGCCATTAGGATGCTTCATCTAATATCACTCCGTCTACACCTGTGTACATTGATGGCTACTTTGTATAAAACCAGTTTACTTTCAATGTGATATTTGCTATTGTATCTCTTCGCCCTTAAACTACAATGCATATCTGTCTCCTCTTTGCCTATATTATCGGCTAAGCTGTAACCTCTTCCTACCTGGAATATAATAATGGTGATTTGCTCATATTGTCCGGAAAAGCTGCATGCTATTATAATGTTATAATGTCAGGTATCTTCCTGCTCATTTTAATACCTTTTTCTTTCTTTTCCTTGAGATGTGTGCTTTTGGTGTATACTCTGCCTAAACACCTTCTATTTGCCCGATCCGATTAAGGGGTAGCAGGCTGTACCCCCACATGCCCGCTCATAGTGCCTCATGCGTATGAGGCTGTTCGTTTGGACAGTGACACCTATTGCATTTACCCCTTTGGGGTTAATAACTTTGGGACGTGCATTACTTTGAACTTGCCCCGCGGGGGGCATGGATAGGCCTGGGATGCGTTGTCTAGTGGTGGCATCTATCTCCATTGAATACCCGCTATACAGGACAAGGGACTGTGCACATCTACTCGGCTATTACCAAGTATGTGCATTCCCCGAGGTCTGCAAACAGAGCGCTGCGTGAGCGCTATACTTGGAGTGTATTCACCTAAATGTGCCCAGGAGGGGGAGCACTGCCTGCTCGCAGCACGGCGTCTCCACCACTCACGGCCCCCTAGCAACGCTGGCCCCTCTGCTGCCGTCCCGACTGCGTGCGCACGCAATGAGCTCCTGCCTGTCAGGAGCCGATCACTGTCTGACGATCAGGAAGCGATGGGCTGTAAGTATTTTTTAGTTAGCGCTTTAATGGCGCTGGGATGACAGGCGGATCTATGACATCATACACACTCTTATCTTATCTATTCTCTTTATTCATTTACTTTTTACTCTGTACACTAGCACTGTTTTGTTTTGTTGATGTTCGGTTGCTTAGCAACACTATGTCTTGGCGCCAAAATATGTTTAAAAAACGCCAATGTCTTTGCCTTCCTGCACTCCCTGACGAAAGTCCTAGTAAAGGACTGAAACGTTGGAAACAATAAATCTCACCACTTGCATTTGAAAAAAAACTTTACTTTTTTTGCCTTATTGTGGAAATCCTAAGAGTGCCGACATCCTTTATTTATCTACAGATTTTATAGCTCTGGCACCTAGGTTTACTCTCATTTTTATGGTGTGCCTCCCACTCTGGACTGTATATGTATGTATGTATATATATGTATGTATGTATACAGTGGAGGAAATAATTATTTGACCCCTCACTGATTTTGTAAGTTTGTCCAATGACAAAGAAATGAAAAGTCTCAGAACAGTATCATTTCAATGGTAGGTTTATTTTAACAGTGGCAGATAGCACATCAAAAGGAAAATCGAAAAAATAACTTTAAATAAAAGATAGCAACTGATTTGCATTTCATTGAGTGAAATAAGTTTTTGAACCCCTACCAACCATTAAGAGTTCTGGCTCCCACAGAGTGGTTAGACACTTCTACTCAATTAGTCAACCTCATTAAGGACACCTGTCTTAACTAGTCACCTGTATAAAAGACACCTGTCCACAGAATCAATCAATCAAGCAGACTCCAAACTCTCCAACATGGGAAAGACCAAAGAGCTGTCCAAGGATGTCAGAGACAAAATTGTAGACCTGCACAAGGCTGGAATGGGCTACAAAACCATTAGCAAGAAGCTGGGAGAGAAGGTGACAACTGTTGGTGCGATTGTTCGAAAATGGAAGGAGCACAAAATGACCATCAATCGACCTCGCTCTGGGGCTCCACGCAAGATCTCACCTCGTGGGGTGTCAATGATTCTGAGAAAGGTGAAAAAGCATCCTAGAACTACACGGGAGGAGTTAGTTAATGACCTGAAATTAGCAGGGACCACAGTCACCAAGAAAACCATTGGAAACACATTACACCGCAATGGATTAAAATCCTGCAGGGCTCGCAAGGTCCCCCTGCTCAAGAAGGCACATGTGCAGGCCCGTCTGAAGTTTGCCAATGAACACCTGAATGATTCTGTGAGTGACTGGGAGAAGGTGCTGTGGTCTGATGAGACCAAAATAGAGCTCTTTGGCATTAACTCAACTCGCTGTGTTTGGAGGAAGAAAAATGCTGCCTATGACCCCCAAAACACCGTCCCCACCGTCAAGCATGGGGGTGGAAACATTTTGCTTTGGGGGTGTTTTTCTGCTAAGGGCACAGGACAACTTATTCGCATTAACGGGAAAATGGACGGAGCCATGTATCGTGAAATCCTGAACGACAACCTCCTTCCCTCTGCCAGGAAACTGAAAATGGGTCGTGGATGGGTGTTCCAGCACGACAATGACCCAAAACATACAGCAAAGGCAACAAAGGAGTGGCTCAAGAAGAAGCACATTAAGGTCATGGAGTGGCCTAGTCAGTCTCCGGACCTTAATCCAATAGAAAACCTATGGAGGGAGCTCAAGCTCAGAGTTGCACAGAGACAGCCTCGAAACCTTAGGGATTTAGAGATGATCTGCAAAGAGGAGTGGACCAACATTCCTCCTAAAATGTGCGCAAACTTGGTCATCAATTACAAGAAACGTTTGACCTCTGTGCTTGCAAACAAGGGTTTTTCCACTAAGTATTAAGTCTTTTTTTGTTAGAGGGTTCAAAAACTTATTTCACTCAATGAAATGCAAATCAGTTGCTATCTTTTATTTAAAGTTATTTTTTCGATTTTCCTTTTGATGTGCTATCTGCCACTGTTAAAATAAACCTACCATTGAAATGATACTGTTCTGAGACTTTTCATTTCTTTGTCATTGGACAAACTTACAAAATCAGTGAGGGGTCAAATAATTATTTCCTCCACTGTATATATGTATGTATGTATATATATATGTGTGTATGTATATATATGTGTGTATGTATATATATGTGTATGTATATATATATATATATATGTGTGTGTGTGTGTGTGTGTGTGCAGTGAGCATTTATTACAAGTGCTGTTTAATTAAAGTATTTCCAGGCTTTTTGTCACCCATTCTGTGTGCATCAGTTAGGGTGTCTTCCACTATTGTGAATAGCTGCTGCAAGTAAAACTCCTAAATTCCATAACAGGTATGGCCCTCTGTACCCATATAGGGAACTAAACCTTTTCCCTTGTTATCTCTGCTGTGCTCTCAGTCCGGAGTTTGATCTTGCTTTACCTCCAAATATGACCGTATAGTCAAGATGACTTATGTACCTCAAGCTGGTACTGCTGCTTCTTAGCAAAAAAAAAAACAAAAAAAAAAAAACAAATGAGAGAAAAAATGGAGTATTAAAGATTTTCTTATGTAAGCCTAACTGTAGTTCCAACCTGTTATATAAATAGCACAAAACTAAGTTTCACTATGCCTTTTAGGGAATGGATCATTGATAAGGCATGAGGCTTACTTGGCGGATCTGTGGGTAATGTACAGCCAGTTCTCTGGTGTGTCAAGCTGCAAACAGTGGCCTACCTGTGCTAACACGTTGAAGAGAAACTGAACTATTTCAGCTTCTGCACTCAGCCTTACCAATATTTTAAAGGAACTAAAGACATTTTTTTGTATGTACATTAAGTTGTCGTTACCTGTATCAAAGCTAATATTGTTTGTGCAGTGTACTGTATTGGCCCAATAAGTCTCTACCCTGTTAGTGTTTCTTCAGCAGTGCACTAGGGAGAAATACATTGTGCAGGCTCCGGCTGGGCTACAGTAGGTACACGGGAGGAATGCCATTTAGAGTCTGATATTCTCTTATTGCATGTATATTCTCTTATTGGTGTATTGCTCTTATTGGTGTAGGAAAAGGTGATGTACCGGGTTAGCCAGTCAAAATGTTTACAGGGTAACCCTTTTGAAATAAAAAATAACAAAGTGGTATAAAGGTGATACCTTTATTGGCTAACTAACATAATCAGCTTGAAAAAGGAACTAAAATGTTCTGAAAGCTTCCTATGATTATCTAAGTTAGCCAATAAAGGTATCACCTTTATACCACTTTTGTTATTTTTTATTTCAAAAGGGTTACCCTGTAAACTCTTATTGGTGTATTACTGTTCGAGGTCAGTTTACCTGCTTCTGGAGGTAGTGTAGTGACCTGCCTTGTTCTTCATTATCACAAGCTGATAGCTTTGTCACATTGTTACATTACAAAGTTGAGTTGAAAAAAAACCAAAGTCCATCAAGGTCAACCCCTCCAAATGAACCCCAGTGCACATATATACTATACCTTATACACCTACATTGTGTAGTCTCCTGATGCCATGCCCCACCCTTGTTAAACAGCCAGGGCATTTTGCAGAGGTTTTTAACAAAGTATATGGCCCCTGCCATTTGTGGCAGATTCCTGGCCTGTGGATAAACGCAAGCAGAGAATCTGCCCCTACACTCCAAAAAGCTTATTAATGTGCCTGCACCCCAGAGCCATTGCATCAGTTCCGGTACAGGCACGTGGAGTGGATTTTGGCACAAGACTCAAGCAGTTTTACACTGAAATCCACTATGTTTGCCTGATCTGGCATATTCTGGTGGTTGCTACCTCCCTCATTTTTGATGGCAAAATTAATGTATACAGAGACATGTTAATGCGGAGTATTAGAAACCTGTGTCAGTCAGTACTTACCTGCTGATATTTGATACCCAGAGTAATGAGTTTTATTTATTAATTTAACAATCTTGATTAAGTTAGAAATAGAAGTTATATTTTGTCTGTATCAGTTCCATCATAGGTGGAACTAGGCACATGCCATTTTTCTAAATTGTTGCCATTGGGCATCTTATATTTTAGTCACTCATATTTGGATTTCTATTTACCTGTGCAGCCTCAACCACATTAACATACAAACACATTCTCTCTCTCTCTGTCTCTCTCTCTCTGTCTCTCTCTCTCTCTCTGTCTCTCTCTCTCTCTCTCTGTCTCTGTCTCTCTCTCTCTCTCTCTGTCTCTCTCTCTCTGTCTCTCTCTCTCTGTCTCTCTCTCTCTGTCTCTCTCTCTCTGTCTCTCTCTGTCTCTCTCATTGTGGATAAACGAAAACTTTCACTTTTTTTGCTTTTTGTCATATTGCTTATTAGTCAACTGAAAATGATCTGTTTGTATGTTCAAATAGTTGGTTCTGTGTATCTATAGTAATATGTTGGCACTGTATAAATAAAGCATATTAATAATAAATACAATTACAGAGAGCTAGACAACAGTAACATTCTTACAGGAATTAAATTGTTCTATAGGGATGATTTGTAAGCTGTTTTAAGAATAAACTTGATAAACCTGATGCTTGGTCTTTACTTGGCTGATATTTAACTTTTACTATTATACACCCCATGTGAGTAATGCACAGATGTTTTCATAAAGGGAAAGGGTATAATAGAATATTTAGAACAAACTTTTATTTTTTAAACAATCTTAAATGTTGCATAGTTGGGGTTTCTGCACAGGAGACACCTGTACCAAGAATCCTGTCGGGCTATAATATAAAACATCTTATAAGACATAAATAATTCTTACTGTCACCCACGCAGTTAAAATACTAATTGAACTAACTTATATTTTATTCTTATTTTTTTTTTTTTTTTTTTTAAGCTGAGAGAAGAAGTATAAGATAAAAACAAAATGTGTTGGACCATGTATTTTGCAATATCAAAATGAGTGAAAAGTATTGAGAATCAGTAAATTTATTGGAACAAGTATTACTGTTGGAGGTCAGCTTACCTGCTTCTGGAGGTAGCGACCAGCCTTGTTCCCTATTACCCCAAGTTGATAGTTACATCGGATTGGCCCCTGTGCAGGCACATGGAGTGAATTTTAGCGTGAAACTTTGCACGGTTTTAGGCCAAAATCTGCTCCATGTGCCTGATCTTCCCGATTAAATTTTTCCGGGTACAGGCACATCAAGAAGCTTTTTGGAGTGTAAGGGTGGATAGAATTGGCTATGTGTGGCAGGTTCCTATGAATGATGTTTAGCATTTAGACCTATTGTACATATACTGCATGAGAACTTGTCCTTTTTTTATGTTCATGTCTCATACTGTCTGGTCCTTGCTACACTGGTCATATCATTGACCATGTGCAGAGTTCTCTAATCTCAAGCCCCTTACTGTTATGGAATTTTATATTCTACATTCCAGAAATAAACCTATAAAGTGCCTATAGTTGAAACAAGGATTAAAAAGGATAGTTTTTTACATAAATACACTGAATCTTGCCAGGAACCCCACAAGTTACTATTTTCACTGGAAGCTTTTTCCATACATAAATAAGCTTTTAGGGGGCATATTTAAAGGAAAACTACACCCCCTAAACAATGTAGGTCTCTATAAAAATATACTGCATAAACAAACTCATGTAAAACTGTGCTTCATCTAAATAAATAATTTTCATAAAAATATACTTTTTTATTAGTATGTGCAATTGGGTAGTCCTAAATAGAAAATTGCCATTTTAAGAATTAAAGGAGAAGGAAAAGTAAAAACTAAGTAATCAGTAAGGTCTTTGTAAATACAGCCATAAGCACTCACAGAAACGCTACAGAGTTCTCTGTCAAAAGAAAAACAGGATTTATTCTTGTCTAGTTGTGTAAACATGTACTTCGGTATTAGACTTCCTCTCTCAGAAAAATCCTTCATTCCAGGGCGGAGTCTGCGCAGCTCTCTCCTGTCTCCCTTCTTCTGCTCCCCCCTCTCGGAAGAATTCACCCCCCCTCCCATTAGAATGTGTGATCTGAGCTACCAGCCCCTTGAGCTGCAGCAGGAAGCTATGGACATCAAGCTAAAATGGCAGCTACTATCTTAAACAAACAGAGGAAGCTTCTAGGGCACTTGGGTATGGTAAAGCTTTCTGCAGAATGAATATAATGTTCTAGGTGGCACTAATGTGGCTAAATTATTGGCAGTAAAATGGCAATATGACTTTCCTTTTAAGAGCCGCATCCTAGGATCATAGGATTCATAGTGTACACATACATGCTAGGCCACGTTGACCAATTAATGGACAGTTCTGCCTTTTGCTCCCACACTACTTCCTGTTACAGTTAGAGCTGCGTTATTTCTGGTCATGTGATCTCTGAGGGAGCACACAGCCCATCACTAAATGGTGGATCAAGGGAAAGGATGTAAAAGGACATTATTTACCGATATATATCTGTTGGTTAAGTATTCATTCTGGGGGGATAGTGTTCCTTTAAAAAGCTGTGATCATAAATAATTGAAATAAACCAAACATTCCATAGTAATGCAACAGTACACCTTGTAAAATACGGCATGCTTATAAAGATGTAATGTCATACAGAAGTAAAAATAGATAAATTACAGCATTAGTGGTGTGGGGGGGAAAAAAAGGAAGAGTCTTTATAAGTCACGATCAGGTCTTTGTAATGGATCATTACAAATGAAACCATGCAAAACCTGGCAGCATACACGAGCGCACCATGGCATGCAAGCCTTTCAGAAAGGAACAATAATAAATACTGTTCAAAGCAGAAAACACAAAAGGAATTTGGTCATGGCTTCTTCAGTCATTTAGTTGCTTAAGTAGTCTCAATGCAAACTTTATTGTTTTGCTGACCGGTTTAAGTCAGGAATTGAATTTACACTGACTTTTGACCCCATATACAGGTACAAGGGGATACATTATTAAATATCTAAAGACTTGAGCAAGAAAACAGAAAGATAGACTTAAACTGAATTATTTGCCATCCTTTACAAATTTTTAGGTCTGCATTAGTGTTCCCTCTAAAGTCCAAATGCACACAAATTGTAAGGCCAGTCCACACAACAGCCTATGCTGTAATCTAATAAGATTACTGTCTAGAGATTATTATTATTATTAACTTATTTCTAAAGCACCAACATATTCCACAGCATTATACAATAAGTGAGTTAGTTTATACATTGGACATACAGCAACCAATAACTGATACAAGAGGTAAAGGGGGCCCTGCAAAAAAGCTTGCAGTCTGTAAGGATAAGTGGTTAAGACACAAGATTATTTGCGATTCTGAAAACGCATGAAACTATATAGCTGGAAGACTGATAGGGCAATGGTGCATGAGGCATAATTATTACCTGACACTCGCTGGCAAAAGTGGTTGTGGTTTTGGTCTACAGAAAAATGTGCCCTCTGGGCAAGTATTATCAGCTATACTGTTAGTAAGTAAATAATTTGCTGATGCATCATGTTGGTGGGTGCATGCAGGGCCCCTGGTGAAATGGTGAAAAGGTCAGACTTGCGGGAAGGCGGTGGTTTTGTTTTTGGCCTAATTGAGCAGGGCTGGGGCATAGCCAGGCATGCTGTTATTTGCAATTTATTGGGGACTCATCCATAAATACTTGTCCTGCTAACTACTGTAAGCAGTATGGAGCCCCATGTTTTATAAAAGCTTCCCATGGGAGCATGCATGATGTATCAAGAAAGTAAGGTGGAGTAGCTGCTACCCTGCACTTCCTGTAGTTGTGTTCATTAGGGCTGATCATACATGTATGTGGATCAGCCAGTTTATGGCCACCTTTAATTATTTAAACCCAACATTGTTTCCTGCTTCAATCCAAAATATAGGGTTTGTTTTTTTTGTTTTTTTTGTTTTTTTAGGAAAAAAAATTGCTACCAGAGATGACATCCTGATGCTTTTGGAAAATATGTAAATATGTTTATATGCCTTTAATACACATTTGCAACATTTGTTGTGCACAAAGATGAGCTTGGCTGTTCCTCCTCCTGTGTCTGCATTAACAAGCACTGCTTCTTCCTGGGTGCATGGAGTGGATTTCAGTACAGAAATGTGAGCATGCGTTTTTGCACCAAAATCCACTCTGTATGTCTGCAATCAGACCAACGCAGTGTCTGTTAATGCAGACATAAGAGCCAGGGGAGGCAGTTCGCCTGTTTTCCAGCCTTCGTTTGTACACAGACCGAGAGACACAATGTGTGACCATAGTCTTAAAAATAAGCTGCCAAGTAGAATTGAGGCTGTTCTTCTTGCAGAGTAGAGCTGTTTTACCTACATTTTTACAGACAGACAGATTTGCTGTGTAAGATACCATGTTTTTTGTACTTGGTTACATATAATTAGGGCTAAAATGGCATTTATTGCATTAAAAACGCCTATAGAATGAAATACTTTAACGTAAAATATTTGTGGCATTTATATTATCTGTTTATATTATATAATAATTTTATAATACAGGCGCGTTGATGCGGGACTTTAAAGATTACTATTATTTAGTATAATGTTGTCTTCCCTATGTGTACTTTTCCTATAATCTAATAATTTACCTATTGTAATATAGGTGGTTCCTAGTAGTGCTTTGTAAGTTTATTTATGAAGTTTTACATGCATTATACATCATTCACATCAGTCCCTATCCCAGTGGAGCTTACAGCCTAACAACAGTAGGGTCAATATTAGGAATATATATATATATAAATAAACTACAACTTTGTTATAAGTCCTGAGCGATGCGATTCATATTTTTGTTTATTATCTACGCTGAAGAGGACTGCACCCAGGCACCTGAGATTTCATGATATCGTGAGTGCTGTTTATCGGGAACTCTTATGTGTATATATATATATATATATATATATATATATATATATTATAATAATTCTATATATATATTATAATAATTTCTGGTCCTTTTAAAATGTTGTAGGGGATGGGGTAAATATATATATGTTTATAACTTTTATAACTATATTGTTATACATTGTAGCATATAACTATGTTCCCTTTTGTCGGAATTTATGCTTGGTCTTTTATTTCTGAAATTTTTCCTCTCTACAGGACCCCAGAAGCAGTATAGTCGCTGAACCCATGGGCATTTTTCCAAAAATCGACTTTTCAGATCCACTGGCTCAGCCGCATTTGGATGAGATGAAGGACCAGATAAAGCGTGAAATTAGAAAAGAACTTAAAATCAAAGAAGGTGCTGAAAATCTTCGTAAAGTCACTACGGATAAAAAAAACTTGGCTTATGTGGACAATATATTAAAAAAGTCAAACAAAAAACTAGAAGAGCTTCACAACAATCTGCAAGAACTAAATGCACATATTGTAATGCGAGAGGCAGAGAATCTTCCAGGTACAGTACTTCAGTCAGTGGCTTCTGACTTCTTGTTGCATTATAGCAATCTAATATTCACTTTGCCTTTCTCATCTTTATAGGTAATTGTCAGATGATATTTATGAATGTTGAATCTTAAGTCAGCCCAATAAAAATACACTTTTTAGAACGTGCAGTGCCTCTTTATCATAATTTGCCCTCTTAGAATGCATATTTCACCATTAAGATGTAGCATACTTTTTTTAATACAGTTTTTGAGGTTTAGCTTATTTTATTATGCTGACTGAGCAGGATGTCGAGGGCAATTGTTCTATACTAAGAGATGCTGACTCATTTGCAGTTGATAGCATTGTTCATTTCTTCCTGGCAGTGACTTAGCATTTAGCTGCATAGTTGATGCTTGCGAGGATACAAAACCTGAAATGTTCTTTGTAGCGTAGGGGCATGCTGTAGTATTTAGTAGTATTTCGTGTGCCCTACACACATGCCCTTGGGTAGTTTTATGGAAAGGATAGCCCGGGTCTATCTATAACATACTAAAAGTAAAAAAGATTTCATTCATGTGCAGAATGTGTGCCCTGAGCACCTTTGCAGTACTTAATTAGGCATTCTTGAGAGAGTCTTAAATCTTTATTTTCTTAGACACCTTCAGCAATCAGAGATTTAATTCTCATTTAAAATTGCCCCTCAGTTCAGTCCTCAAGAAAGACTTTCTTGTTGCACCTTTCAAAAGCCACTCTGCACTTTGTGCAAACAGAAGCTAACTACATCAATGGGCAAGACATTTGTACTTTAGCCTTAGACTATATACGTATGGTTTGGCTAAAGCAACCAGTTTGTACTGTGGCACACAAAGCATTTTGACAACTGCTATACTTTCGGGTACAACAGCAGTGGCAAATCACCCTTCCTCTTCAGTCGGCAGCCAAACCTGACATGTCTGCCAGGGCATTTTGACCACAATTCTAACTTCAGATTCCATGGTAGTCATAAAGCCTATTGGATTACAGCAGTAGTCCCCAACCAGTGGCTCGTGAGCAACATGTTGCTCCCCACCCCCATTGAGGTTGCTCCCAGTGGCCTCAAAGCAGGTGCCCATTTTTGCATTTCTGGCTTGGAGGCAAGTTTTGGAAGCAGTCTTACTCCAAGCAGAGTCTCCTGCAGGCTAGCAGTTCACATGGGGCTACCAAATAGCCTTATTTGGAATCCCCAAAGAAATTTTTTCATGCTTGTGTTACACACCAACACTTCTGAGTGTGGCTCACGAGTAAAAATGTTGGGGATCCTTGGGTTACAGTTATGCTGACATAATAGCAGATACAGGTTTGGGAACCCCTATCTGGAATCCTCTGGGTTTTCTCAGAATTTTGAGCTTGATGCTAAAATCTATTTTAGTGAGTGCTAGCCAGTTGGCATTTAAAGTTCTGCTTTGTCGTCTTCCTTCTCTATTAACATCTAGGTAAGAAGGGAAGAATTAGAGCAGTGTTGCAGGATTGTCCTGAATTTAAAATGGCTTATTCTACACTTTAGAATAAGTGTGGGCACCAAGTGTCATTTTTTGTGAGCATTTAGGATACTGGGACGCAGCATAAGCTATCCCATACTTAAGCACTGTCCACAAAAAAACTGTGGAGGGTTGAAACATTGAAAAACCATTTTCCCTGTGCTTGTTTAAAAAACCTGGTATGTAATTTAAATACATTTTAGTGATCTTTGTGTGTAGACTATTCTAAAACATTGGTTTTTGGACTCTTTATTTCAAGATAGGGATATATTTGGCACACAAGTCTGTATCAGTCATAGAAACTGTTTCACCCCAAATCTAACTGACCTTCATTTCTTACTTTGTAAAAGACTTGCTGCTGGTTGGCAAACCATAGATTCTGCCTAAATGTAAAACTTTCCGATTGGCTCAGGTACTTGTACTGTTCTTACAACACATATTGTCCTGTCATGAAGGCATAATGTAGTGCATGTACATTAAATAAACACACTAAATATAAAAATGTATTTTTAATAAATATATTTAATTTAGGAATGTGCCAAAACCACAATTTTAGGATTCATCAAAACATCACAAATGATTTTGCTGGTTTATATAGCATTACTGATTTCGCAGACTGGAAGGAAACCATGATACTTGTAGGAAACCTTTTCCCAACATACCTCACAAGGTACGGTAATACAACCTCTTCTTTACCTTGTACCATTGTGAAGTAATGAATTCTGCTTAGTATATTGGGTGGTGCACAAGGGACATCAAGTACCAGAATCCATCGCTTCACAATGGAACAAAATGATGAAGGGGTTGGATCATTCTGTAAAGATAGTCTGTGTATGCTACAAGGGCCAGTTCCCAACCTATCAATGTTTCCTTTCAGTCTGTGGAATCCAAATATGTCTAAGATTTTTATTTAAAAAAATTTACATAGTGGAGATAAAAAATATACACAGGTATATTTGAGTCCCTTAGACAGATTTGGAAGCTTATCTACCCATGTATGGGGACCCCTGATGGACATCCTTAAATGATATCTGGCCTTTTTCTGATATGTTTTTGTGTTATTAGTGGTTTTCTATACTTACTGTGCTTTAATTACATGTTTAATGGTAGGAAAGCAAACAAGACAATACCCACTTGAAAAAAAGCCCAACAGTGGCAACCACTCAGCATGCAACTTTTGTTGGTCATTGGTTGCTATGGGTTACGGCATATGGGCATATGTTTTTACATATACTACATACAGTAGAACTCCCTTTATACATTTTGCAGGGGGATGGTATACGCATCGCTTTGAAGTTGCCACAACGGAAACTTCGGGTGACTTTAGAAAACCAAATCGACACATATTCCATCCCACCAGCGATTTACATTCTTGCTGGTGGGAAGGCATGTCCGGGGAGATTAGCTGCCCGCAATAGCGAATATTTATCGCGGGCGACTAATCTCCCCGTGTACCAGAGCCCTTAGGGTGAAGACACATGAAGCTACTTGTCACAGCTACTAAACACCACAAAAAATGAGAAACAATAGCTTGTTTTTATACCTGCTTTAAAGCAGTTCTAATGTGTCAGAAAGCTCAGACTCAGGCACAATGCATTGAGATGGCTGCCTTTTTATTTCTAAATTACACTGTTTGTGCCTACACACAAATATTACAACTAAAATTTGTTGGTTCAAGAATTAAAGATTAAATGGTAGAGTAATGTACTTGCAATGTAAACAGTGTAATTTAGAAATAAAGATTGCATTATAAAAATACTTTTCTAAAAGATGATCGAAGAGTAAAACAAATATAGGGTGCAGTGATTAAAGGCCAAGGAAAGCCTCAGTCACTGTGAGTTACAAATTTGTTAGGAACTCCCCCCAGTGATTTTTTTTTTCTTAGCTCTTACCCCAGTCCAGCAATTCTCTTTAAGCGATTTGACAAAAATTCAGTCATCTATGGGATTAAAGGAACACCAAAAAATGAAAAGGTTTTGTTTGCTTTAGAAACAGTTTATGAATAAGTTATGTAGCAATGTTGGCAGCCATTTAAGCTGAATTTTACATTTTACAACAGCTAACAAATAAGCCCTGTAGAATACAGTGGGTTTAGTTCTTACACAGGATCTTACACAGGGATCATTTCTTTGGAAATATGTTATGAGAACCTCTTATGTAAAACAAGACATTTGTTTTAAAGGAGAAAGAAAGGTAAAAACTAAGTAAGCTTTAGCAGAAAGGTCTATGTAAATACAGCCATAAGCACTCACAGAAACGCTGCACTGACTTCTCTGAAAAAAAGATTTCTTGTCTTGTCTGTAATGCCTGTGCCAGAGACACGCAGCTTTCTGCTCTCTCTGGCTCTTTCCTCCCTCAAAAATGCTAAGAACTCACTCCCCCCCCCCCTTAGGAATGTGGATCTGAGCCAATCAGCAGGAAGCTGACTCATAGTCTAACTAACTGAGCATGTTCACTTGATCTGGGTGTCTGTGCAGGAGTGAGGCATTATGGGAACTTTCTTTACACAGCTCAGCGTTTTTTCTTCCTGTTTGGCTTTTGATCTTCTGAACAGGTGAAATGTGGGGAAACTTAAGGGCACTATTGAGAGCAGAAAGGTATGCCTGCAGCTTGAGGTTAACTCTTTATTAGCCTTTCCTTCTCCTTTAAAGAAATAGTTTATTTGTAAGTAAGGGGTCAAAGATGCAAACTTTAACCATTAGAAAAGCTTTCACTTTGTGGTGTAACTGGTCCTTTAATACTTGTCATTGGCAACTTTCCCTCTTTCCTTCTATGTGCAAGTTTTTGTATTTGAATCAAATGACTGTGGAAGTAAACGTGTCATGGTTCTATTTACACTTTTTCATTTTGTTTCCATATTTTCTGTACATTGTCATTGTTTTTTGTTCCACCCATTTTAACTATGGCAAAAGAAAGACCCACTGCATACGGAACATATTTTCCACCAACCTTTTGTAGCCAGCAGAGTAGCACCTAAACGTGTCTTTATACCTCTCAGCAGATTCAGCCTTACACCCACCAGTAAGCTATCCGCTCAGTCGGAAGGGGGCAAAATGGCACATGGGGTCAGCTTAATTTTGAAATAACCAGTGACTTGATGGCCCTTCTAAAAATGGCATAGTCCCTGTATGACTTCTCTCCTTAATGGATCAAACACACAAGCTGTGGTCTGTGCAAAAATGTAGTACAAAAATAGAAGGTAATGGAGAAAGCACAAAAGTCTTTTTTTTTTTTTTTTAAATCATCAGCATTGCTTTTCTTCCAAAAGATGTTGCACATGTCAGCTAGGCTTGCCTTTCTCAGTTACTCAGTGGACGTAATTGGGCTCATCTGTCTGGCCATATGCATAAGCAAGATGGTGTAAAGATAATGAAGATAATAGTCCATTTCTCACCTTAGCTAAGGTGGCCATACACATAGCAATTCCGATCTTTTGCACGAAAGATCGTTTTCACCCTCCACAGACATTCAGGGCTGAATTGTTAGATATGGAGGTAGAAACAATAGAAATTCTACCTCCTTCTGCCGATTTACCCCTTAACGTAGATTTTGCTTGGGCGCCTTCAATGGTGCCCGATCAGAGTCTTTTAACCTGGCCGATCGGTGAGTCAACTGATATCCACGGCCTTTGTGATATCGGTCGCCTTGTCGAGCCGCCATACACGCAGCGAATATTTTACAAAACGAGGTTTCTTACAATATTATCGGTACGTGTATGGCCGGCTTTAGCTTGATGAGAAAAGGCCATGGCAAAGGACTTGTGTGTGGTAACCTGGTATATCTCTTAGGGATATAACATAATGGCAAAATCTCATCATCCTGATTTATTTCTTACAGATTGTCCAAAAACTCCAGATACTCCTAAAAGTGATTCTGGCTCTTCAGCTTTTAATGGAAGGCTGATAGCATTACAGAAGCAACTAGACATTGAGTTAAAAGTGAAGCAAGGAGCTGAAAACATGATTCAGACCTACTCTAATGGACCTTCAAAAGTAAGTACATTAAAATATCAGTTGTTGATTTCCTAAGATTTTAAAATTGCATATATATAAACAATAAAAACTCTCTCGCAATAATATAAGGAACGCACTGCTCTTAAAAATCTAAAACAAATATTAATATGTTCATCTTGTCTTCCTGGAGAAGGTAACTTTTTTTCTGTCATTAAATAGGGTAGGGGTCTAATGCAGGTCAGTTATTTCATATGCTTTTTTTTCTAAGGTTTGTTTTACTTCTGGTATGCACAACCATGTGCTTTAATTTATTTTAAATTAATTGTTCAGTGTAAATGAAACTGTGTAAAATAGGCGCAAAATAAAAAAAAAATTCAATATAGTTAGCCAAAAATGTAATGGCAGAGTGGGCAGATGTCTAACATAATGGCCAGAACACTACTTCCTGCTTTCAGCTCTCTAAGCTGTTAGCAGTCAGTAGCCAATCAGTGACGCGGGGGGGCGTATTAGACATGACTGTTCATTTAGTTTGCTTTTGAATCTGACCTGCATGCTCACAAACTAACTGAACAGTTATGTCCCATGTGGCCCCCCCTAAAGTCACTGACTATTGGTCTATTTCACTGGAATGACACCCTAGCTCAGGGTATTAGGTAGCAAGGACAGGACAGCAGGGTTTCGCACCTCCTCGCACCAAAAGATGTCATTAGGGTAAGGGCCATGATCCATGGAGAGATTAGTCGCCATGTTAAATCTCAGCTGCTGTGGGCAACTAATCTGGCAGGAGGAAACTTTGTGCCGCTTATGAAAACAAAGCCTGCGTGTGCCTTCCCACCGGTGATTTACCTTTTTGCCAGTGGGAAGGCCTGCGGTAGCCGAGATTTAACCATGGATGGCTAATCTCCTCGTGGACCATGGACCTTACCCTAATGACATGTTTTGGTACGAGGAGGTGTGAAACCCTGCTGTCCTGTCCTTGCTACCTATTACCCTGAGCCAGTGTGTCATTTTTGTGAAAAAGGCTGAGCATGGAAGTCTGTAAAATTTACTGGGGTGCTACAATATATTAGCAAGGTGAAACTGGGGACAATGAAAGGAAATGAAATGAGCACAGCTAATATTTCTATAAACAAAATATTAAACAATAAACGTGCCTAGGCAAGCGAATTAACTGTAACAAGTACACACACAGTTGGCACGGGATTATGCAGCTATATCTAACTTCTGATTTAATCCATTTAGGTTTTCAACCTTTTGACTGGGGCAATACCAGAATGCAGGGAAATAATGGGGCTGGGTGATTGCATAAGGGAGGGGTTGAGGGCCAGGAGTGGCAGAGTTGTGTCATAAAGTAGGTGGCTCGGGCAGAGATTGGATGATTAGGCAGGGTTACAGACCTGTCCAACTGAGAGAGGGTTGGTGGAAAAGAGGCACTCCTAAACGGCTTGCTTCTTAAATTATCTTGACTCAGACTTGCTTTACTTAAATTAAGATTGGGCTGTTGCTACCACCAGTGACTGAAAGGCAGAATGACAGCGGCCTTTCAGCTTGATGTGTCAGCAGTGAGAGAACCACAGAAATCTGTTACCAAGTTGTACTAGTGTTTGTGGCATCCCATGCTTCATCTGTGACATAGAGGAGGAATGTGCAACATTTGACTTTCACCTCAACCAATATATATCATACTTTAAAAAGCACTCAGGAAGAAAAAAATATACGTACACACCCCATTAATAGGATTACACCAGGTATAAATAAAATATTGTTTTCAGATTATAACAATTCTAATTTTATGCTCTATCAATATTTAATAGTGGACTAGAAGAAACTTCAGGCATGCATTGCATAGTTAGCAGTCTACATTTATTTTGGTACAAGCTCCAGTTTTGTTACATGGACTTTTTTTAAAAACTCATACAGTACCTTTTGTCTGAAGGAGAATTGTGCTCTGTATAATCTGCTCAGACACTTCCTTTTCCTTGCTTATATACACTCTGTATAGAGAAGTGTATAAAGAGAGAGTAATACATGAAACCACTTTAATTAAATTAGTTCACCATTAAGCTAGCTTTCAGTATGCTATGCTATTCTTTTCAGTTTAGTGTCAGGTTTACTAGTGCACCAGTGCATTTACTCATAGCTTACCAATCTGAGCTTGTAGCAGACTGATCAAAACTTACCAATGTCATGCACCATCAATAAGCAATACATCTAGTGCAGCTAACTGACCCAGGCTGTTTGGCTGTATAGATCAGTTGGCTGGGTTCAGGAGCAGAGTAGCAGCATGTGCAGGACATTCTTATTAGGAAATGCACACTGTGCTTCAAATATTGTTTTGGGAAATTACACTTACTAGACAGCTTTTAGACTATCTGCATTGGGGGCTCTTATTTGTGAATCCATTTATGGGGTTTTAGACCACATTTTTACTTGTTTTAATTTTGTTGAATACTGCTTTATTAGTAAGTTTGTTCAGATGTTAAAGATTCATTTTGTCTTTTGCAGGATCGAAAACTTCTTGGCACTGCTCAGCAAATGCTCCAGGATAGCAAGACTAAAATAGAAGTAATACGCATGCAAATTTTACAAGCCAATCAGCAGACTAATGAGATGTCTTTTGACAATGGTAAATATTTAAAGACTGGTGTACCTGGTAGCTCCATTTTCAACAATAATAAACGCACTTCTCAATTCAGTCAATATTGAATTAAAGTAAGTGGTAACGTGGTAACCTCTTATGTGCCCTTCAGCAGGTGGCTTGATTGTTTGTAGCACCATTGTGATAGTGGCTAGTAGTGTATTAAACTTAGCCATATGCAGGCCACTGAAAGCTGCTGCCCCCACTTCCCTATCTATGGGGCCCTCACCGCAGCCTGTCTGACTGATAGCTGTCCAAAAATAAGCCAGTTTTCAAAAATCCTGTTGGTTGAGGACTGCGTCAGTGAGTCAAGTCAAGGTGAAAGACCACAGTATGATCCAGTGCACATGTTTTCAGGCCACAATCAGCTGACTAACACTAATGCTGGTACTTTTAAGTGATAACTTTTCAATTTCATGGGTGGTAGCCAGAGATAGTTGTTGTTTTTTTTTTTTTTTTTTTCTTACTGTGGTCTAAAGCAGCTCCTCAGCTGTTGATGAACAACAGCTTATCCTTCTGCTGCACATTTTCAGTATTGATGAACAACAGCTTATCCTTCTGCTGCACATTTTCAGTATTCTAGATGTATTCAGTGAAGTGATTTATTTATTTATTTTTCTAGCAAATTAGCAAACATGCTGTGCAATATTTTGTTTTCCAGCAAAACCTGTGATAAGCCCCCTTGAGCTGAGAATGGAAGAACTACGACACCACGTTAGGATAGAATTTGCTGTAACTGAAGGAGCAAAGAATGTCATGAAGCTTTTGGGTTCAGGAAAAGTTACAGACAGAAAGGCTCTTTCTGAAGTATGTTTTCTGTTCAGCGTTCCAAATGTTTTTTACTACAGTGGGTTTGGTTATTGAGCTACTAAAGGACGCAAAAGCATATGTTATATGGAATATTAGAGGTAGTATCACATGCTTATATTGTTCCTGAACCTTGGGCCTTTGTACCATTCTGGGCCTTGGTACATTTTTTTTTTTTTAGTCAAACTGTTCATGCATTTGTTCATATCTTGAGCCACTGGGTCCTACACTGAAACAGTCACAGAGACTATAAACCTTTTAAAATAATTATATATGTTTCAAATGCATACATTTCAAATTTATTATTCGTGTTGTTTATGTGGTAAATTGTCCTTTTGCTTAATTTGTGTGCGATCATCTTGCTCTTCTGTTGTCTTTTCTCTGGGCCCAGGCAGGCACATGTGCAGACAGAAAAAGCTGACCTTTTGCAGCTAAGTTTGGCATTCTACTGTGCATGCACTTGCCTGGACTGGAATAAGGATGACCGAAAAGCCAAAGATGATGGTGACGATGGTCTACTACAAAAATTGCCTGGGCCGGTGCAGTTTTTAGCAAACAGCACCAGCCTGGGGTATCGGGCAAGTGATTATCACCACTGGGGGGTGCTTAACATTTTAGTACCCCTGATTGATTAGACCTTTTGTTCTCCTTTAAAACTGTCTTCCATCAGCAATAAATTTACAGAAAAGCATCACCCAGAAATTTCAAACATCCCATATATGCACAGGTAAAGGACCCATTATCCAGAAAGTTCTGAATTAGGTAAAGGCTATCTCCCATAGGCTCCAATAATTTTTTACATTTTTTCTCTGTAATAACAAAACAGTACCTTGTACTTAATCCCAACCAATATATAATTAATCCTTATTAAAAGCAAAACAATCTTACTAGGTTTATTTTATGTTTTTATATGATCATTTTTTTTAGTAGGCAAGGTATGGAGATCTAAATTATGGAAAGACCCCTTATCTGTAAAAACCCAGGTACGGAGCATTCTGGATAAAAGCTCCCATACCTGTATATATGTATGTATGTGTAATATATAAAAAATATATAATTTTGTTTACTCAGAATGATTTCCACAATATTGCTATATATCATTGGATGCCAGCCTTCTGTTACTTGCTTGTACAGCTGGCAGCTGCAGAGTTCAGCTGAAAGATGCACACACAGTAAATACCTGCCACACCAGAGAAGCACATTGCAGTGCAATGCATAAATTGATTATGTCGGGTTGTTGCAAGTAAAGCAGCATGCAGTGTACATGTAACATTAATTTGTATGCATTGTTTCAGCTCCTCAAGCTTCTGTATAGCTATCAGCCTAGAACAGAACTGGCGTCCTAGAGGTTGATCTGATACCACACCTGGATGCTTTTCAGTGGATTTTAATCCAATGGATTGATATCCAGTCTTTAAAAAGAAAATCATTCTGTACCATCACATATCATAATCATGTATGTATTCTGTGCTTTTACGTTGTTTTGTGGCCATACATTTTTGTTTTCAATATGCTTTTGACAGGCTCACTCAAGATTTAACGAGTCAAGTCAGAAGCTGGATCTCTTAAAATATTCCTTGGAACAGAGACTCAGTGAACTTCCAAAAAACCATCCCAAGAGCAGTGTTATTATTGAGGAGCTTTCCCTAGTTGCATCTCCAACATTAAGTCCACGCCAAAGCATGATTTCTACACAGAATCAGTACAGTACACTATCCAAGCCAGCGGCTTTAACAGGTGAAAAATATGCATTCTATGAAGGCTTACAAATTTACAATGAATAGATTTGTACATGATACAACTCTATGGGAAAAATTCCTCAAGCTGTTATAGGGGCAGTGTGTCTTAAAATGAACTTTTATAAAGATGTAAAACAGTTTGCAACTTTTTTGGGTAGTTTTTTAATTCTTGACGTGTGGTGCAGCTGTCAATTTTGAGCAGGGAAGACAGAATGGAAGATGAATTGTGTAGTAGATTGTCTGAATAAAAATATAAGTAAAAAGTCTAAACATAAACTTAGAGCATCACAACCGATCCTTTTTTTTTTTTTTTTAATGGTCAGTGACCCAGACAATTCGGTTAGCAGTTTTTTTACTTGAAGGCCAGGAAGAGGCTAAATAAATAATTAAAAATGTGATAAATGAAGAGCAGTTGAATGCTAAAGTATACATCCATATATAACATTCTTATGGGGTTATGTAAAAAAAAAAAGACAATGGGTGTCATTTATTGACACTGGGCAAATATGCCCAGGGGCAGTATCTCATGGCAACTATTAGGGCTCTGGCACACGGGGGAGATTAGTCGCCCGCGATAAAACTCCCTGTTCGCAGGCGACTAATCTCTCGAGTTGCCTGCCCCTGCCATCCCACCGGCGAACATGTAAGTCGCCGGCGGGATGGCAGACGCGGCGGGGCAATTTCAGGGAATCGCCGAAAAAGACTCGGGAGTCTTTTTCGTCGATTTGCGCGAAATCGCGCTGCCGCGTCTGCCATCCCGCCGGCGACTTACATGTTCGCCGGTGGGATGGCAGGGGTAGGCAACTCGGGGAGATTAGTCGCCCGCGAACAGGGAGTTTTATCGCGGGCGACTAATCTCCCCCGTGTGCCAGAGCCCTTAAAAATGTTGCATTCATTGTTCTACCTGCAGCTGGCTGAAAAAGCAAATTACTTATTAGTTGCTATGGGTTAGTGCTCATGGGCGAATTTTCCCAGTATTGTTAAATAAGCCCCAGTAAGTTTGGCCAGGCGTGGTAACCCATAGCAACCAATCAGCAGGTGGCATTTACTGATCACCTGTTTAAAAGCAAATATGTTATTAGTTGCTATGGGTTACTGCTCCTGGGCAAACTTAGTGCCTTTTTTACATATGGGGGTTAGAGTTTATTTAAAGGTGCACTTTCTCATAAATTCGCTAGATTTTCTGTACACTAAACTAATATTAAATGAATGTTTTTTTTTTGTTTTTAAACATTTGACTTTAATATAAGAATTGGTTTATTAACAATATAAATCAATCATAAGTTACTACTTTTCTGATTTAGTGTTTTTGTTTTTTTTTCAACATTTGTATTTTGTTTTTCATCTGGTTAATGTTCATAAAATTGTTTTGCATTGCGGTTGAGTTATTTTCGTTTATTCTTGTCTTTTCTGTATTTTGTTGCTCACTAAATGTCTGCTTGTCCAGCATAACTGTAAAGCAGTACAGTAAATGTATCTGTAGAGATGATGTCACCAATGTGTCTCGGTGCAAAAATTTCCATTCAAAACTTCTTGGAATGCGAGCCCTCATTAATTCTAGTGCATTAAAAACACTTTTTTAATACCAAGTAGTAAGTACTGCGAATCATAGGGTTAACTGTTTTTGGACAGTCTAATTATATTCTTGCTTCCATTTTAAAGGTACCTTGGAAGTTCGACTTATGGGCTGTCAAGATATACTGGAAAATGTACCAGGCAGATCCAAGGCTGCCTCTGCTACCTTACCAGCATGGAGCCCAAGTGAAGCACGGTCCTCCTTCATGAGCAGAACGAGTAAAAATAAAAGTGGTAGCAGTCGGAACCTTCTGAAGACAGAGGAATTTTCCAGTTCAGTAACAATATTTGTTTAATTTCCTTGGTTAATGTTAAACTACAGTAGCATTTCATACATCGAATTACAATTCACGCTTTTAGCCTTAAAGGGGAACTCCACCAAAACACAATTTTAAGCTTTTTGAAAAGTACATTTCATACATATTCTAGTTTAGGGAATTACAGTGCAGCATAATGACCCATTTAAGCTATTTGCTTTAGATTACACTAGCATATTGAACAAATGGCATGCAAAGTGGAAAGCATTGACTGATGCAATGTAATATGCTAACAATATTTAGCACTTTGATAAATACTTTCAGT
This sequence comes from Xenopus tropicalis, assembly GCF_000004195.4. Classification (NCBI taxonomy): domain Eukaryota; kingdom Metazoa; phylum Chordata; class Amphibia; order Anura; family Pipidae; genus Xenopus; species Xenopus tropicalis. The sequence goes on along the minus strand of NC_030680.2, from coordinate 105,730,214 downwards.
CTGGCACACTTCTGTATAAAAGGCCCCTTCATGCTATACCATGTAAGGGTAATAAAATACTTCAGAGCATTGCACTGGCAGATATGTCAACCCCCAAAATAATTTTTTGCCTAATAAAAGAAAACTTAATTCTAAGCAACTTTGCAATATGCATTCATTACATATTTGTAATGGTTTTTTTTAGTTATTTGTATATATAACTGCTATTAAAAGCAGTGTCTGCCTGTCCTTTCTATTCTCTGCCCTGGTGGCTCTGGTGTTTGAAACCATGTAACACAAGCAGCAGACTGACAGACCTGACTTGCTGGAGGAGACTGGCACTTCAAACATTGTTTAAAAAGTAACAACCAGGAGTTCAGCAAATGCTGCTTTCTATAGCAATTACTTTTACAAATAACTTTAAATGCACTAATAATTTTTAATGAATTGATATTGGGAAGTTGCTTAGAATTGTTTTCTTTTATTAGGCAAAAAAACATGCCAATGTTTAAATAATGCTAAATGGTACATACACTACTTGGGAGAAGTGTTGCTTTAACTAAAGTTCTTAATACCTTTGTTCAGTTAAATAGGTTATGGCCTGTGAACAGATTTTGTGGATTTGTTTCATACGTTAACACTGACACTTTAAGGGGTGATAACAGTAATTTGTGGTTAAAATCCATGCCTGATGGCAGGAACAGCTAGGTAAATGGAATGTGCATTTATGTGTCCCTTAATCCTTGTATCTTATTGATCACAAAGCGTAACACAGCTGACCGTTTGGTACTTTAAGGGTAAAAAAGAAAAATCCTAACTAATCTGTTCTTAAGTAGATATTTTGTTGTTGCTGATTATAACAGCAAGTGTTTTGTGTTTTTTTTTTTTTGTTGTTAAATCCTCTTAGTCTTTTAAGCTGAGTTGCTAAATTTTCCTTACAGATGAGGTCTGTGCTATGTTAAAGCTGGACAATACTGTGGTTGGTCAGACCAACTGGAAACCAATATCCAATCAGTCATGGGATCAGAAGTTTACACTGGAACTGGATAGGGTAAGGATGAAGTCTTGGACAGCCTCCTCTCTCACCTTCCCAGCAACAAGAAATTTCAGTACACAAATGTATGAATAAAATGTGACTTGCAAATTAATATATATTGAAAATCTAGCTTTAACAACTGCTCTGAAAATATGCTCTAGTTGAATTAAAAAGTAGCTGCTGTGTTACTTTTAGTTATATAATAGAAAATTAAGATGTATTTTGTCCCTCCCCCTTCCTTGCCCCGTTAGTTAATTCCTGTGTATTGCTGTTCATTGCCCACTTATTCCTCTCTTTGTATTATTTCTATTTCACTTGCCCTTGCAATCCCTTGCTTGTTTGTTAACTTGCTTTACCTATATAAGCATTATTCTTTTTTGGAGACTTTCAAAAGAGATTGCTAGGAGGCAGGTGAGGTTAAAATCTGACTGGCTCATTAGCAGTGGGGTAAAATGGGCCATGTTTATATATAGTGTGTGCCTCAGCCTTTTTATATATATATATATATATATATATATATATATATATATATATATATATATATATATATAATAGGCTGAGGCACACACTTATAGGGATAACAACCTGGGTGCAAATCAGATAAACAATCTTGATAAAGGTCCTGGGTGAGGACCGAAACGTCGATCTAAATAAACTAAGCATCTTTTTTTTTGATAAAATTTTCCTGGTGTGCATCAGCATTTTTTACATTATATATATATATATATATATATATATATATATATATATATATATATATATATATATATATATATATATATATATATATATATATATATATATATATATATATATATATTATGATCAAGTTCCCCATTGTGGCCCACATTTTTGCAGACAAAAAACACCTTATGGTTGTGAACAGAATTATGTAGTGGAAAATCATTCATGACTTTTTTTATTTTTTAAGTCACGAGAGTTGGAGATCTCTGTTTTTTGGCGTGACTGGAGGTCGTTATGTGCAGTTAAGTTTCTGAGGCTAGAAGATTTCTTGGACAACCAGCGACATGGCATGTGCCTATATTTAGAACCTCAGGGCACACTCTTTGCTGAGGTAAGTTAGTCCAGATATATAACAAAGAATGGATGTGTACAGTTTCCATCATCAGGTTTCAGTTATAATGGCATTTCTGGTTTTCTTCTACTCCCTTTCCAGAAGTGACCTCTGTGTCTGTTGTATTCAGTTCTGCCTGTTGTGATGGCCCCTAAATTTTTATGATGATCTAGGCAAGACTCAACTCATCTGGCTGTGTGGGTGTCATTCTTTTAAAAAATGTATCTCTTGGCTTTGGATGCCACTGACTACTTAAAATGACAAAATAGCTTTTGGCTTTAATAGTACTGTGACATTGCTGCCCAGTAGTGATGTGCTGGTCAAAACAATCGGAACTCAAACCTGACCCTGTCCAGCACATGTCAACCCAGACAGCCACAGTGTGCAGCCATTTACCTCACACAAGCCTAATCTTAATTCCAGTGGGTTACAGACTTGTTATACTCCTGGATGCTGCTTAAAAAATAATCTTTATTTGATCTATCAACACACCATATGGCCTGTTTCATGCGGCACACACTTATTCATAGGCATATGATAAACGTACAGTGGTTATAATTTAAGATACTTCAGATGGAAGTGACATCACCAAGATCTCCTCTTATTTCTGTTAACCCTAAAATCAGTATACAAGACTTAAATGGATCAAGATTATTTGCAACGTACTTGGTAGAGCTCCTCAACTGATCCTGCAATTATAGAGTTTGCAGTTTAATATAGACGGCAATTGTCCTTTTTTCTATTTTTGCCTGGAGCCAAAATGCAGTCAAAATGTATACTTTCATGAAAGTGGTACTTTTTAAAAAAAAAAATGTTTTTCTATTTCTGTAAACAGGTAACCTTCTTTAACCCGGTTATTGAAAGAAGGCCAAAACTTCAGAGGCAAAAGAAAATATTTTCCAAGCAGCAAGGTAATATATGGTTACTTCTTTGAAGCGTCTGTTTAGCAGGGAAAAACAGACTCATCAATGCTAGCATCGGAACACCTGTTAAGAGAAAGGTCTCTAGCAAAGTTCTTGGATCTCTAATTTTGGACAAGCATATGTTTAGTCTTCTCTAAGCTTATAAAAGGTTGCAAGGTTATTGTTGCCCAATCTGTAATGAAGCAATAGCTTGTAGCACAAGCTGAGGGTCTTGAGCTGCTAGAGGATGCTGGTAACTAACTTATTAATAGCAGGGTGTATAAAGGTATGGCTCATTTATGATCATCAGGGATAAAAGTTGGCACAGAGTTACTCTTGCCACAGTGCAAGGGAACCATGTTATACATGCCTTGACCAGGGGAAAAGTCCAGGGCTCCCTCTATATGTTGCATCTGTTGGTGCTCAAAGTAAGTCCTACACTGCCTACTGTGTACTAAATATTGTAGTGCATTTTAAAAAATTTAAAAACATTAGACTCCCAGAACTGTGTTCACTTATTTTTTTTCCCTTTTGTGTGTGGAAATAATGGCTGTGTATCATTTGTAGCAGCTGGACAACTCCAGAGTGTAGGTTAGTCTGTGTGCTTAAACAACAAATGCTACAGCTTACAATATTTCTTGGTTTTGTGTACATATTTATAAAGCACCAACATATAATGCAGTTCTCTGCATTAAATGGTGTATATATTGAGCATGCAGATTATGTTAAAGAAATACAACTAATATAGGAGGTAAAGAGGGCCCTACCCAACCTGGGCGGACAGGGCACCAGGAAAGAACCTGTACGCAGTGGGGGAGGGGAAAGGGTTTGACGTCGCAACTCGGGTGGGGATCCCCCGGACACCCCAGGCCGACCTTGTGCCCAAAAGAGCTCACAATTTGAAAGAGAAAGGGAATGAGAAACAAATCATGTTATAGACAATTGCTTTTCTTTTATGCTGTTTGGTTCTTTGTGTACTTGAAATGTCAAGGCCTGTTTTGAATCCCATTCCCCAGACACATTGAGAAGACAGAAGTTTTAACTTTAAAAATCCTGATCAATAAGTAATTTTTAGCTCTACAATCAGCTAAATTATTTTGCTAATTGTTAACTGTTGTCATTTTGTTGATTTTTTTTTTTTTTTTTAAATACAAGTCTTGAAGTTCTATGCTTGCATTCAAGCTGTTAGTAGCTTTAATTAAATAAATGTCTGCATATTGATCATGACAGTATGCTGTGTATTTTGCAGGCAAAACATTTCTCCGTGCTCCTCAGATGAACATTAATATTGCCACATGGGGTAGGCTGGTGAGAAGGGCAATCCCTACAGTGAATCATTCTGGAACCTACAGCCCTCAGGTTGCTGTTCCTGCCGCCGTGCCTGTTGTGGACCCACGAAACCTAGAACTTTCACCAATCAGGTATTTCCTTCAATGCTGAGCCATGACTGCCATTGTCAGTCACTAGTATATTTTTGGCTGTTCAGTTAAATGGTATGAAGTAAAGCAAACAAAGGCACGAAGGGTAACAAAAAAGGTTAATCATCACGTTTTTCTTTACAGTGAGTCTACTGTAGCAAAATTGGATTTCGACTTAGAACCTGAAGCTCCTCCCGCTCCTCCTCGGTCGTCATCTCTCGGTGACCTCTATCAACCTTCAGCAGAACATAAAGCACCTAACGTCCCAGTGCCGGTATCACTGCTTCCTTCTTTTCTCATTTTTACATAGTTTAAAATGAATGTTGTTCTTGTAAGACCAAATGTGCATCGGTCTGATACTTCTTTTTTAACAGGATTTGGAAATAACCAATTTTTAACCGTTCCAATCCTTCTTTTTTTTTTTTTTCTCATAGTAACAGAAAATATTCCCAGCAGCTTTTCAGTGTATAGTAAAAAAAAATGGTTTTCCTTGAATTACTGATGTATGTACAAATCTGCAAGTACTCTGTGGTCTTTGATGTTTCTCAAATGGAGTCATTAAAGGACATGTTAACCCCAAAAAATAATTTTTTTTCCTAATTCTAAGCAACTTTGCAATATACATTCATTACATATTTGTAATGGTTTTTTTTAGTTATTTGTATATATAACTGCTATTAAAAGCAATGTCTGCCTCTGCCCTGGTGGCTCTGGTGTTTGAAACAATGTAACAAACGCTGGCAGATTTTACAGACCTGCCTGGCACTTGTAACATTGTTTTAAAAGTAACAACCAGGAGTTCAGCAAATGCTGCTTTATATAGCAATTACATTTACAAATAACTTTTAAAGCACTAATCATTTTGAATAAATTGATATTGGGAAGTTGCTTAGAATTTTGTTTTCTTTTATTAGGCAAAAATTATTTTTGGGGTTGACATGTTCTTTAAATCTTTTTTCGTTTCTTTATTAAGTTTCTTAATAGTTTCTTGTTACCTTGTGTAGGATACAAATTATGAAAACTCAAATAACAGAATCAGTGTCATTGCAAAGCCAACGGCAGAAGTAACTATTGAACCAGAGATTCCAGTATCCGATATGAACTATAGCACAATTGAAGAATCGGAGGACAGACGGTACAGTACAACCTGTAGCCTAACAATATGGGGATAAAGCTGCTGATTGTTAACAGGAACTAAACACACATTTATTCACTTTCAGGATTCAACAGCGTTTCCAGTTCAGTCTTCAAGATTTCCATTGTTGTGCTGTGCTCGGTAGGGGACATTTTGGAAAGGTGAGTTGCTTCCAGACTAAAACAGATACATGTAATTAAAATATTTTAGGTAACTTATAAAGCTATCTTATCATAGGTGTTGTTGGCAGAGTACAAAAGCACAAATGAGATGTTTGCAATCAAAGCCTTAAAAAAAGGAGACATTGTTGCACGAGATGAAGTTGACAGGTCAGTATATTTTTTGTATGTATATAAAAAGATATATAAGTATTAGACCCCTTATCCAGAAAGCTCCAAATTACAGGAAGGCCATCTCCCATCATGTCCATTTTAAGAAAATAATTTGTAATTGTTAGAAATAATTTCCTTTTTCTTAGTAATAATATAACAGTAGCTTATGCTTGATGGTAACTAAGCTGTACAAGTCCATTTTGGTGGCAAAACAATCCTATTTGTGTTTATTTAATGTTTAAATGTATTTTAGCAAACTTAATGCATGGGTTTCCAAATTGCTCAAATATCCCTTATCTGGAAAATCCCTAGTCCCAAGCATGCTAATGAGAAGTGTGATATTGCAGTGCAAGCTTTATAAATGTAAACTTCACTCAGATGCTGTTGCTTATTGCAAAAGTTTATATTTTGCCTAAAGAGCATGTCAACCCTAAAATCATTTATTGTAGAAAATTTAATTCTATGCAACCATATTAGTATACACTAATTAAAAATTAAAGGTTTTAAAGTTATTTGTAAATGTAATTACAGTTGAAAGCAGGATTTGACTGTCCCTTTCTACTCTGCACTGCTGGTTATGACTGTTGAAGCAATGTTGCAGCTGTCAGTTCTCCTTCCAGCTGGCATCTGGTACATTGTTTAAGAGTCAAAATCAGCAGCAAAGAGAACAGAAAGGCATAAAATAATGTTTCCAATAGCAGTTGCATTTACAAATAATTTGAAAAACCAATAACGTTTTATGTCTATACATAAACCATTTTGGATGGGCATCCCATTTAACAAAGTAAGTTAAGAAACTTTTTCTCTCCTTGAAAAAAAATGTTTGTTCTAATAATACTAAGGCAATTGGCACCCCCACAACACTATGCGTTTTTACATGTTAAAATGTATGGTTTTACATTTTAAATGACCTTCAATATTTTATATATTTTTTTTGGTATTATTTTGCAGCCTTATGTGTGAAAAGCGCATTTTTGAAACTGTGAATAGTGTACGCCACCCTTTCTTGGTAAACTTATTTGCCTGCTTCCAAACCAAAGATCACGTCTGCTTTGTTATGGAATATGCAGCTGGTGGGGACCTAATGATGCACATTCATACTGATGTATTTTCAGAACCAAGGGCAGTGTAAGTAGGTTTGTGTTTATTATTTTAAAAAGTGTATGTAATTATTTGGGAAGTCATGCAAAATAGTTCCCCTCTTTTTCTTATTCTAGCACAATATTGAGAACATGCCTCCTAACATTAAAGGTATACAGGAAAAAAAACCTTGTATTCTTACAAAACTAAAAACCATAGAAGTCCTGGGGGTTAGGGTTGCCCTATTTTTGCTTATTTTTACAGTAGCAAACTAAGGGTAAGGACCCACAGAGCAGTTCAATAGCCCGTGATAGATCTCTGGTACTGCCCTTTTGGTTGCCGATTTAATACAAAATATGTAAAAAGTGAAAATTATTTTGTGTGCCCCACAATTTGATATGTGCACTAGCCTTAAAATTTGTGTGTGCACGCATGAGTGCACAGCTTAGAGCAGGGGTTCCCAACCTTTCTTACTCGTGAGCCACAGTTAAATGTAAAAAGACTTGTAGAGCAACATAAGCACCATAAAAGTTCATGGAGGTGCCAAATAAGGGTTAAGGTTGGCTATTAGGTAGCCTCTATGCACACTATCAGCTTACAGGGGGGCTTTATCTTGTTTTTATTCAACCAAAACTTGCCACCAAGTCAGGAATTCAAAAATAACTACCTGGTGTGGGGGCACTGAGAGCAACATCCAAGGGGTTGGTGAGCAACATGTTGCTCCCAAGCCACTAGACAAGCCTTGTCTTTCTGTGACACACATGCTAAGACGCTAGAATCAACCTCTGAGCACCCCCCCTCCTTCCCCATTTATTATTCTTACGCAATATGGTATTCCGCCCAAGAAGTGAACCGGAAACACTCAGACCTCCAGACAACTCTGCTTCCTGCTTTTCCAATTGTAGGCTGTCAGCCCAAACAAGTATAACAGTAGAAAGGTGGCCATACTGTGTGTAACACCTTGTATGGTATCTGTTTATTTGTCCCAGTTTTTAGTGTTACTGGTTTTTAGTTGTTGCTGCCACATTTCTTGCATCTGCGTAGACCTCAGCACATTTGTAGCATAGTGACAATTGTTAAGCTATTTTCTGCCAAGGCAGGCAATATGGCAAAACATAAGAGAGCTCATTTGCCGCTCCAGGCTTGCTGCTTTTTGCACAGAGCGACAGATCAAAAATATGTCTCTCTATGGAAAGAGCAGCATCGTCATCAGGAGACACACCCCAGCCCCGTCTTTACTGTCTACCTTAGAGCAGGGCCAATAACTAACATAAGCTGATTACGAAAACGTAAGTGCTAAATTGCTAAATTAAATTAGTGCAATTATCCATACCACCCCTTAAGATCTTTTGGCTTTTTGTTTTTTTTTCTCTCAACTTGCAGTAGTTTGCTATGAGTAACTTCCCTGATATAGTTTAGCTGTTGCTTTAATACATAAATCTTAATTTAAACACAGGGAAAAGGAAATAAAATAGTCAATGTTTATTTAATATTAGTAATGTAATATTAAATGTTTATCTAACTTACATTTTGTTTACCTTTTTAGTTTTTATGCAGCCTGTGTCGTCCTTGGTTTGCAGTATTTGCATGAGCACAAAATTGTTTATAGGTAAGCTTGTATAAAAGACGAAAACTTTGGTTAGGTAACTGCACAGTCATGCATTGTAATTTCTAATGTATAAGTCAACACCAATAGAATGAATCTTGTTGTGTGTAATATAGTTAATGTATGTATAATAAATGGATGTGCTCTGTATTAGAGACAGTAATTAATTTGCAGATGGACTAGTAAGCACTAAATTTCTAAAACTCATACCAACCTCCTATTTAGTTTTATAGCATGCTACATGGCATGGTAGTGAGAACACATGGGGGATCACATAAGTGCAACATGCCTTATACATCGTGCTCAGGTTCCTTGGCATGTTATGTTCCATCCCTGGGCAGATTGCGCCTCATCAACCCACGAGACACGCACCTAATATCATACCAAACCTCGTTTTGTACAATAATATTGGTGTGTGTATGAGCACCTTTAGAGATTAAAAAGACTGCACTTCTATTAAGTCCTGCTATGCTGATTATCAGAAATTAACTTAATTTTATGCAGTGGCTTAGTATCTTCTTGAGATAAGAGACACAGGAGTATAGCAATAATATATGCCCCACCCCTGTAGTGAGGGACTCTGAGTTTTGAAAATGGGAAAAAATAGTAATGGAAAAGTAAATGTGTTGTATTTAAATTTATTGCATTACAATGTTCTTTTGTAGAGATCTGAAGTTGGATAACCTGTTGTTGGACACTGAAGGATTTGTGAAAATTGCAGACTTTGGTCTTTGCAAAGAAGGTATGATATATATCTTGATGATGAAGATGATTATTCATAATAGTAGGTCTTGTTTTACAGTTTTTAAGTTTGCTTGGGTTTTTAGGGGCTGCTGATTTCTGTTCTTTCCTTAAGGTAATCCCCTTGCATTTCTGACTGCCTTCAAAGAGAGGGACATTTTCAAATTTTAACAGGAATGTGTCACTTAACTGATGTTAGCGCCGCTATGGTTCAGGCAAAGAATAATGACGATAGGGTTTATGAAGGCACAGTGGCATGTTCCTGTTAAAACCTGGAATGTGTCACTTTCCTTTTCAGTAAATCCAGTCATTAAAGAGGGCTATTCCCAAAATTTAATATAAGTTTCATCATACTAAAATATAAAAAAAAGTTCTATATGTAATCAATTAATTAGAAATTCTGTACCATTTCTGAAATAATCAAGTTGCTTTTCACCTCCCCCCTCTTAGCAATGTAATACAGCCCTTGGGTGGGGGGGAGTTCATTTTGCATAGAAGTTGTATTCAACCTCGCCCCCCACCAAAATATATATTAGAGAGAGAATCAACAAAGACATGCTGAGAGAGAGGCCAACATTGAACAGTAACTCTATTATTTCAGTGACAATTTTTTTATTTACAAATTTATTTCAGTGTAATAACACTTTGGCTTTTTATCTTTGACTTCTCCTGCCTTTCTTCACGTAAACACCAACTTAGAACCATATTGTGGGTGTTTGATGATGATCCTTTTAGTAGAATAAAAGAAAATCAGATGGGGGAAAAAAACTCCTGCTGTGTATACAAAAACAAATACCATTTTTATATTTTTGCGGCATTTGTAGTTTGTGTAGTCTAATAGACTAGATACTGTGCACCTTACTGTAGCCATTTACAAATAGCTTACCATATTTAAAAAAAAAAAAAAAAATAGCTTGAGCTTCCAGCTTACAATGCTCTTTGTATTTTAGGAATGGGTTTTGGGGACCGGACAAGCACTTTCTGCGGGACTCCTGAGTTCCTGGCTCCAGAGGTGCTTACAGAAACATCGTACACCAGAGCAGTGGATTGGTGGGGTTTGGGAGTACTCATTTATGAGATGCTTGTTGGTGAGGTAAGATTTAAGCTTTGTTTAACAGAAAAAATTAATGATGGAGCAGTGCAGTGGTTTTTTTTTTTGTTTTGTTTTGTTTTTTTTAAACATTGCTTGTAGTAAAACAACACTTGACACATACAGTCAAAATGAATTGTTGCTCACTGTACCAAGATAGGCGGTGTCATATATCCATTCTTAGAAAAACTGCAGGTCATTTCAGGATTTTATATATAAATGAATTTCTGCTGAGCAGTAGCAGCTATTCAAGTTTTTTTGAAGTGCCCTGGAGTTTTTGTAAGATAAAGGTTTATATATGTTGCGGGCTCATCACACAATCTAGTTTTGCCTATTTTATATGGTTCGCTGCCTTTTCACAGGGGTAGTTCAGCAAATTATAGTGATCTAATTTTCACGTCTGTTTCCAAACGTGTCTTGTTCCTGTCCTGGTGACATCAGCATCTTTTTCTCATAGAGCCTTCGTTTCTTACACCTCGAAAGACCACTTAAACCTACTGTTACCCCAGGTTTAGCTCTACTAACTGGCACAGCGTCAACCTGAGTGCAGCTGCACAAAGAGTGCTTTGTAGCCCATATTCTCCTCTTCGCCTTCCTCCGAGACATAGGTTCATACACTGATCCATAACACAGCCCATATGCCTAGTGTGCTGAATGAAAAAGCTTAAAAAGTGTGCCTCTTTGCCTTAACCCTACTGTGATTCTCTGTGATACCCGAGTGGCTCATTTAAGTGCAATATTGTTTTTCAGTCCCCCTTTCCAGGAGACGATGAAGAGGAAGTGTTTGACAGTATAGTTAATGATGAAGTCAGATATCCACGATTTCTGTCTACAGAAGCTATCTCCATAATGAGAAGAGTAAGTTTCCAGCATCATAATTGTGGCTTCATATGGTTGTCTACACTGTCCCACTAGCATTGCCTTCCATTACACCTTATATATTTTTTCTTAGTGGCCCAGTAATAATCCAAAACAAGAAAACTCTGTGCACAATATTTTTTGCTGATTTTGTCTGTGAAATCTATGTGGCGTTAAAGGGACAGTATACTCCCCTTTTATTCTGCATTTGATTCTTTCTATATACTGGGGTTGGTGGTGTGTATGTGGTGGAGAATTAAAGGAGAAGGAAAGGCAAGTAAAGAGTTAATCTCAAGCTGCAGGCACACCTTCAGTTGTCTCAATAGTGCCCTTAAGTCTCCCCATATTTCACCTGTTCAGAAGATCTGAAGCCAAACAGGAAGAAAAAACGCTGAGCTGTGTAAAGAAAGTTCCCATAATGCCTCACTCCTGCACAGACACCCAGACCAAGTGTACATGCTCGGTTAGTAAGACTATGAGGAAGCTTCCTGCTGATTGGCTCAGATCCACATTCCTAAGGGGGGGTGAGTACTTAGCATTCTTGAGGGAGGGGGGAGCAGGAAAGAGCAGAGAACAGAAAGCTGCGTGTCTGTGGCACAGGAATTACAGAAACAACTAATCTTTTTTCAGAGAAAGTGCAGCGTTTCTGTGAGTGCTTATGGCTGTATTTACATAGACCTTTCTGCTAAAGCTTACTTAGTTTTTACCTTTATTTCTCCTTTAATATGCCAGCAGGTTACGACAAGTGTATTTTTGTATGGCCTTTAGCAATGCAGGGTTATGCACCCTAGATGGCCCTTTGAAGTGCCTGGTACATAGCTGGATTGCATTTGGTTATGCAGTGAACATGTACACTGTAGATGAAAAGAAGCAAAAGTGTGATTTGTTATATTGGGGTGTTATTTCCAATCACCTGTATAATGGGGTTGGTGAAATCTTTGTAGCCATTCATATCTGCTCCTCAGACTATATTCCCTGCTCTCCTGGGCTTTGCCTCTGGATGCTTTAGTTTACCTGCTTTTCCCAAGCTGCCTGAAAATGATGGGACTCTCTGTGAAGTCATGGCTCTAAGTGCCTATACTACTAACCATTGTAGATTGTAAGCTCTTTTGGCCAGGGCCCTCTTCACCTCTTGTATCGGTTATTGATTGCTTTATATGTTACTCTGTATGTCCAATGTATGAAACCCACTTATTGTACAGCGCTACGGAATATGTTGGCGCTTTATAAATAAATGTTAATAATAATAATAACCACCAGCAGCCTGATCTCAGCACTTGCCCACTGCACCCCTACAGCTGTTTGATAATAGTTGACTGTCGTGACTGTCTGCCCATGATGTGATAGGCTTCTTGTCAGTAACAATAAATTGGTTTGATATCTCTACTGGTCCATAACACAGACCATAATATTTATAAAGGGCAAAATACTCCATAGCAATGTGTATTTGAAGGGTGCACACAAGAAACAAAGGTTACATACAAATACTGAAAGATACAGGAGGTAAAGTAGAGCCCTACTCCTTAGAGGTTTCAATGCTTTCTGCTCAATATTGCATAATATTAGGTTTTTACATGTATAAAAGGCAGTTCAGTTTACAATACCTGTGTAAGTGGTTTTGTTTTTAGTTAGTTTATATTGAGTTTATATATGTTGTTATATATTTTGGTTGTTATGAAGCTCTCCCTTGGAATCTAGCTTCACAATTAAAATGGGCACTGAGAGCCGCCTTAAAGCAGAAGGTAGTCACTTGCCTCATGCTATACACACAGCACTGCTTCAAATCCAAAAATGACAGGCTTTGACCTTCACTTTAAGGAATTCAAGGCAGAGACATTAGTTTCTTGTTTCTGGGGCCACTGATCCTATGCAGAGGATATCATTTACACTGCACTGTGTTTAGATGCAGAATAGGAACCACGCAATTAAAAATGAAAGCAACTTGAAAAGTTTCCATCTGTAGTGACATCCTTCCCCTTACTATTCTTCCCTTTTTGTTTCTTTCAGTAATGAGTATGTTTTAATGTAGTGGTTGCTGCTCAGGAACAGATATCCTCCATAAAGCAAGCATGGTTTAACTTGTTGCTATATTTTATCTTTGTTTGCAGCTTTTGAGAAGAAATCCAGAGCGTCGACTTGGTGCAAGTGAAAAAGATGCTGAAGACGTAAAGAAGCACCCTTTCTTCAGAGTATGTACACATCTGAGATCTGTCATATCACAAGCATTGATAGATGAAAAAAACAAACAAAATTATTATTATATAATAATAATGTGTGCGTGGATGGGGGCATATATTTAGGCAAGGCCTAAAGGCAAAGAGGGGAAAAAAAACCTCTCTTGTCAGTATGTTCCACTTTTGTATCCATCATCTTGCATGTTCTTGTGCCCCACAGCATTCTGTGTTCCCTACCCCCCTTCCCCCATTGAAACTGCTAACAGCTCTAGTTAAATAGGAGCCTGGCTGTACTTATAGCAAATCCCGTCTGTCTTTTTACAGCATACAGACTGGAACGCTTTGCTAGCAAAGAAAGTCAAGCCCCCATTTGTACCCACCATCAAAGGACGGGAAGATGTGAGCAATTTTGATGACGAATTTACCTCAGAAGCTCCTATTTTAACGCCACCCCGGGAGCCAAGGATACTGACAGAAGAAGAGCAAGAAGCATTTAGAGATTTTGATTACATCGCGGATTGGTGTTGAGTACGTGGACACTGTGAAACTGGAGCAAAATGGCAAATACTGTCCCCAGCCATCTTGTGCCATCTTCAGTTCCTAATTATTTTATTTTTGAAATTACATGAAGATTCTTTCAAATTACTATTTTATATAAACTCCGCTGAAGAGTGGCCTCTTTCAACAAATGCCCATTTTTTTATTTTCTTTTATTATTTTAACAAGCACTGGAAGCAGTTTCAAGTCTGGTCCAGCTAACCCTACGGATGCAGGCACTGAGCTAGATATCTGTACTGTACCCTCTCTTGTTCGTACTGGCAAGGATTATCCAGAGCAGAATATTCTCTGAATCAGAGCTGATAAGAACCAATTGAATTAGAGAACTCTTTACATTGACCAACCTTTTATAATGTTCCAATGCTAATCTATGTTCAGAGAGTCCTTTTAACCATAACACTAGTAGTCACTTTATAAAAATAAATCACTGTCTGTAGCAGGAGGGCCCTTTCACTCTTGTTGGACTACAGCTCTTATTGTCCATCCATTCTGGGAATTGTAGTTCAAAAAGAGTTGCAGCTGCAGCTCATTAACCTCTATCTGTTGGATATCTCATAACAAATAAGGTGTTATTTTTAGTGTGGTTTGATGATTTAAGTGAATGATTTATCAGAAAGAAAAGCCATATATATAGGCGTCCTGCTGGTTTCCATAAATGTCAAGTTGGTTGTTACTGGTGCTGGGGTTTAGAAGCCAACAGTCTGGTTTTTGCCTTCAAAGAAAGCCAGGCCTTTAACACTTATAGCCCACCCTCTAATGTTCACCAGACAGCCCCTTTAAAGAATGGCTTATATTTAGTTTTTGTCCTCTCCTTGATAAGCTAAAAATGGTAGGGCGACCAAGTGTTTAGAACTAGTGATGTGTTGGTCAGATTGAAACCTGTGGGCCATGGGTCAGAGAAGGGCTTGGGCTGGCATCTGACATCCAAACATTTTGAGGGTCACGGGCAGGTTCTAGCCGAAACTTTTCCTCCTACACCCCCCTACAACCTTACAATATCCCCTCTTCTGCCTTCAGCAGCCTGTATTTATAGGAATGCACCTGCTCCACCTGCCCCCCTTTATGACATCAGAGATGGGCAGTGCAGGCGTGGGCCTTAAAATACAGGAGGCCAAATCGGGTTGGATTAGGCGGGTTATGGCTGGCGGTCAACTGCGCAACCTGCACGCCCCTAGGAACCACTCCGGGGGCAATTAAACATTTCGAGTCTCTTAAAAAATAGAAAACATCCTTAAGGTAAAGATGTAATCCTAGCAATGAGCAATGGGAGCAGCTGCACAAATAAATTCCCATCGATATAGTGATTTATTTAACTCAATGCTAAACTTAACATTACTACTTTGTAGTGCATGATAGGTATAAGTAGCTGTGAATTGGATAGAGCTAGAACAAATTGTGATGCTCACTCACTGAAATGTATCAGCCACAACCAACTTGAATTTGATGGAATTTTTAATGGAAATGATGACTGTTTTTATATATGAATTGTTCCCCAGGCTTGCACCTGTTGCTAATGAATTAGTATATAGGGGCAGCACAACGTATATATATATCTGTATTCCTGTTCACTTTTAGCAGCTTTTTTAGTTTTGCTGATTTGAATATGTGAATCTCGGCAGATGCCTTTGTAAAAGTCGTTTAGTGCTCATTTCTAGCAGCCAGACCTTCACTTCTCAATGCCTTAAATCTTTTTTAGGTATTTGCCAACTTGCCTGGGGCTGCCACTAGGTGTCGCTGTTTTTCATGTCAGGGCTGCTGCTTCGAATCAATAATCCTCCAACACTGTTCTGTTTGTCAGTAAATGGGAAGCTTAGCTCATATTTATCTCTGTTATCATTGTTATGGCATAGGGCTTCTGTGCCACATAGCAGGACTTGCTGGCTCCCTCTTATTTATCCTAGAGCGCCCGAGCATTTATATGGGTGGTTGTTGGCCGTGTGTTCATTAAACCAGTTTCTTTTCCTGCAGTTCAGCTGCACCAAACATCTAAGATATTTATAATGAACAAACTTTTTATTATACGAATTTATTGCATAGTGTGTGTCTCAGCTCCCGTACAGCCATAACTTACCTGCTGTTGTCCCCATGTGGCCTCACTCCAAACCCATGACTAAGCCCATTGCAGTGTTCTGCTCTCAGGTGTACAGGATACTTAAAGGGCCAGCATACCCCTTTTTAAACATGGGTGCAATAAATGCACTCACCGGAGCAGTCTCTTAACCTACAGTTCTACCAAGCTTAAGCATATGCAGCAATGTGTGTGCAGTGTGGGTGAACATAAGAGCAAAAATAGAGCTTATGCTGAACATACTTTTTGAATTTTTTTTTTTTATTATTTCTACTTAGCTAAACAGGGAAGTTGAAGTTACTCCATGTTTTGTTCTTGCGAGAGAGATAATTACCAGTGCTCAGATAATCCCCCTGTGTAATGGATGTCTGTTTTATCTGTGTTCTGATACACTATCACCCTTGCAAGGACCAAACATGGAGTAGCTTCAGCTTCCATGTTTAGTTTCATGTTTAGCTCAAGAAATATAAAAAACTATAGGTTGCCATGATTTAAACAATATGCAAAAAGTATGTTCAGCACAAGCCCTATTTATTGCACTTATGTTTCTCTGGGCTGCATTAAGCTTGGCAGAACAGCAGCCCTGAGCACTAGGAGTAATGACTATAACCAAAGTTGTTGGAGTTTTTTCCAACTATTTTTACTGCTAACTAAGGTGACAGTTGCAAATTATTTTATTTGTGGGCGTAAAGGGGGTAAAACAAAAGTGCAGAAAGGGTCAAAGCTTGTTTGAGCTGTGTGAAAGATATCACATAGGGAATATTGTGCATATATATATATATACAGCTTGTAAACAGGCACTCACATCATAGTATCATAACAATGCCTGGGTGCAGTCCCAAAGGGTATAGGAAAAATAGCAAATGGAAATGTCCCGCACTCACAGGTCTTAGGTGAAGCAAAAGGTGTTTATTGAATCAGCATCTAACGTTTTGGCTGCCTCCGCAGCCTTTCTCTAAAAAAAAGTATTTGAGAAAGGCTGCGGAGGCAGCCGAAACGTTAGATGCTGATTCAGTAAACACCTTTTGCTTCACCTAAGACCTGTGAGTGCGGGACATTTCCATTTGCTAATACACACAGTATGCCCAGTGCTGCCTGCCACCCCCCGCTACCTTCATGAGTTTATAGAAGAAAAAAAGTGCAGCCTTGATTTAAATCCTTGAAGGTGTAAGAGAATGATGAGAGCACCTAGTGGTGATCCTGGGCACGCTGGCTTATACATGGGTTTCCATAAGACTTACTGAAGGAGATGTACCAAAGCCACTTGCCAAACTCATTTTGCCTTGACTCCTTTTACCTTTGTATTGTAAGGAATGGCAGAGTATTGATGGGGATGAAGTCATTGGCCTAGTATGATGTGAGTGGGTTGGGTACAGCAGGTGGATCTCATAAAAGTCTATATTTTCTCTTCATTAGGCCTAACCCTACATCTGCCTATGTATTACATGCGTTCCTCCAGTCATTCAGGAATGGCAGACCATGCTATTTGTTGCCTATTGATAAAGGAGCATGGCATATTTTGCTGCAGCCATCTTGCTTGCAGGTCATCAGGTGATTTCCTTCCTTTTACTGCTTGACATGCATATTTATGGAGTTTTATTATTCTTTATTTGTACTGTGGGCATGTGATTTGACCCCCTAAGACAACACAGACACTAGAAAATGCTACATTGTACACTAACAGACATTATGGGCCACTGGATTTTTCTTTTTTTTTAGCGTCTGAGGGTAAACGCAATATGTTGTAACAGAATGTATAAATATTTTTGATAAAAATGTATATTTTATAATCCTATTGTAACACTAATTGTAGCTGTACCTCAAAGATTAGAGAACAAAACTTGTCTTCATTTATTTGCTGCTTAAAGGGAGCGTCAAACATAAAGATCCCTCCCAGCAGTAGCAATGTGTGTAGGGGGTTCTGCATTTTCATTGGATAGTAAGGAGTAAGCAAACCCATTGTCATTCTATGTATGTCTAAGGGCCTCGCTCACACTTCCTTATCATGTTCCTGAAAAGTATTCATGTTATGTATAAGAAATGCACTAAGCCGTAAAACAATACCTCAAATCACTCGCCAGGCCACCGTAGCTTTGCCATTCATACTGACAAAGACTAACTTTTTAAATGCAAAAAAGCAATCATATAATGTTTATTTCTAGTAAATACTAGGCACAGGTTAATCCAGGAGGGTTCGGTCTGTCTCCATTGGCATTCGGGATGCTGGGAAGTGTCTTTCTACATCAGGCACTACAGGTTGTGTGTGCTGGTATAGAGCCAATCATGTTTGATCATAGAAGATACATTATGTGATATAACCCAGCAAAGCAGCTAAGAAGGAAAATGAATGTTACAATGCAACTTTGCCTTAGTAAAAGTGTGGGCTGGCTGTCCCTTGCGTTGATACAAATGTGTAATGTTATTGTGTGTGCTTTTGTGCATGGTCTGTGCACTACATTCACCTCCAGCCTTTGGTCTGTGCAACACAATCAGCTGGGCGCCCCTAGTAGGCTACACATGCAACTACACGTAGGGAAAGTGTTAACCCTGCCCTTCCCTTCTATTACATTGTGTAAATGATTTTTTCCTTGGCCAGCCACCCAACTGATATCAGGCAACACCTCTGATGTTCTCTCTGTTCTGACTGTACCAGTGCTGCACAGATGGAGATGCCATTGTACAAAGGAATAAAGCAATTGGCTGTATTATTATTATCCACACAGTGTAACTTTACAGAGCATGGCTTGCCGGGAAATCCAGAGTATTATAGTGGAAAGAGGCAGTTTTAGAGCATCGTAGTCATTTCATGCTTTTTTTTTAATCATAACTGTTGGTTTGTGTGTAGCCATTCCATAAACATAGGGTCCCCTGCCCTTAACCTACCCCAACTCCCAGTATTGTGTGGGGGAGAATATTGCCCCTGAGCCAACCTGAGCAGGTATCTTCTATTACTCCTGTTTGTACATAGTTTCCTGCGGTGGTGCAGTTTCCCCATGTGATTGTTACGTAGAATGGCCGCAGCGTCACAGAGTTGAATCAGAATTGAGAGTTAGAAGTTTCCCAACACATTTTGTACATAACCGTTAGTCTAAAGAAATCACTAAATATTATAAGCCAGGGTATGTCACCAACGTAAGCTGAAAAGAAGCACTAATTTTATCTGTGTAGGATTTCCTTTTAGTTCCAATTTTATTTTTTTTTAATTTTTTTTGTTTTTTACAGATATCGACTATTTTTAGGCAAATTATGATTTTAAACTCTAGATTGTAAATATATTTTGCTATAGCTGTAAGTGGCTGCTCAAGCACTTTGTAAGGAAACTAGAATATTTTTAGGATGGTACACTATGCATTGATATGAAATGTGCCTTGGAGAAAATGTCATTCTGAAAAGGAGTGTTTTGCAGTCATTAAGTCCTATGAATGCACAAATTAAACATTTAAATAGACTGAAATCTTTGTTTAGTGCGTGGAGTTTGTTCGTGGTTTCCATTGGTTGATTGCACTGTGTGATTGTCCTGTAGGTGAGGATGTAACTGTACAGTGTGATAGTGCCATCAGAACCAAAGAACAAGTACATTGCTTCCATACGCTTATCTGCCTCATTCAAACCAGGTGCATTAACATTCAGTCTTACGCCGTTCTTCTGGGAAAGCTTCTGCTAGATTTGGGAGCATCGTCGGTGGGATTTGCTTCCATTCAGCCACAACAGCATTGGTGAGCTTGGGCAACTAGGCCTGGGGCACTGGCACCACTCAAGTTTATTCTACAGCTGCTCAAGTGGGATGATATGATGGTTATGTGTAGGCCAATCAGGTTCCTTCATGCCCATATCCCAGTAACCAACTACAGACTTTGGCACAAGGGCATTATTGTACTGGAACAGGGAAGGGGCTTCTACACTTGGTCTTGGGCAGCTCTAGCATGGCATAAAGCTAATGAGTGGGCTTGTTGGAGAGGTGGCATCCCACTCTATTGCCAGTGTTGTCATTGTAACCTTCACTTTACATCTGCTTTGGCTTAAATGCCCAGTTTAAATGCCTGAGTTTTGTTTTTCTTGGTTTTAGTTTTTTGCACTTAAAATCAAATTTGTTACTATGTAACTATGATATGCGAGTTTATTTGATTTAGAAAAACAAACTTTAATTCACAAACTCAAAAATCGATAAACCCAATAGGATTGTTTTGCCTCCGATATAGATTCCAAAAATAGAAGAAAAACCCCTTCCAGTCAGGCTTTCTTCCCTACCATAAAGCCCCCCTTTGATATGAGTAACAACAAAGTGATGAAATGCTCAGTTAATAGTATAGTGACTGGCATTTTAGGTGCCAATGACTGCCGGCAGCCAACAATTATTTGTTATTAATATGTGTATTTGGGACAAGAACCAACGGTTTCACTTTATATCCCTTTATATAGGGAGCAGAATGGGTGGTTTTAGGCATTTCTCTGCCAGACAAAATGCTCTGTTAATAAATGACACCTGAAGTGAAAACTTGAGTTCAAAATACATTATATATAATAAGAAGAAATGGGTCCTGACATCACCTGTATTCTACCAAAGCAGGTCTGCTCCCCCCAATAACAAGGTAGGCTTTAGCAGGGAAGGTGTGTGCAACGCTGAATGTGGCACGAGACCAGTCGCCAGCGGGGGAACAGGAGGCAAAGCCCCAATGTATGTGACAAAAGGAATGGCTGAGGTAGTAGCTGCCTAAAAACTTGCATGATGTGGTACTGGCTGTTCCTACAAGCACAGAACCATGTATAAGAAAGTAAGATGGCTGCCCGCACTCCATTATTACAACTGAAAAACAAATACTTTAATTTGAAAATAAAATTTTAAATGTTAGAATAAATTATTTGAAAGGTAGCAAGAGTAATATATTAAAGGAGCAATAACACCAAAAAATAATAGTGTATCAAAGTAATTACTGTAATATATTATTGCCCTGCACTGGTAAAGTTGTGTGTTTGCTGCAGCAACCCTACTATAGTTTATATAAATACCCTGCTGTGTGGCCACGGGGGCAGCCATTCAAGCTGGAAAAAGGAGAAAAGGCACAGGTTACATATAACAGATAAGCTCTGTAGAATACAATGGCAATCCACGCAGTTTTTCTCTTATGTAACCTGTGTATTTTCATCTTGAATGGCTGCCCCCATGGCTACACAGCAGCTTATTCAAAGAAAACTTTTACCAGTGCAGGGCAGCAGTCAGTTATATTATAAAATATTTATCATTTTTTGGTGTTACTGGAGGAGGAAAGGTAAAATCACTGGGTGGTACCAAAATTATTAGGCCCCCCTGATGATTGTAGTCGCTTACCTTATATCCCAGGTTGGTGCTCCTGTTAGAAAACCGCACCAGCCCGGGGTAGCTGCGAGGGAGCGATCCTCTTCCTTCTCTATCTTTGGAATCCCGGGGCCGGCGCATGCGCAGTAGAATGAAAAAGAAAATTTTTTTTTTTTGTTAAAGTTCCATTTTTCGCTCTACCACATGTGCAAGTAGCGCCATGACAGGGACAGGATTGCTCCCACCCAGCTACCCTGGGCTGTAGCAGTTTTCTCCTAACGAGCACCAACCTGGGGTATCAGGTAAGTGATTACAGTCACTGGGGGCTGCCTAACATTTCCACCCCCAGTGATTGTGCCCTTCCTTCTCCTTTAATAGCAAAGCTACAGTATCTAGATATGCCCCCCTTTTCAGCTAATTCAGTTGAGATTATGTAGAGAATGTGCACAAGCGCTAGCTGCACTTCTTGCTGAATTTGTTGCACAACCATACCTGATTCCATAGAAGGAAACCGCAACACTTGTAAGAACTGTTTCCCAGTGTACCCAACACCTCCCTCATCTTGTTCTTTTGTGAAACAATGAATTCTGGGACTTTGAAGTCCCTCTGCTTTGCAAAGAATCTGTGCTATGCATTTACCTCTTCTATCACATACCCCTATTTATGGCTGCAATCCCTGAAGAGTGTTTGTGCAACACACAGCTACAATAGTTGCAAGGGGAAACCTCACCACTGTGTCTCGGACACTAAGCCAGGGCTTCTGTGCAGATCACACATAGAGAAAAGGTTGAGGTAGGGGAGGTCAAGTTAAAAGGCAAGATGAACCTTCACAGGACTTTTACTGAAACTGTATGTGTTTAATTGGATTGGGGGTACTTTATATATTGTTTATTTACCTAAATGTTTGTGTAATTTTACTTCTCAAAAGATACGGCACTAAATGCCTAAAAAAAACAATTTTTGAAAATGTCATTTCTCATAATAGCAATTCATCAGAAACAATTTATTACTTGCTCAAAAATACAACTGATTGGGAATGTCCCGTGTCTCCCAAATGTATATAGCTTTATGGAGATTTCTGATTAATGTAGATTAATTTTGGGCATGAATTTTTAAAGTTACACCCACAAAAAAAGCATCCTTTAAGATGCAAGGCCCACCATTGCCCAAAGAGTAGAAAGACCCCAGGAAACCATATAGTTTGACACATTCAGCCAAATCCAAAGTGGGTCTCACTGGGCTATGGAAGTGTCACAGATACAAACAATCCAGCAGTAGCTCTCTATGCAGAGGAATAGTGTGGATTGTCTTTATGCTGCTTACACGCAATGAAACATTATTAGGGTATAAAAAAAGGGGGGGGGGGGGGGGGTTTGTGAGCACCTCCCCAAACGGTTTACACCTTTTATTTATACTGCATAGTGTAAGCCTGTTACCTGAGTGCGCATTCAGGTAGGGGAGGCAGCAGAGCTACACAATCCAGACGGGAGCCCCACCTTTGTGAGGTTTTTATGTATTTGCTTGTCTGGATGACATGGGGAGATTGTGGGCCACGAGGTCAGGCATTTTCCCTTTTGCTGGTGGTCTAGGGCAGTGCTGTCCAACTGGCGGCCCTCGACCCCCCTCTGTGTGGCCCCCCACCTTTCTGGCTGCTTTGATGGTTTACCTTTGTGTAAGCTTTAAATGGTATCAGTACTGAGATAAACTGGCCCCCTGCATGGTTCGCACGTCTGATTCAGGCTGTAATCAGGCTGTATTGTTTAAACATGTAATCCCCTGTGTTGTTCACACCTTTTAATCCCTGCATTGTTAACATCCTGCAGTGTTCACACCTCAGGCTCAGGCTGTAATCACCCACATTGTTCACCTGTTCACACCTTAGACATTGTAGGTACTGCCTGGACTATGCTGCCTGTGTG
Organism: Xenopus tropicalis; assembly: GCF_000004195.4. Lineage (NCBI taxonomy): Eukaryota > Metazoa > Chordata > Amphibia > Anura > Pipidae > Xenopus > Xenopus tropicalis. The sequence goes on along the minus strand of NC_030680.2, from coordinate 105,706,950 downwards.
TATGGCACACACAGGGAGCATAGAGTAGGCAGATTATGGTACATAGCATAGGGAGGGCATGGCAAAAACGGGTAGGGCAGGCAGAGTATGGCACACACAGGCATCATAGGACAGGCAGAGTGTGGCACACACAGGCAGGGTAGGGCAGAAAGAGTATGGCACAAACTGGCAGCATAAGACAGACAGAGAATGGCGCACACACAGGCAGCATAGGGCAGACAGAGTGCTGCCTGTGTGTGCGCCATACTCTGCCTGACCTATGCTGCCTGTGGGAGGTGAACCTGGCAGGGGTTTGTTAGCAGTTGGAAATAGCCTAAGATGTGTAATTATATGCTGGGGGTTTCTGTGCTATCCACAGGGGAGGAGGAGGCATATGGATTTAAGGGTTTAACTTAATATGACATAATATAATTCTTTCACATATGAATGACGGTTGATATCCTCGCTGTAAGGACCAAGCATTTGGGATTTTGCTGTGCTACCGCCATTGTGATAAAATAGGTGTGGTTTGAAGTGGGTGTAGTTTAAAAAGGGGGAATGGTCAAAACTGGCTTCCACTAGCGGCCCTCCACCATGTACGATAGAGAAATTCCGTCCGTCAGCACCACGGAAGTTGGACAGCACTGGTCTAGGGTAAGGGGAATAAAGAATGGCTCCAATGCCCAGCCTGGTGGTGCTTGAGCTGCTAGCATGTACACTCTGTGGCACTTTCCTTTATTCAAATTCTAAGATCTGTGGCAGTGGAAGGGTTAAGCAGAGATACACGGTCACTGTAAATGGACCACTTCCCACCCCCCAGTTCCTGCCTGTGAGTCAGGTTTCCATGTAAGGAGGGGTTCATATTACTGGGGGTTTGCCCAGGCTTCTCCAACTCCCAAAATTGATCTGAAAGATCAGGAAGGTAAATATTGAAGTAATTTTTATTTAATTTTTTTGTTTTTGCTGCTTTGTGCAAGAGATAATTGACTGTGGCTCTCCTAATTAAACAACAAGTTCCCTGTGCCCTATTCATTGCTCTCATGTTGATCCAAGGGCTGTACCCTGTTTATATGGCTTTGTTACCTCACGCAGCAGAATGGCCACATCGTCCCTGCTAAGCCTCTGTAAAGTCATGTTTACTAGAACTGCTTTATGTTCAGCCTGCACACACAATGGGCCTGAATAGGGGCACGGTGGTGGCTTTGTCTCACATATTGTTGTTCTTGTGAGGTTCAGGATCCCTACAGAGCTCAGTAGAAATCCTTTTGGTATAGTCTGATTAAAGGAACAGTAACACAAAAAAATGAAAGTGTATAAAAGTAATAATATAATGTACTGTTGCCCTGCATTGCTACAACTGGTGTGTTTGCCTCAAAAAGACTACTATAGTTTATATAAGTAAACTGCTGTGTAGCCATGGGGGCAGCCATTCAAGATGAAAATACACAGGTTACATAAGAGAAAAACTGTGTGGATTGCCATTGTATTCTACAGAGCTTATCTGTTATATGTAACCTGTGCCTTTTCTACTTTTTTCCAGCTTGAATGGCTGCCCCCATGGCTACACAGCAGCTTATTTATATAGTAGCTTTTCTGTTGCAAAAACACCAGTTATATTTTAATTACTTTAATTTTTTGATGTTACTGTTCCTTTAAGCGATGTACTGGCCCTCCAGCAACTGCTATTTGTAGTTCCTTTTTTGGGGAGCTTTGGCAGATACACAATTCCACAAACTTTTTTTTTTTTTACTGTATTGGTTTTGCCTGGTGGTAATAATACGATCACTAGTCACACCATGTACTTATATTACGGTGATGATATTGTATTCTAATTTCAAGTGTTTGAGTCAGGTGTAAAACATCCACTGCACAGCAAGACCAGCAGAACTGGCATTTTGGCCACCAACCTCACTGTGCAATCGTATAAGATGGGCTTCCCAATTAATTTCTATTCATGTATACATACCGATTTCTGATGTTTCTCTCAGGGGCAGATTCATCAACATTTGAGTGGGGGGGTGTTTTTTATTAGGGCTGGGCGATATACCGTTTAATACTGAATACCAGTGGGTTTTTTTTTTTTAAACTATATTTATTTTTCAGATACCGCAATACCGTGGTGTCAGGGTACTCACCCGTGCGGGCCGGTCTTGCGCACCTCCTTGCATGCGCGTCCCGTTGTCCGCGGGATGTTGCGCACGTACATGTCAAAGCGTGCACGTCCGCGATGCGCCGATTCTGCGCATGCGTGGGGGGTATTTAAAGCTATCAAACGCCTCCTCCTGTGCTATGTTGTCTGCGGCCTTGCCTGGGAAACTAAGCCTGCCTGATTTACCTTTCGACTTTCTGTTGCCGATCCTTCGCTTGCCTGACTCTGATTTTCAATACTGCAGTAATTATTCTGTAATTTATTAGGAAATGGGGTTAACACCTAATCATGCATAGGAAAAAAAAAATACCGTCAAATACCGTGACACCGATATAATTTTGAAAAATACAGTGATATAAATTTTTGGTCATACCGCCCAGCTCTATTTTTTATTATGACTTGAGTTTTTTTAGCACTAAAACTCATTGTATGGTTCAAATGTCTGATATTTATTAAGTGCAAAAAAAAACCTCAAAAAAACTTGAATGTAAAACTTTGCAAGTTTTGATAGAAGGAGTTGCCCTAGGCAAAGCCAAACCATATTTTTAATTTGAGAAAGTCAAGTTTGAATTTTATTCATTTGAAAACTTGAAAATTGGAAGCATTGAGCTTTTTATTTATTTTTTTAAAAGTTCATTTGATTTAGAAAAACAAACTTGGATTTAGGGATTTAGTTGCTGTGCGACAAATCTCCCCGAAGTGCCATCTCGCTGGCGATTTACATTGTAGCCAGTGGGATGGTAATTTGGGGATATTAGTCACTGCCCTTATTACAGACTCAAAAATTAATAAATAAGCCCATAAGACTTATTTATATTTAAAAAAAAAACCCTCACTTCCACATGTCTGACATTTACTTAAAAGTCTGAATTGAAAAAAAAAAAAAACAGCATCAAAAATCCAAACCCTCAAAAGTTTCAAAGTAAAAGAAGGATCCTCCAGAGAAAGGACATCTGCCATTGACGTCTACATAATCTCAGCAAGTTTAAGATGGTGAATTGTCGGATTCAGAATTTTATCCATTTTGATTCTGCACCGAAAAGGTTAATGCAATCAAAACTGGAGCCAAAACTGCACAAATGTGGCAGCATTACTTGCTGTAATGTACTGGCACTACAGGGAGATTAGGGCCAATGCCAGATGTGGAGTTTTGTTGTGGCAGGCAGTGAGAATGTGTGGCTGTTGTATCAGATACACAGGGGAAGCAAAGCAACATGGAAGGGTCTCACCCAGCTAAATGGGCCAATGTGATTGATACTGAGCATACTGAAACCGCAAAGCAGGGAAGGCCAACTACATATAACCAACTACATGTGCTGGGCAGGGACCTTGGCTCTCCCAGGACACAAGCAAGGAACTGATAATGGAACACAAATGTTACAGACCCAAGGGGCTAATGCTTTGCACTTATGGCTCCTCCACTAATAAAAAAACATGTGACTACTGTTCAGTTGTCCACTGTAATTCGCAGAATTTCTCATTCACTTGTCACCATCATTTATTTTATATACAAAATTCAATTACAGCAAAAGTGCTGGTTTATGAAAAGCCAATTGACGTGATTCCCCTGTGGGGGGAAAAAATTTTCAGGAGATTTGCCGCCTATAGTAGTCGATAGCTTGCGGGGAGACTGGTCTCCCCAGTAAATATCATCCTAAAAGCACTGCCTAGGAGTGATAATGTAATCTGTAATAATAAGACAGTACATTGTACTTGATCCCAACTAAGGTATAATTTATCCTTATTGGAGCCAAAATACTGGGTTTGATTAGTTTAAATAATTTCTTTAGTAGACTTAATGTAAGAGGTCCCTTATCCAGAAAACCCCAGGTCCCAAGCATTCTGGATAAGGGGTCCCATACCTGTACTAGAAGTGTAAAACTGCTAATACAAAAAAAAAAAATCATGTTTATGTTAATTGTCAAATAATTGCACAGAAGAGCATTCTTACTTTGGTTGATAGGGGCTCTGGCCTAGGTAACAAGGTTACACTGACAAACATCAACAGGAAGGGGCCTACTTGTATACAAGGGACCCTACCCACAAAAGCTTGCATTGGTCGGTCTGTATGTAGCTAAGCACCCATATGTACAGTACAGTGCTGCTGAATATTTTATAATTTAAGCAATAACCCACAAACATGGTAATTTAAAAAAATGAAAGCTTAACTAAGGATGTTTTAGGCTTCTGTACCAGCCCAAGGCAACTACAGCCCTATAACAGGGAAGATCTGTGCCTCCAAAGATGCCCCAGTAGTTCTCTATCTTTCCTGCTGATTTACTGCAAGTCACAATACAAGGCCAGTTATCGTCATTACATGGCTGCTACAAAACCATCACAACTACCATTAAAATTTTAAACACAGCCCTGCAGAATCAGCTGAAAGAATCAAAGATGTTAAGCTCCTTTGACAACTCTAAAAGCCTGAATCATTACTACTATTATTATTATTACAGATGCTGTACTTTCAGGCTAGTACAGTTCATTTAGTATGTAAAATATTGACATTTCTAGTTGTATTCACTTTTAGGATTTAGTTCCCCTTTAACTTACTTTTGTAGCAGATTTTGAATGTAAGTATTGTCCAATCCTAACAAAACTGCACCACTGAACACGTGCATCCAAACACAAGGCTTTTGTGCATAACTAGCACTCGGTCTGTTTCCCAACTCAGGCATGGAAGGCTTATGCTGCACTGTAGTGCTTGGTTTCAAAGTGATTGGCACTGCCACAGCGTCAGCACCAGAGTAGTTAGCACGGTAGCACATGTTGCAGTACCTTCTAAATAAATACCCTATTTATATTAACTGGATTTATAGTAAACTGGAAAAAACAGCTTGTGAATAGAAAACTCTCAAACTGGTATCAGTGATTAAACATTCCTATACAGAATGCAGTGGAAAGGGGATTTGCAAGATGTTTAGGTCAGAACTCTATAACGACATGAGCAAATTGAAAGACAGACACAATGAAAAGCAAAAATCCTTTACTACAAAGCCTGGCAAAAGGTTCTGCTACTGCAAATATGAGCAAGATTGGATTTAGCAATTCAGCATTGTAACAAAATATTACAAAGTTAAGCAAAACATATTTTACACCTGCAATATTTATTCCAACCGCCGTTTCCTGCGGCTATTGCTTAAGTTACCATTTCTATCAGGTAAGTGGTATTAAGTAGCGATCGTAATAAAAAGAAAGGTCACAGTAGCCCATTTGGCATTAAAATAAAGCATATATTAAATAGAAAATTTACTCAACATTCATAAAAATGTACACAAAATGACAAGTCCACTGTAAACTTTACATTACAATAAAAAGTAAATACTGGGTTGCTGCAGATAAGTCCGTACAAAACAAGAACTTTCTCAAGGAACTACACCATTCCTTCACTCGTGGCCTGGGAACTGGCCTTAGCACACTCCCATCAAGTGCCAGCTAGCAAAACTCTGGTGCTCTAGGAAATTTCAAACAATTTACAGGGCTCTAAATATTTGCTACTTCAGAAAAAAAAACAAAAAAAAAAAAAAAAAAAACTTTGCTCTACTGGAATAGTGAACCCACCTGTATACACACAAAGTACCAGTTTGGAATGTGTAGAGTTAAAATATGCAGCAGAAAATAACCCAATTTTATTCTGATGGCTCAGTATCAACACATTAAATAAAGAGAATGTAATATGTCACACATGTTAGAACCAATCAGAGCTTAGTTTATAGTTGAGGTAATTTGTCAACTGGTGTGTCAAACTTGAAGTCTGCAGGAAACAAGTCAGGTGCTCGTGGGTATATCAGTCTGTAAGATTGCCTTATGGTCACATCAGCTACTCCCGCAATGTCACCAATCTCTGCAGGGAGAAAAAAAAAAAATGTTCAAAATATTAGCAAAAGCAAAAATAACTCACCAATAAGTTAGTGGGTACATGTTTATATGAATAGCATTAAAATAGTCTGCTTTCACATACATGAAATATTACCCTTTGCAATACATTGGCGAGTTGCAGTTCTGTAGTTCATTACCCTGGGGCATCTACCCCGTAGGACACGAATGTGGAATCACACATGCACAATGCCAAAACAACGAGAAATTCAGCTTATTCCAAAACTAGTTCTGGTGGGGTGCCCCCAGTCCGTGCCAGTACAGGACTGCATCTGTATTGTAATACAATATCCCTTTGGCAATTATTGGGCATACCACAGAGCAGACCATGCTACCTACCCTTCTGTGTTCTCTTCTCAGCAGATGCTTGAGACGCCATGTAAATGGCAGCAGCTGCCACAGAGATTGGACTTCTCCCTGGAACCAAGTCTAGCTCCACAGCTTTGCGTGCGATGTGAGTAGCTGCCATCTGAACCTGTTTAGTAAGGCCCAGATTTGAGCAGAACCGTGACATAAAATCTCCAGTAGTTATCAAATCCACATTTGTCTCAAGAGCTTTCAGGATGAGTTTAAAACATCTGCCAATTTCCTTCTTGGAAATTCTTGATACTGCACAGATTTCTGGGAAAAAATAAATATTGAAGAGGTCCAATACTGCCTTGGGAGCATTAGTTCAAACATTCTTCACTGACTAACCCTCAGAACACAACAAATCTCATCTTTGCAGATAGCCCTGAGGCCATAAGCCAGCAAACATGATCATTCCCATCTTCTGGGCATACTAGCTACTGTTCTTGCAAAAATAAAAACCTAAGATGATATCAGTCCACATTAAGAATATACAGGACCTAAATTAAATGAAGATAAAACATCAATATTTACCTTTAAATGTTCTAGGGACCCCTTCCTGTCTGCAGGCAATATAGAGGCATGCAGAAGCTATAGCATCATTGCTCCTCCCTTTTAGACTTTTTTGCTCATATACCTGCTTAAATAAATTATTAGTCCGATCCTAAAAAAAAAACAAACAAAAAAAAAAAAACAGCAATGTCTTTTTATCCATGAGAATCTTTAGCATTTTATAAGTTTATAAGATGGCTACTTACAACTATGTTGCGAGGAAGGTTAATTCTGTCTGCCATGTTCGTTATTTCTTTGAAAGCATTCATCATTGCTCTGTCAGAGCTGCTCATAGTCCTGCGATTTTGATATTTGTTGTTTCCAAATTCATCAAAGCTTGCAGCACCTGTCCCCTGAGATTGAAACAATACATGATATACATAGATACACACACACACACTAATAGTGTTCACATAATAAGAACTGTGAATGTTAGAAAACAGAGTTAATCTGTAACCAGATGGAATGGCTGGCCTTGTGGCTACAGAGCAGCTTGTTTATATATTATGCTTTCAGAAGCAAAAACACAACTACCAGTGTAGCACTACAGTACATTATATTTTAATTACAGGTATGGGACCTGTTATCCAGAATGCTCGGGACCTGGGGTTTTCCAGATAAGGGATCTTTCCATAATTTGGATCTCCATAACTTAAGTCTGCTAAAAATCATTTATTTAAATATTGAATAAATCCAAAAGGCTTGTCTTTCCTCCAATAAGGATTAATTATATCTTTGTTGGGATCAAGTACAAGGTACTGTTTAATTATTAGAGAAAAAAGAAAAAAAATTAAAAATTAGAATTATTTGCTTACAATAGTCTATGGGAGATGGCCTTTCCGTAATTCGGAACTTTCTGGATAACGGGAGTGTTTTACTGTTCCTTTAATATATCCCCTTTTAATTTTATTGTCCACTTTACTGGAAATTTATAAATGTGTTATCATTCATTTTTATAAAGGATTACCTTGCCAATCATTGTAGTCAGGTCTCCCCCGCTTAAAAGAGGATTCTGTGCATCTCCAACTCGAGAAGGATCTTTAGCAGCTTTATCATTGCTAAATGTTCTCCATTCAGATCCAACATCAATAACTCGATCACCTGAAAAACAAATACAGCCACAAAGAATGACATTTTCATTTTAACATTCCTGCTGTATTATAAAGCAATATGCAGCTGTTCATTATCTTTTATGCCTTTTGCATTTTCCTTTACATGGTGCCAACATATGAATATATGTATAATCTCTGTATTGTGCTACAGAATATCAGTCCCTGCCCCAGTGAAGGTTACAGTCTCATGTCTCCAACAAACTATGGTTAATGAGGAGCCAAATAACCTGCCAGTAAGTTTTTGGGATGTGGGAGGAAAGTGGAAAGCATGGGAAGGACAAATTCTTTGCAGATACTGCCCTGACTGAGGCTTTGTGGCTTTTTTCTGAATCTAAAGCACCAAAAGAACTCTATGCCATATGTTGCCAAAAGAGGAGCTTTGCCTGAAGTCCACTAAGGGAAAGATTTAGGTTTGCAATTTATTTGCCACTATGGATATCACTAGCACTATAGGGGGTTGACAAATTTAACAAAGTTTTCTTATGTGTAAACCTGAATTCAGGTGTGGGGGAGACTGACCAAATCACATCAGGGTAGGATTTCAGAAGACCATCCTATGGGATACAGCCACTCTGTTAAAACAGAGTAACAAATCTACCAATGCTCTTTCTCAGCACATGATAGGGCACTGGCAAATAGGGTAGCCAACCTTTTTCAGGCCATGAAAGAGTGAATGGATAAGTGTTATTTTCCTGTTTGTGGGATTGCAAAACAGTCCAATATCTAGATGTTCAGGCCAAGGGCTCCTCTCTGCATAATCTGACCACTTAATGTAGAGCACCAGCAAAATGCTGTAGGTCTAAATATTTAAAAACGAAAAACTGGCTCTGAAGCTACAAAGCTACAGAGCACAACCGTAAAGGCATTATATATACCTAAGCCATAGTAATAATGATGAGGATTATTATGAACTTAAGCAAAATATATATAGGACACTAAAAAAACCAGTTTGTTTACCGATTTGCATTTAGTGAAAAACAGAATTCATGTTTAACACAAGCCCTAACAGTGAACTCAGAAATAGATTACACATTTAATAATGGGGTTTTATAACAAAGACTTACCCACTACCAATCCGCATTCTGAACAGATCATATCCCCAGCCCTATAATCTTCTACCAGAAGGGCATCAGGATGGTTTGGGCAAGTTACCTTGGGAAGTGCATCAATGCTGTTTGGAAATAAGAAAAATTAGGTTACTTACTTACATGTGCAGTTTGTACAAGCAGCAGTGAGTGTTACATGGCTCCAGCCAGGCAGCTGTATACTGAAGCCATACAATGTTTCCCATGTTGTGGATAACATTTTTTATTTCAAATGATTTGGGCCAATTATTCTATAGCAGTTATGCCATAGAAAGATGTCTTTGGAGATCTTGGGCAGACGGGCTATAAAGAACTCAGAAAAAGCCACATACAGCCCTCAGTCCTCCAGCTGAACAGCCCTATTCTATTTAATACTGGACATAAGCATTTGTTAGCAGTAACATTTGGTCTTAATAAATGCAGACAGAAACACACTGTTCGGTTAGATGGGAAAATCACTTAAAACGAGAAAGTCAGCCTATATACAGCAGGCAACTAAATTTAGGCCAAGAAACAGGAGTACATTTGAAGCCAAAAGCTACCTTTGTGTTTAGAATTGGTGCAGTAACACTGCTGGGGTCACGTTGGATTTCTATGCATTTACCCCTAACAAAGCATGCACCATAACCTGGGTTTGAGCAGTAAGCATGCTGCGTGCCGGGGAGAAAAAGTGCAGGGGCTGCTAACATCACCCTACACTTAGGCTGCAAGTTAAAGGAATGCGGATTACCTGCAAGAAGACTAAACATGGAGTACACAGCAAGTTAATTTACTCAACTGTAGAGTCCATTAATATGACCCTTTAATTATGCCTATAACAAGTAAATACATCTATGTATACCATTAGAGCAAGTGCTTGTCTTAAAGCTTACATTCTGATTGCAAGTAAGAAAAACATACCAATAGCCGGGTGTCAAAAACTGAAAAATGAAAGACATACATAAAAATGTGCCATTTAGAGAAAACTGCTTGAGACCTATCAATCACCAGTAATTTGTTTAAAAGAAACCGAAAGCGATCTAAAGCACACAAAACATGGGGATTAAAAGGAACAAGTTTTTTCAGCTGGTTTATGGCTTGAGAGTTAAACACAGCCAAAGAGTAAAGATATCATGGGTGTGATCAGTTCACCATACTGAACAGTTGGTATATGCACTGCAACAATAAAACTTCCATCCGATTAAATATGCAGTCAGAATAACTGCAACCGCATATAGAATACAAAAGGCCTCAGTGTACTGTTTGAAATGTACAACTTGTATAATTACATAGATCAGTGCTGTCCAACTTCTACAGTGCCAAGGGCCGGAATTTCTCTAGCATACATGGTGGAGGGCCGCTAATGGAAGCCAGTTTTGACCACTCCCCTTTTTGAAACCACACCTATTTTATCACAATGGTGGTAGCACAGCAAAATCCCAAATGCTTGGTCCTTACTGTGGGGATATCAACCATCATTCATATGTGAAAGAATTAGGTCATATTAAGATATACCCTTAAATTCCATATGCCTCCTCCTCCCCTGTGGATAGCAGAGCAACCCCCAGTACATAATTAAACACCTTAGGGACCATTTAATGGCTATTTCCAACTGCTAACAAACTCCCACAACAAACCCCTGCCAGGTTCACCTCCCACAAGCAGCATAGGGCAAGCAGAGTATGGCACACACAGGCAGCACTCTGCCTGTCCTATGCTGTCTGTGTGCCATACTCTGCCTGTCCTACCCTGCCTGTGTGTGCCATACTCTGCCTTCCCTATGCTGCCTCTGTGTGCCATACTCTGCCTGCCCTACCCTGCCTGTGTGTGCCATACTCTGCCTGCCCTACCCTGACTGTGTGTGCCATACTCTGCCTGCCCTACCCTTCCTGTGTGTGCCATACCCTCCCTGACCTATGCTGCCTGTGTGTGCCATACTCTACCTGCCCTATGCTGGCTGTATGTGCCATACTCTACCTGCCCTATGCTGGCTGCATGTGCCATACTCTGCCTACAGTACCTATGTCTGAGGTGTGAATACGTGAACAATGGGAGTGATTACAGTCTCAGCCTGAGGTGTGAACACTGCAGGGGGTGAACAATGCAGGGATTAAAAGGTGTGAAAAACACAATGGATTACATTTTTAAACAATACAGAGGGATTACAGCCTGAATCTGAGGTGAGAACCATGCAGGGGGCCAGTTAATCTCAGTACTTATACCATTTAATGCTTACTCAAAGGTAAGCCATCAAAGCAGCCAGACAGGTGGGGGGCCACACAGAGGGGGGCCCGCGGGCCGCCAGTTGGACAGCACTGACATAGATCATTCACACCAGTCCCTGTGCCAGTGAAGCTTACAAAGGAACCCAGAAATATCAAAAACTACCAATGAAGAAGATTCGAAATGTACATATAAGTGACCAAGGACTGAACATTTTCACCCACCTGACAATTCTTTGGAAATTAAGTTCTATACCCAAGAAGAATTTTATCCAACTAAAGGTATGGGATCCCTTATCCAGAAAGCTCCAAATTAAAGGAAGGACATCTCCCATAGACTCCATTTAAAGCAAATCATTTTAAAAAATGTTTTTCTCTGTAATACAACAGTACCTTGAACTTGACTAACTAAGCTGCATGAATGCATATTGGTGGCAAAACAATCTAATAGCGTTTAGTGTGTTTTTAGCAAACATAAGTATGGTGATCCAAATTACAGACATTTCTCTTAGCTGAAAAACCCCAGGTCCCAATCATTCTGGGGATACAATATACTTCTAGATCTGCTAATGCCCTGTAAATGTGAGGCAATGGCAGAATTTTCTATTGGACAGACTGATCAAATGGGATAGCAGGTAGGTCTGTCAAAAATACTCCATAAAGGTCCCCATACACGGGCCGATTGTAGCTGCCGATAAGTCCCTTGGACTGATTCGGCAGCTTTTCGGCCTGTGTAGGGTCAGCAACGACTGGACTGGCCTGCCCAACCGATATCTGGCCTGAAATTGGGCAAATATTGATCGGGCAGGTTAAAAGATTCAGTCCGACCGGGGACCGCATCGGCTCGTTGATGCGGTCCCCGAACCAACTGCGCCCTTTACAGTCATACCGAATTAGCCTAAATTCCCCGATATCACCCACCCGTAGGTGGGGATATCGGGAGAAGATCCGCTCGCTCTGCGATCTCGCCAGGCGAGCGGATCGTTACGTGTATGGCCACCTTAAGAGGTCAAATTCAGCAATGTCAGTCATTCTTTAACATATGCAACCATTAGCAAAGTTAAACATTACAGTCCATGAAATTCAAGGGTTTATGAACATTTATTTAGCAGTGTTTACCCATCTCTTTACAACTGGCCTAAACACTAAACTTTTAGCTTTATAAAGAGTGGCACACACTTCTAGCACACCCTCCTCTTTACTGCACTAATATTCCCAAAATTACAACTTATGTTCCCTTACCCCATTGAAGCATGTTTAGAACGCACACTGTGTTCAGAGAGTGTTTTTTTTTTTTAAAGACCCTTGGGATCTATTGATGAATCTTCAAATAAGATATCACTTTCTAAAACTGGTGCCCAAGCTTCAAGTTTTCACACTAAGGGACACATTTATTAAATGGATGAAAATAGACACTTCACCATAGGAAGGTTTTACAGGTCCATATTCTCTTGCACCTTTTTGCTCCAGGAGGACGATATTTTGTTCCACTGCATACTTTTAAGTATATTGTTGGGATGACAATAAACCGCTACTTACTCTAGGGGCAAATTTTTCAAGGAATAATGCGCTTTTATAGTATTTTAGGGGCATATTTATCAAAGTTAATAAGTGATGGGTAGATTTATTTTCACTCAGATAAATATGCCCATACGTTATATGTAAATGTTTTGACTGCGTGTTTAGGTCCTGCTGTTACTAGCCTTTTAACCCAGGGAGAAAGCGGAGCTATTAAAGTCCATTTTTTCCCCAGAATAGTCAATATAAGGGAAAGATCAGAACTTCTTTAGCATTAAAGACTCATCTACAGGCCCCCTGCCAAGCAAATGCCAAACATGACTGCAGCCAGCCTCATAGCCACATACACCTGACAGCGCCATGCCACACCATTTAGACACCTACGTAGCTCTGACTGAAGCAGCTAAATGTAATTAAAAGCCAGAAGAGAAGTGCATACATCAAAAGCCCTACAGATCAGGGCACCAAAGTGGATTCCAATGCTTTAAGGTGAGTGACTTACAGTGTTGCTTCTACTTAAAATGAAATAAGCCACATTATAATTAAGTATATTATAAATAATACTTGGGTCACAAAACTTTTAGACTTTGCTCTGGTCCCCAGAGAAAAAGGTCAGGAAACTCAGGTCAATAGAATGATAGCAACTAACATAGCAACCAGTGGGGAAGCCAAAGCCACTATTGCAGGGATATTGCCCTATAGCGGAGACAAGAACCCACCCGGTTTACAGAATCACAAAACAGTACTAGGTTATCTTCTAGAACAGGGATCCCCAACCTTTTTTACCCGTGAGCTACATTTAAGTGTAAAAAGACTTGGGGAGCAACACGAGCATGAAACATGTACCTGGGGGTGCCAAATAAGGACTGTTATTGGCTATTTGGCAGCCCCTATATGGACTGCCAGCCTAATAGGAGACTCTGTTTGGCAGTACACCTGGTTTTTATGCCTCCAAAACTTGCCCCCAAGCCAAGAATTCAAAAATAAGCACTTTATTTGAGGCCACTGGGAGCAACATCCAAAGGGTTGGGGAGCAACATGTTGCTCACGAGCCACTGGTTGGGGACCACTGTTCTAGACTTTAAAAGCCCCTTAGTTAATAAAAAGGACAGACAGGCATTGCTGCATTAGCCAATCAGCTGTAGCCCAGGGGCAGTCAGTTTAACAGGGTCTCCTGTCCAAATTGCTCAGTGGCCCTCAACCTGGGCTAATAGGGCAAATAAGTACTATCCCTAAATCTCCCCATAACTGGACTATGCTGAATCCCATAGTTAAGGGCCCACCACAAAACCCTATCACCATTGAGAAAACATAGTAATAATGGCTCGTTCCACCAATCCCCATTGCAGGATAATATTGGCCCAGTTAGGCTGCAGGGCACAAAGGATTCCAGCCATGAAGGCGAACTTGACAGCGCTGGCTTCCATAACTCACTGCATTACAATCCCCACCATTCCCCCAGCGACTAATACAAAGTTCACAGGGACTACGGCCGAACAACTGCACCGTACGGCACGATTAGTTCTGATTTAGGGGCCGTATAGAGAGTTTCATATTCGCTCCCCAGTAGGGTCGTCACCCCGCGTAATAGAAAGCGAAAGTCTATCCAAAGCAGCCCCCCGCTGCATGCTGCCCACGGACAGGACAAACACAACTGCAAAGGCACCAAAAGGTAGGTAACATACTAACCGACTCGTCGACGCCATGACTGTCTTCTAACGCCGACTTTTCAATCTGCTTTGAAACAAGCCCGACAGACGGCGCGCTCTTCCTTATATAGACTAGCCAGTCACGTGCCCAGTGAGGCAGGGCGGCCGGCGCACAGCGGATGTCACATGTATGCGCAGCACTGCCAGCTACAGAGAGACAGCGCCGGGCTTAGTTACGTGTGCGTAATACGGAGGAACGTACAGGCGTCTGAGTTTTGGCGAGATGCAGTGTGGGTATACTCTGTCATTTCCCTTTGGTACGCAGTTTATTTTACTACTACTCTCAACCTAGTACAAGTAAGCAGTAACTTTGTTATGTTTTCTTATATAAAATATATATTTTTCTTGAAATTCTTTTATGTGGTGGTATAGCCGTATCTGGGATTGATTCCCACAACTTTCATTAAAATTCTTAACTATTAAATGGGGAAATATTGCTAAAGATAATAAAAAAAAACCAAAAAACTTTTATACAGAAACAATGGCCGGAGTAGAATATGTGTGGGGCAATAAGGCTGCCCCAGCTGAGGATTAATGGACACTTAGGGGCGTATTTATTATGCTGTGTAAAACTAATTCGTAGTAAAAAGCTGTGTAAAATAAATGGAAAAGATCGCCACCTGAATGTCGGATATTACGCCGTTATTTTCCCATAAGTTCGGGTGGAAGAAAAAACGCGTAAAACAATTACGCCATTTTTACACGGCGAAGCCTGGCGAATTTTTTTTTTTTTTTTACACAGCATAATAAATATGCCCCTTAAGGTGGCCATACACTGTAAGGTCAGCAAATGAGCTGATATTCATTATGCCCACTCGCGGGGTACGATTGAATTAAAACAGAGGGTACAGGAGCTGTCAGTTTGGGGACTGCATCAATGTGCAGTCAATGTGGTCCCTGACCCAACATAAAAATCAAACCTGCCCAATAGAGATCTGGCCGATTTTAGGCCAGATGTCGGTTGGGGTGGCCTGTCGTGCGTGCCCATACATGGGCAGATAAGCTGCTGAATTGGTCTGAAGGACCGATAGCAGCTAAAATCAGCCTGTATATGGCTACCGTAAGTTGCGACTAGGCTAGCTACTATACAGGGCGTATGTTTACCTAGCGGTGATTTATATTAATGCAGATGGGAAGGAAACATGGGTCGTTAAGCCCGCATCGCTGCTAGAAGAGATTTGGAGCACTTGAAAATATGTCCCCTTTGCGAGGGCCTCTTATCTTTCTGCTAAGAATGTCCTGCTTCACACAAAGCATAACAGGGCTCATTTATATACATTGGGCAAGTTTGTAATTGGGTAAAAACATATGGCAACCAATTAAGTTTGTTTTTATTGTTTTACTTTAGGGTTGCCACCTCTGCCGGCTTTCTTAGTGGGGCAAGGGGGCGGGGTGACATCACAAAGGGTGGGGAAGAGGTGGGGCTGTGGTGCCACATAGGCGGAGCTATCGCCACATCAAGGTTAGTAAGTCCTTCCCAGTTTTCCTAATTTGGGACATTGGGCAGGAGGTTTTGACCTGGACAGCCCTTGTGAATACTGGACAGGTGGCAACCCTATTTTACTTGCAGCTGGCTAAACATGGAAATCACTGATTGTTGCCATGAGTTACTGCCCAGGTGCATATTTGCCTAAAGAGTTGAAGGTGGTTGGATGAGAGAATTTCTCACATATTCTTATGGCAATCAGAGAGTGGCACTTGCTCATATAGGAAGAGTGTTGATATAAAGAGAGACATTTTGCAGCCCTGCCCCAGCCTGAAACAAAAGGGCTCAGGTCAGTTAACTCCTGCATTCCAATAAGATGGAGCAAACACACTAAACGCTGAACAGAGCCAACCTACGGAACCCAGGATAAAAAGTCTGTTTGTAAAAAGCCTGGCTCTTTCACTAGCATGTTACAGACTGTGGCTGCAGCAAGCTGCAAGGGCAGGCAGGGATTTAAGCTGTGTTAAAAGGGGTATACCTACATTAAAATAGAGTCCAAAAAAGCGCAACCAAGTTTAGTAGTACATGACGCAGTAAGAATCAGCAGTGAAGGAAATAGCAGGGGCAGACAGATACTGCTTTTAATATGCTGAATGTTCTTCCCAATTTCATATGTTGACTGATGCTAAAATGCTGGATACTGTGATGTGCACTAACCACAGCATATTTGGCCAGAGCCTCAAACATATGAATATAAAATATGTAAGAAGCCCCCAAATGACAAAAGTATTCCTCCATTCTTTTGAGAAGGCGTGTTGTGCAAAGATCTAGCTTCCCAGAAGGGAATAAAGTAGGAAAATAAGCAGCCGATAACACAAGTCTTGCATCATGGAGGTGTAAAAAAGGTAGTGGAGTGTTGCTTCCAGATCAGTGCAGGTTCATTTAAGGTTCCAGCAGCACCTGACAAAGATTTGTACACAACCTATAGGTAATCCTCTATTAATGCTGCTGTTAAACATTATCAAAAAAAATTCAGTAAGTCAAGCTACATTTGAGCAGAAAGTTGTGAAAGCAGCATTAATTCCACAAAAATGCAGTTGATACCATTTCACTTTTTAATCAATCAGCAGGTAGAATTTACTGGTCACCTGTTTTAAAGGAAACATCTTATTGGTTTTTATGGGTTACAGCTCCTGGGTAAACTTAATTCCTTTTATTACATAAAGGGGTTAGTCTACCTACTAGAGAGGAAAACAGAATCTTCCTAGTTTTGGGAATGCTCCGCTGGTTACTACTGCAAGGAGATGGCACAGGTGCAGTGGCTGAGAATTCCCTACCCTACATATTCTGGCTTGTCCATTGGGGTAAGGAAGACTTTTTGTGCAGGAATTATCCTAGTGGTGACCACTGCCTACCATTGCGATTGCCTGCCCCCCTCACCCTCTACAAGCACCTTAGGATTGTGAAGAGAAGTCAGGGAAATACATGTAATTATGCAAAAAGGGTACCAGAGCAAGTAGCATTCAAATAAAATGCAAGGACAGCACAGGACATGTCAGTCTCCTTTCAAGAAAAAGGGTAAGGTATTCATATAGGGACAGCCAATCAAAATCTCATCAAAGGAAGTAATTCCCCCACAGTCACATCTTCCAATACCTAAACAGTGTCTACAAATTAAGCATTGTAAAATATAAACATATGCAAGACACAGCTTTAGATTTTTTGGTCATATGCATTTCTGCTCATCATAACAACATCATAAACCAGTTTTACTGGATTTCTTATATCGTGACGAGTCTCTCCACTGAATAGCAGCACAATTTAAGAGTTACTGTTTACCATGCAACAGTTGTCTAATGGTGGATAAAGGGGTCTTGCCAGATGCTTTCATCTGAAAAAAGCTATAGATTAGAAGCCTTTATATGTGTAATAAGGCAGTGTACACAGCAACATTTTGCCACGTAATTATTATAACATTTGTATGACATTTGTATGCCTTTTCCAATTAAACATGAAACCCAAATTCTTTTTTTATTAACAGATCCATACACATTATAAAGGCATTTAAAATCCTAGCTGTCAGTCATATATTGCCTGCCCTGCCTTTGCCTAAGACATAGAGGTGGGGCAGACGATTACTTTCGGTTTCCATTCAGCATTTTCACTGCATTTCTCACTTTCCCCCTCCCTCCTCACCATCTAGTTGTATATCCTGTGCATGAGCATCAGGTCCCCCGTTCCCCAGTTCTGGCAAATAAACAAAATTTTGAGTGAAGCAAAGCTTGCCTTAATAACAGTGCCACAAAATGGCTCCTGCCTGCTTGCTGTGATTGTGATTTCAAAGACTGAAGGAAACAAGATATAAATAATGTAAGTGAAGTTTATTACACATACACAGTAGAAATACATTTTGAATTATTTCTTAGGGTGACAGGTCCCCTTTAAACACATACTGTATAAACAGAAAAGTGTTCCTGAGGCAATAAACTGACCATGTTACATACACTGTGCTTACAGTAGCAGTGCTTCTCTTATTGGGTGGTGTATCTGGAACTGTGGTCACGGTATACATAATAGGTATAATATATCATCTACTCTACAGTACAGGTACAGACCAGGATTCAAAATACAGAGGCCCAAACAGTCCACTAAACAGTGACTGTCTATGGCAACTAACTACTAGTAGCAGCCCCTCTGGCATTTGCCAGAATCTACAGATTTCTAGTCCCAGCAGTTGCAGTATAATAAAGACATCATGGGGCAATCAGCATCCCATAGATTTTTCCTCTTTCCTCTATAGGGCGTCTCTCATAATGGCTCCGAAATTCCTCATACACATGATGCTCCTAGATGTTTGTACTCACATACACAGGCACTTATACGTGAAGCAAGTAGACACTCAGAAAATTACATATTTGCACTTAAAGGCACATAATGGGAGATATTTATTAAAGGGTGAAAACAGTGCACCATATTCCCCTCTGAACATGACATTCAGCTGCTCTCTCTTAATTTTTAAAAGCATATTTTCTTAAAAGGGTGAACTTTCACTTGATAAATATGTCCCTAAAATTCCATAAAATGAATAGAGAGAAGTGGAATTTAACCATTATGGGACTTTGGCAAGTTTGATTGATAAATATATCCCTTTGTTTTGTAGAACACAAGTATTTTTGGCAGTAAGTACCAATGTACAGGTTTGTATCCTATTAGGTGATCAATAGACAGTTGTACAGTTCAAACTGTATTATAATCAGCAAGTGTCCCTCCATACTAGCAACTCATGTATTGAAACTCACTGAATCTGGTCAAAGAATCAAAACAGAAAACACACTTTTATTAGTAGCAGTTCTACAGTCTCTAACAGATAGCATTTTGAGATTTCCAGGTCCCTTTCTTGACACAGCCTGATTCAGCTACATTATTTTACCTTGTAAATTGCATGGTGGGCAGTTGATTAAGTTTTTATGTAAGGAGTGTCTGCCCCTATGCGCCTGTCAGCTTGCCATAGAGCTGTATGAAAAATGCCCTGCCTAAGGTAGACTTGGCAGTGGCATGCTGTCCACAGCTCAGAAACTGTGTGTTATAGGCAATATCTAATCTCCAGTTTAGGCATAAAAGCCCAGCAGGTATGAGTCAGTTCCACTTGACCTCTGTAGAAACAAATGTATCACCAATAACTGACAAAATGTAAATTTTGAAACGTGTTAATTTATTTTTAAAAACATATACATCATTGTTTTGTACAATAATATTCTAAATTAAAAAATATATATATTGTTATCCGTTGGACAAGATGGGATGTCTCATCTTTGTCAGTGAGCACTGGTTTTATTGGCTAGTGGCTAGTAACAGAAGTACAATAACATCACTTTTGCTTTAGTAACAGTCCCCATCTATTGATTTTCTGTACCATCAAACAGAGATGCTGGAAGTGTTTTATTGTTAAAAGAAGCATAATATATTATGGCACATCCCATACTGAAACCATTTTGTTAAGGGGATTCTCTTCAACAAATGCTTCTCAATGTAATGCTGGGTTAAAGAGCTCTTGCTTTCATTTTCACTTATTCCAGTTTTTCAAGATTACCTCTGCAGCATCCAATGTGCTATCTTGCTGTAAATGTAAAAATGGTAACAGTTAGGAGCACAATCAGAGCTTATGAAAAAAAAGCTAATTTTTAATTGAATTGCCATAGATGAGAGAAAACAAGCAGAAAACAAACCTGCTGTAGGTAGGGCTGATTACAGGAGAGATACACATAGGATAGCAGAGAGGCAGTGCCACCCACTATACAAATGGGATGGCATCGGGCAGTATTTGCTTTTTCTCTGCCAGTGGAAAAATGTCTATTGACTTTATCTTAAGGTAATAGGGTTACTTTACTGGAAAAATGTCTATTGACTTTATCTTAAGGTAATAGGGTTACTTTACTGGGTATTAAAACCTGCTGCGACTTCTAAAGTCCCCTTTAGCAGGGTTTTTATGTTGTACCACTTTTTCTTGAATATAGTGCAGGGTATCTCACTAAGGCTCTAATTGTTGGGAAGTAGGGACGAAACATCCAGTTTGCAAACTGGCACTTCAGCCAGACTGTACAGATGAAGTTTTCAGGGGGGAAAACAACAATGATTTTGCTCCAGTTAACATAATGTATACGTGCTAGGAAGAAAATGACTATGCTTTGGATGGGCTCTCCCCTAAAATCACTTATGAGCTTGCTTGCACTATTTAACTTTGTTCTCACTCACTCATCCGCTTAGAGTAAGGAACATAAGTATTTGAACACCCTGCAATTTTGCAAGTTCTCCCACTTAGAAATCATGGAGGGGTCTGAAATTCACATTGTAGGTGCAGTCCCACTGTGAGAGACAGCATTTAAAAAAAAATTCAGGTAATCACATTGTATAATTTTTAAAGAATTTATTTCTATTGCACTGCTGCACATAAGTATTTGAACACCTGGCAATCAGCAAGAATTCTGGCTCTCAAAGACCAATGTTACTCTGCCTTTAAAAAGTCCACCTCTACTCCACTCATTAATCTAAATTAGTAGCACCTGTCTGAGCTCTTTAAAGACACCTGTCCATCCCACAGTCAGTCAGACTCCAACTACTACTAAGAGCTGTCAAAAGACACCAGAGACAAAATTGGGCTGGAAAGGGCTAAGGGGCAATTGCCAAGCAGCTTGGTGAAAATAGATCAACTGTTGGAGCAATTGTTGGAAAATGGAAGAGGCTAAAGACGACTGTCAGTCTCCCTAGGACTGCGGCTCCATGCAAGATCTCACCTCGTGGGGTATCACTGATGATAAGAAAGGTGAGGAACTACAAGGGAGGAGCTGGTCAATGACATGAAGAGAGCTGGGACCACAATTTCAAAGGTCACTGTCAGTAGAACACAACGTCGTCATGGTTCCAAATCATGCATTGCACGGAAGGTTCCCCTGCTCTAGTCATCACGTGTCCAGGCCCGTCTGAAGTTTGCCAATGACTATCTGGATGATCCAGAGGAGGCATGGGAGAAATTCATGTGGTCAGATGAGACCAAAGTAGAACTTTTTGGTCTAAACTTCACTCGCCTTGTTTGGAGGAAAAATAAGGATGAGTTGCATCCCAAGAACACCATCCCTACTGTGAAGCATGGGGGTGGTAACATCATGCTCTGGGGGTGCTTTTCTGCGAAGGGGACAGGACGACTGCACTGTATTAAGGAGAGGATGAATGGGGCCATATATTTTGAGATTTTGAGCAACAACCTCCTTCCCTCAGTCAGAGCATTGAAGATGGGTCGTGGCTGGGTCTTCCAACATGACAATGACCCGAAGCACACAGCCAGGATAACCAAGGAGTGGCTCCGTAAGAGGCATATCAAGGTTCTGGAGTGGCCTAGCCAGTCTCCAGACCTAAATCCAATAGAAAATCTTTGGAGGGAGCTGAAACTCCATGTTGCTCAGCAATAGCCCCAAAACCTGACCGATCTAGAGGAGATCTGTGTGGAGGAGTGGGCCAAAATCCCTGTTGCAGTGTGTCAAGAATAACAGGAAACGTTTGACCACTGACATCGCCAAGCGAGCAGATCTGAAAGTGTATGGGCACCTTTACTCATAAGAAGTCCATCATACATTTTGAGGGAGATACTGTTCTTACCTTGATAAAACAAAACCGTATGTACTTCTCAAAAAGCTTTGTAGTTTCTGGTCCACAAAATGCTGTTATTGGAATAGCTGCTAGTTTCTATAATAAACAAAGAATAAAGGAGATTAAATTAATTACAGGTGGTGGAAATGGCAATGCAAGTCTACAACATATACAGTGTTACATTAGATTAACTAGTGTCAGAGCAATACTGTACATTAGCCATATTCTTAGGACATTACCAAACCCAAATACATCACCTAAGCCCTGCAGCAGCCCTTCAGCACTAGCATCACTGCTCTATAAGGCCCTGCCATGTGCTGCCCTCATCAGAGAAATAAACACCAAACCTGGATAAAGAGAAGACAAGGAAATGTATAATGCCTATTGCTACTTAAAGGAGAAGGAAAGGTTATATCACTGGGGATGTTCACTCTCATACACCCCTGGCCGGAGCAGTTTTCTCTTAAGGGCTCTGGCGGGCGACTAATCTCCCCGAAATGCCATCACACCGGCGAAAATGTAAATCCCTGAAATCGCGGAAGTTGCCTTGAGAGGACTAATCTCCCCGTGAGCCAGAGCCCTAACAGGAGCACCAGCCAGGGATATCAGGTAAGTGATTACAATCTCCAGTGATTTAGCCTTTCCTTCTCCTTTAATCTCAAACAGGGACTGCCTCAAAAAGTCTGCATCGACTCCAGTTAAATTTGTGCAGACTGGGAAAAGATAGCCTATGAAATGTGATAGATGCCTACAACCAGATGCTCCTTTTTCACTTAGGGGCTTTTTTAATCAAAATGTGACATCAGGACTCCCAACAGAAAAATTCACCCACTTTTTATTCATTCCTATGGGATATATCAAATGGCAAACTCTAACTTTCACCCATTTATAAACATGCTTCTAAAAACCACATAGAAATGAATAGAAAGTGGTTGTATTTTTCTGCTGGGAGTGCTGATGTCACATTTTAATAAATCTGCCTCTTAGTATTGAAGTGTCCATGAATTGCTAGACTTACGGAGGGATTGATAGCACCTCTGGCTACAAAGCTGTACTACCCTGCTGAAATCACTAACGAATTATGCTTGTTGGGAATAATGGAGGGACTACGGTCAACCTAACATGAGATGTATGGGTTCTGTTCTAGAACCAATCCTCTGATAAGACTTCCTTTCAGACAGACAGAATACAAAGGGTTTTGTAGGCTGTAGTGGTGGCTTGGGATGGATAATGGAAAGGTTAAAGTTGGCCATACACTACAAGATCTGCTCATTTGGCAAAGTCGCTAAATGAATGTCTCTTTCCTCTGACATGCCTACCTAAGGTGGGCAATATTCAACTAATCTGATCATTTGGCCATAGGGCGAAACAATCTGATTACAACGATGGGAATGCTAGCTGTCAGAGCGGGAACCACATCAATAAGCTGATGCAGTCATAGATCCTACAAAAAAAATCAAACCTGCCTGATCGACATCTTGCCAGATTTTCTGGCTGGAAAAGCTAATCATGTGTTACAGCAAATTTGCACGGTGTTGATAAATGAACCTGACTAAACCCCCCCCCCCCCCCCCCCGAAAAACTCTCAATGAAATAAAACTAAATTAACAAATATTTTTCAATTTGCAAAGGACAGTTCTCATTGACTTCTACATGACCAGCACACCAGCTTTTTGCTGGTGTGATTTTGTATTAGAGTTTTTCCTGGATTTTCACTTATTCAGTTCTGAAAATGTGGTCTTATTAAAATACACGATTTTTTGCGCTACAAAGTTTCATTTGAGGAAACGAACAAAATACAAGTGTTAATAAATCTGCCCCTTAAAATGTGGTTGTCAGGCCTGAAAACTGTTTCTGTACCTTATCTGACTTATTTTTCAAGTGACTGTAGTCTGCTATTGACCAGGTTATGGATGAAATCATTAAAAAATTAAATATACAAATACATATCAGTAAAGCTACCCCACAAAAAATACCTTCATTTTAATCATCCATTTCACAAACTTGTAATCGTAAGGTTCATCTTCCTTCATATCAAAAAGATCCACATCTAATAAACACAAAAAGTTCCCAGTCAGAGTACAAGCAAAACAGTGAAGTACCGAGAAGAGGGGGAGCAGGACAGCTGAATATTGTGCACTTTATGAATTATTTACATGGTTATACCTGAATCAATGAAACAATGCTATGTTAGGATTAACCATACACATGCTGATTTGTGGCTCATGTATCTTTTCTAATACTGCCAATAGCACTGTTACAGTAGAACTATAAAAGTCTAATGTTATGAGAATGTCTATGTTAATGTTATGTGTTTCTCATTTCCAACAGATCATGAAATATTACTCAATCAAAGACCACCAAACCTGTGCAGTTAGTGTGGCACATTTCTTAGCTTTCTGCTGTGGTTACGGCTGCCCTGAATGTATTACTAAACCACTTGGTTACCTAAAACTGAAATATCAGCAACCATAAAATAGCCTCCTTCTGGAATGATTGGCTTTATTCCGGCTTCCTGGAGCAAGCGAGCCATCCGATCTCTCTTAGCTTCCAGCTCCCGGGGAAGTGAGTTGAAATAACAGTCTGGTTCATCCATCCTTTTAAAATCCTTGAAAAGAGCATGAGCCAGGGCTTCCTGTAAAGAACATCAAAATAATAATTATGTATATAGTGTATAATGACTGGGGGAAATTCTGTACATTTCAACCAACTTCTAAGGTTCAGTGTATAAAGTTAATCCCCGTACTGGGACAAGATTTTACATGCTTGTACAAGCAGGATACTATTGAAGAAATTATAGGAAGTAATTGCCAAGTTTTTTTTCTTGTACTTTTAACTTGCTTTTTGTATTTTAGCAGAAACTTTAAACCATCAGCTGAATATTTTATAAACACAATACTGGGCAAACATAATCTTATTTATGAATAAACCATCAGAAACTTTTAAAAAATAGCTGTGTATTATTTATTGGCATTAAAAGGTCAATATGCTTGTGCTTTTTCAGGAACACAATCTGCAGGAAACTATTTACTAACAAACTGACATATATGATGCTGGTTACATAAAGTAATAGCTGCAGATGCAAATACTGTTGATACTTGGACAAATAACTTTTACAGGATTGTTTTGCCACCGATATGGAATCATGCAGCTTATTTACCATCAAGTACAAGGTACTATTTTATTATTATTGAGAAATTGTTTTTAAAAATTAGATTTGCTTAAAACGGAGTCTGTGGGAGATGGCCTTCCCGTATTTCTCAGCTTTCTGAATAATTAGTTTTTAGATGAGGAATCCCATACCTTTAGCATTAATTCATGTTTTAACTGTTGTTTCAGGCATTGGTCCGAATGTTATTTTGGACTGGATCTGGATTTTAACCTCTGAGGCATACTTCAATCCACACTCTAAATAGGATTAATGTATGAAAGCAGAGGTTTGAAAAGGATGTGTATTTTAGTTTACCAAAAAAAAGGTGCTGAAATGCACCAGTGCAGTTGTCTATCACAGCCAATCTTTGCTTTTATTTTTCAAACTGTAGTTGACCAATCAAAACTTACTGCTAAAGAGTAGCTATAGGCAACTGAAATTGTGCAATTTAGTACCTTTTTAAGTAAATGAGCTTTAATGCACTATATCTAGTTCAGAGCATTGGCACACAGTACTTTCTGTTGAACATATTTAATCTCTTCCACTGTAAGGGCGACAAAAAAATCAGAAAGTACAACTGCAGTAGTGTCATTGTTAATCAGCAGTGGTAAAATATTTGAATTGTGTACAGTATATGCTGTAAAATGCAGAAGGCAATTGTTAATTTATTTTGCCATTGCACCAAAAAAAGTAAGCGCAGGGTGACAAAACATACCATGTGACATGCCCCCCCCCCCCCACAGTCTCAATAAATAGTTTAGTTGGCATCTAACATCTGCCTCTCTGCCATTTGCCTGAACCTACAGATTGCCAGTACAGGCCTGTATGAAGGGCCCTTCACATGAAAAGTCCACTTTCGGGGTTATGCACCAGTACAGGAAAATTTCACCCTAGCCCTCTGGGTTAACTGGGTCATGA
The DNA here is from genome assembly GCF_000004195.4 of Xenopus tropicalis. Classification (NCBI taxonomy): domain Eukaryota; kingdom Metazoa; phylum Chordata; class Amphibia; order Anura; family Pipidae; genus Xenopus; species Xenopus tropicalis. The sequence goes on along the minus strand of NC_030680.2, from coordinate 105,680,785 downwards.
CAATACTGTCCAACTTTTTTTCCATAAAATGTATTATAATCACCATACCACAGTTTATTATTTGTATTATAATACTTTATAAAATGATGATGCTTAAAGTAATCAATTTTTATGCAGGTCAATAAAAATCAACTAGGTCCACTTCTGGCATGTGGGCTTTCAGGTGGACAGTCCTGGCCTTTACAAACTGATAAGATGCTTGCATACATTAGCATCATTAGAATCACCTGACTGCTGTTTCTGCCCCACACAACAATAAGGAAATGATACAAAGCTTTTAGATTTTTTCTTTTAACCTACTTGCAATGGAGTTGGACAGGTGTATATACAATTCTGTTGGACTGTCTGCAAATGTCTAATAAGATGTGCCGGACCAATGGACCAACCAAGCTGAAAGCAAAAGGAAGGGTATGAAACATTAAGTACACCACAATTTTAATTCTATTCTTTATGAGAAAATATAATTGTTGTTATTTCCTTTTCTCCCTGTGTTTAAAATTTCAGCTCAGTGACACCACAGCTAAAGAGGAAATCTCCCTTTATGTAGACATCATATTATACTTTGGGGATCAGGGCCCCTTGCTGTGGAAAGTGATTACCATAAAAGACAAATTTGTACTGTGATTTGAAAATAAACTAGAAAAAGTGCTTGCTCTTCTTCTTGACCCTTTGTTCGAAACTCTGGTCAATATTTCTAAATACCAGGAAATTAAAATTTACCCTCATATGTTTCAAGCTCGCAGACTCTAAATAACTAGAGAAGCCTATGACTGATATTATGGAAAAAAACATTCTTTAAAATAAAATCACTTCACAGATTCCTATATGCCTTCCTTCCTGTGAAATGACAACTCCTAGGGGTTTCTTTACCAAATGGCCAAGGCACTTTCCCCCTCCTTGTAGCAAAACTAAACCCCCAAATATTGCTTTCATGAGCCTTAATATGGCCATAAACTTTAAGATGTCTGCATGATCTGGCCAAATTGGGCTGACCCAATCGTTGGCCACGATCATACTGTTGGCCTACAGAGAACCATTATAGAGGCCATATCTGCACTAGCAGTGATGCATAACCACAGAAAACCAAAAGAGCTGTTTGCTTTTCCCTCTGAATGCCCACCCAGACCATAGAGAAGGTTGTGATGTGGTGCTCCTTCAGTAGTTACACCAACTCATATATGTCTTTTGGCAAAAGTTCAGCTCCCTGCCTCTTGTGGAGCAACTCAGCAACATGAAGGATTTTTTTTTTTTTACTGACTAGCTAGCAACATATACAACAGATAATTTACCTCCAAATTCTACTCAAAGTGCCCACAAGAAATGGCAAATCTGTGTTGGGACTGTCCTACAATTATGAACTACTGGTAATAAATGACCAACCACTCAATAAATCTTTCTGGGACTTTTAATCAAGCAGGTCCGTGTACTATGAAATGAATACAATATGAATGAAAAACAGATTTGATACAACTTTTTTTTTCCAGAAAGATATTCAGACTTTAGAACACATAGGGTTATGTTAGATGTGCGAGCTAGCAGTGGTTCTTACCTTCCATCCTGTTACACTAAACGCCTTCCCTGCACTGCCAATTGTGATGGTCCTCTCCCACATACCAGGCAGCGTAGCTACATTATACATAAGGCACAATTTAGTGTGGGGTACATTATATGGTTTTACAGCTTTGATAGCTACTGTTCTTTAAATAACATTATGTGACATGAAAAACACACACTGTTAGGAAGCAAGGCCATGTCAGCCCCAAACAGGTAAAGGGGCAAGGGCATTTACAATAGTGGGTGCAGAAACATAAACTGCCTCATTAACTGACTTACAATAAAGCGGGAACTATGCTATAAATATAGCAACTGTGGGAAGAAATTTCTGACACTTGTGAATATCTAGTGAATGTGCTGGAAGACATTACTTGCAGCATACACAGTTTATGGGTTACTGTGGGTGCAGATTGCCTTATTTCCTGTCCAGCAATGTTAAGAGAATCAAAGATGGCATTTGTATGTAATTCTTAAGGTGCAAATCAGTTGTATATGAAGGTGCAAGGCACAAAAGTATCACAAAACAACACATGCACAAGGCAGGGATTAATTCCAGACCTCCCTTGCATTCAGTGACACTGTGCTTTCCACCTTGTAAAGCCAATGCAAAGGTCATTTTGTCAATTTGGTGCAAGTATGGACAAATGTATATTGTTAAATGTACCTTTCTGAGTAGCATTTATATGGATGTAAATCTGCACTTTGCACTGGGTTAGTAAATGAGCCCTATTAGGTACCAGCAACAATATCAGCAATCATTTAAACACATATGATATATCCATGGGCTCCAATCAGTTTTTCAAGAGCCCAATACATTGATTTTAAATGGAATCTTGATTATAAACTATTTTCTCCATTATATGTAGAGGAAAGGGATACTAGTACCTATCTTTACATGCTTATTTCCATTGTATAGAAGCCATTCATAAACCTCATCACTGATGCACAGTGCGTCATGTTTTATACAGAGATCAGCAATTACTTGCAGTTCTTCTTTAGTATATACCTAGTAGAGACAGAAATTAAATGTTTACAACTAATCACACAAATCCCATCACTCCCCAGGTGCAAATGGTATGTATATTTTGACGTGGCCCTCATTGTCATATACAGATTACTAAGTGTTCTCAGCCTACCAAAGGCATTTTCTTTCAATGTCAGCATCTGTCCTATTCAAGGATTTAAAAACGCTTGCTTACCATCACCGTTTAAAAAAATAGACACAGGAAATTATTTCCTTCGTCCCTTGTGTTTTATTTAAATCTGATCATTATTTGTTTTTCCTTACTGTGCCACCTTGTGGACAATTTAGAATTTCTGTGCAAAAATTACCCTGGGCGACATGCTCTATGTTTTCACCTTATACGTGTGCTGAGAGCCGTCTTTATCACTGGCTAAGCAATAAAACCACTTAATACTTAATCAGGTATCTGCCAAGCAAAGTGTGACCTATAATCTTACAGAACCTTGTATGTAAGTTTCTGCTGCTGCAGTGTAGCCTATTTATATAAATTATATTTGAGTACAGGATGACAGTATTAATTTCCCTTTTTACCATTACTGGTCTGTTAGGCTGAGGCCACATGGAAACAAAGTCAGGCAGGGTGAACCTACCTGATGTAATTAGCTCTAGTAAGGTGCTAGACATCATAGCTATCAGCTGCTGCACTAGGTAGATAGTGAATAAGCCTTAGCAACTATTTAACATGTTTTGTTATATGTATTTATTTCTTTTTGGGATGACTAGTGCCTTATTGTACAAAAGTCAGATGCTACTACAGTGGCATAGAAACTGCCAAAATAATTGACAATAATCAAGATGGCATCCAATATATATAGTGAAAAGTGAAAGTAATGTATAGGAAGAATAATGAAATAGGTGTGGGAAGCATGCATTAATTACCATCCTCAGTTTTGTGCCAAGGTAGAACAGGTTAATAGTGTGAATAAAAAAAAAAGTTTGCAAAGATTTGAAATAAAACCTCACTTTGGTGGATGCACAACCGGTGCAATTTTGTTCGACAGGTTCACAGACTTAAACTGACAGGCATAGTCTGACCTTATTGCAACAGATCATATAATAAAGGAAGAGAAGCACTCAGACAGCAGTTAATTTTCAAATTCTTTATTCATCCAACAAGTTTTTAGCCACATAGGGACTTTTATCAAATATGAGACCTGTGTGGCTCAAAACATGTCACAAGTATAAAGAACAATTTGCAGTTTAACTTAAATCTGAGTGCTCCTTTCTGATCCTTTATTATATTTTATGCATTTGGTGGTGTTGGCAGAGCCACTAGGAGAGTAGTAGCACTGGCATACTAAGGAAATGCTCTGTTTGCAATGCCTGACTAAGTTTAGGACTGCAAAAAAAAATCACTCAGCCATTTTGTCAGGTCATACTTCCTGTCAGGAGAGCTCCCGAAGCAGATCCACTAAGTACAATCTTTAGCACATTTCAGAGCAGGTCGGAGCTGTTCAGCGCCTGAGTGGGCGCAATTTGTCTTAGACACGTGTCAACATTGGCACTGACTTGCGTCCAAACTGCCACTTTACACATATGCAATGTGATTAAAAGAGTTCTCCGGCCTACTCACTTTGTGAAGCGTGCCAAGAAGCATGTATGTCTATGGGCAGTACTCAGGACATGCTGCCTGCCGTGCACCCCAATAAACTCTGCTAATCACTGGTAACTACATCATTGCAACCAATGAGGAATGCAGCAAATCTTTGCATGCATGCAAAAGTCTTTTGTCTGACTCTGGTCTTTAAAAAAAAAGATACTGTACATGTAACAGATACATAGAAAAAACAGGTAGGAACAAAATAACTGAGAAAAGTCCTCACCTTGCCCATAGGGTTATTTGGAGTATTTAATATAATTGCCTTAGTCCTGGGACTAAATTTACTAGCCAGTTCTTCTGGATCCAAAGTCCAGTCAGCACTAGACATAACGCCATTGCCTCTGGATTTCTGTGAATTTCAAAATGATGCAGACAAAATGTTATGAAAAAAAGTGTTCCAACTTAAAAATGTAAAAGTCGACAATTTTTTTTTAAATTATTTGTGGCATCTGGACCACAAATCACAGAGCACTCAAAGTAACTGCTGTACCTTGATAATAAGCTGTGCCGGTAACTTAAAGTGGGATACACGGGTGCAAAGTAAAATGGTACCATCACAGTATACATGCAGTATGCCATGATTGGGCTCCCACACCACAACCAAGGTCAAGTAATAACATGACTAATGGTATTTCAGTATCAGTTATTATGACCCAAGTGTGGCTCACCTTCACTAATTTAGTTATACTACAACACATTTACATGTAATGATGTTGTTTTGGGCTTGCCTTAGGGCGAAGGACCTGGAAATCTGGTCGAGGACAGGAGACAGTAGAAATATGAATACAAACCCTATGTGTGCAATAAGTTTCAAAGCTTATGATGTCTAAGGGGCACATTCATCAAAGTACGAGTTCGAATCCCGAAATAGGAAAAATTCAGATTAGATACGATCATTTCTGATGATTGCAAATATCATGAAAATGCTTACGAAAAAATCAGAATAGTCATGCTAATATCGTATTGGTGATCCTTAAGTCACAAAATTTTCATATTGAAAGATTGTAAACAGCGGGAAAACCTTTCCAAATTTGATCCTTCTGTGCATGATTTTGGAAGCCTCCCATAGGACTCAATAGCACTCTGCAGCTCCAACCCGGCCCAAGGAAAGTCTCCCATAGGGCTCAATGGCACTCTGCAGCTCCAACCCGGCCCAAGGAAAGTCTCCCATAGGGCTCAATGGCACTCTGCAGCTCCAACCTGGCCCAAGGAAAGTCTCCCATAGGGCTCAATGGCACTCTGCAGCTCCAACCCGGCCCAAGGAAAGTCTCCCATAGGGCTCAATGGCACTCTGCAGCTCCAACCTGGCCCAAGGAAAGTCTCCCATAGGGCTCAATGGCACTCTGCAGCTCCAACCCGGCCCAAGGAAAGTCTCCCATAGGGCTCAATGGCACTCTGCAGCTCCAACCCGGCCCAAGGAAAGTCTCCCATAGGAATTAATAGCACTCTGCAGCTCCAACCTGGCCCAAGGAAAGTCTCGGATAGGAATCAATAGCACTCTGCAGCTCCAACCTAGCCCAAGGAAAGTCACGATACCGAAGCTTGAATGAATCCGAAACTTTCGTACTCGGAGCGACAATACGATTTTGTCGCAAAATACGACAAAGTTGCGCAAATGTATGAAAAAGTTGCGCAAACTACAAAAAAGTCGCAGAAAATACGCACAGTATGACCAAATACAAAATTTTTGTATTTCGGGCATGTCATACTTTAATAAATGTGCCCCTAAGAGATAACTATGGTAAACATGAGGTCTCGGTGAAAAATTAACAAGCCACTATATAATGAACATAAGCTAATTATATTAAGTAAAAAATGAATTCTTAGTAAGATGTACCCAATTGCTACCATGTACTTACATATCTCAGTGGGATGCTGACAGGTGTGGCTCCAGCCATTTTAACCATGGGGTCATAGCAGTCATAAAATGGCTCAATTATAATCACCTAGTAAATAAATGGCAATAATTAAAAATAACATTACTATAAAAGCATTTTGCTCATACAGTACATTGAATATTAAGTCTGAGTACAGGAAGTCACTATGTTTCATTATTTGGTCTGGCCTGTAATCATCTAAAACCTACAGCAATGTTACCATTGCATATTTTCTCTTTTTAATAAAAAAAAGCCAATAAATCAGATAGCTTAAACAAAAAGCTCATGTAAGAATGAACTATAGAGCATAGATATTGATGATTTTTTTGAGCTGTGGTTTTTCATTTCCATTAGCAAAGGGGATCCTGCTTTAATTACCATGGTTTTAAAGTTATTTGTTATTATCTTGTGCTATTTTCTGAACTACTGATTCTGACTCTTAAAACAAATAAGCAGAAGAAGGCTGATTGAAAAACCAGTAAAGTAGCATGCAAGCAGTGTTAGGCTGGGCCACTAGGGCACACCAGAGGACCTGACATCTGGGGCCTACTGTCACAAAAGTAACCCATGCTAAGCGCTGTGGCTCTCTGGTGTACGTAATGAAAAACTGAGTAGGGCCCCTGGGAGGCCAGTCCAAACCTGCATGCCATTTTGGAAAATGTACTCTTTGCCAGAGGACAGCAACACTGTTTCAGAACCGTTTCTTGTGGGAGGGGGAAATATTACTTTCAACAAATAACTCATTCGATGTGTTTCATCATTGTATATGGTCAAGAGGGTTAGAATGAAATTTTCTTTCATAATGCAGACATTATTTGGCTGCTGTACTCCTTTAAGCACTACCAGGTAATATGAATACTCACCTCATCTCCTTCTTCGATAAGTCCTTGGACTGCACTAAAGAGGGATCCATAAGCACCCACTGTCACAAGGATTTCACTGTTAGGGTTTATCTTCCTTCCACACACTTTCCCATAAACCAGAGACAAAGCTTCGACAAGCAGGGGATGACCCTACAGTTATAAGTCAACCAAGATTCTATGTTTGATTTATAGATCTGGAATGTATGACAGCCATACACAGGAAAATTGCAATAAGTAGCATTTATTAAATAATTCAAGCCATGTGGGGCCACACACAGACCTTTCATGCAATCTAGTCAGTACAGAAGCCAGCTGAATGATCATCTGTGCATGTGTGGTCTCTTATGTCAACTTATTTGGGACAGTTATCTCTAATGTAATCACACCAAGGTTTGAACAAAACAGAAGACTAATCTACTGAAATGAAAAAAACACTATCACTAACTCTTGTTCAAGCTTTATTTTATTTGTTAAAAAATGTTCTAATATCCTGATCATCTGAAAAAGAACTCTATGCAGATTTGTGTATAGCTTTACCATTAAGTCAATCTTTGCTAATTAGCCTCTCTCCCATCCCATCTGCTTGATGGCTCAACAAAGTTAAAAAATGTTCACGCTTGTATGTGTGCATACAGGATAAAATATCCTAAGGGCCATACCACAGCAAGCATTTGCATGAAGAGATGCATGTCACTGCTCAGGCTGCCTGCCTCTGAAATAAATTGCACTCACCTCATGTTTTGCCCATAAAACACCCATTTGAGCTACTTAGCTGCTACTTTAGTCTATGGCAGGCAGCCCATGAAGTAGCAGGCATTTCCTTACAGATAGGAACACACCGGAAGAGAAAACCTCTGGTGTGCCACAGGTCTGACATGGATCTAAAGAGGGCACAAATATTAAAAATAGATCAAGGGGGTTATTTTTCCCCTGTCAGCAGATATCTCCCATTGTCTATGGTCCTGCCCTGCGATCAAACAATTTTGGGAAACGGTCATCCTCTATTGTAGATCTACATGACATATTCAGATAGATCTTACTCCTTTGTGGGCAATTTTTGGAGATACAGCGAAAATCCCAAAGGCAGATAAAAAATCAGCAGTTAGTAGAAAGGCCATACTGCATTGCTGGGTCTCACCTCAACCCCCACCATTTGGAATGATGCTTATCAAACTCGATTTTGCCTATCGTATGGATTGGTTGGAAGCTAGTCTTAATAGAGAACGTCAAGTTGAAAACTTTTTTTGTTACCTGGGTAAAATATGTCCAAACATTAACTCCTATACGACAACCAGAAATACTTTATACATTGAGGTTCACCACTTGGTATATGTCTGAGGAGCTAGCAGGGAGAAACCCTTTAATAAATGTAACTTAAACACATGAAGATACTGACCAAAGCTCTGTAATCATTGAGGAGGGTCAAAGAAAAGTGTGCAGACCCTACTCATTTTATCTATATACCCTATTTATCAGTGCAATGGAATGTTATATTTTATGTACAGTATATTTTATCGGAGTTGCAAATAAAAAATAAATAAATAAAATAGATCAAGAATCTATATTTCTGCTTACAGTGTTTTGAAATATTGCTAATCTTTACTTACAAAGCCCCGAGTGTACTGATTCAACTTGTCAATGGCTGCAGCTTGAGCTAGGCCTTCTTTTACATAGGAAGGAGGAGATATATCTGGGAAACCTTGACCAAGATTTACAACAGTGGGGTCTGCTGCTAGAGCTGTAAATTGAACCCTGAAAGAAATGAACATAAACATTACCATTTAGAGATTCTTTTAGAATCCCTGAAATGCTGCTATTTTACATTTATTGTACCCTTTCCTGACTGTGCCATTATTAGTTCATTGGCAAAATCTTAGTATGTTTATTTTAATCCTACTGTTTAGGAATTATAGCCGCTGGTGCATTTTGTTTGCATCACCCAGTCCCAGCTCCTATGCAGCAGAAACAAAAGGGGTCACAGGTTGTGCAGTTTGCATAGAGCAGTGGAGGCAATTCAGAAGCAAGTATACATGGTGCATAAGTATTACACTTTTCATCCCCTTGAATGAGAGTGTAAGCACCTTTTTCAAGTCCCGCATGCTACCAATAGAGGGCACAAAGCTGGTTTATATCTGAATGAATGCAGTCTTTCCTGTTATGCTAAAGATTTAGGGGGCCATTTACTAATGGACGGATGGGTTTTTTTTCTGATTCGGATCTTTTTATCACTAAAAGTCGCAAACAGCTAAAAATCATAATCTGACAATTCACCAGCTACAACTTATCGACATCATGTAGAAGTCAATGACAGGTGCCCCTTCCCTGAAGTATGTTTCTTTGCTTCAAAACTTTAAAGGTTTTTGGATTTTTTACACTGTTTTTTTGTGAGACAATTATAAAAAGTAGAGGTTTTGGAGAGACAATGTGAAAAAGTTGCAGTTTTTAGTAAATGTCACACATTCGTGGAAACGAGTTTATTTGAATTTTAAAATTAAAAAAAGTTTTTTTTTTAAATCTGCCCTTTAATTTTAGAAGTGAGGTCAACACCCAGCTTTGATCCAATATACAGGATTACAATCTTGACATGTCTATTAACCTGAATTAAAGCCCAGTAACATGCCTGCTGAAAATCAATTTATTCCCAATTTATGTCTGCTATTACTTACCAGACATTGCCATCAAGTCCCTGGATTCGTTTAGCATTTTTGTGCTTTGAAGACATTGCCTAAAGATAAATTGAGATCAATTAGGCATTTATTACAAACTCTGTATTTATGGAAATAAACACTGACACACATATATGCTAAAAGTATTAGTTAATTGGCAAAATAATAAAGTCATGCTGCAGCTTAGAATAGCATAAGGTCAGCATGAGAAGCACTTCTGGTAAATAGGTTGAATAGTAGGAGTATATGGGGGGGGGTCATATAGGTGCCCCCCACACACCTTAATAGGGCCCTGTCCTAACTGCCTACTCTATGGCAGGTAGTAACTTATATGTTGTTTACATGCAAAAGAGTGTCCTTTTGTGCTCATTTAGACAAACTGCTTCCCCAGGTCTGGCATCCCCTTGTTGCTTATTTTTTTCATGTGGTATGCGGTGCAGAGCCAGACCAGGGAAGCAGTTTGCCAAAATGAGCGCTAAGGGACACGCTTCTGCATGTAAATGACCCCTTAGTTAGCAGGGTTTTGCCTTATGGGGCTGTTTCAGTTGCTTTAAGCTTTTTAAACTGGCTCACAATGTTAAAGCATCTAAAAATGCCCCCTATAAACGAAATTGCTTGACATATGCTTCTAACAACACTTATATAATCTGTATGTTTTATAGGAAATAATGTACTCCATACTTTAAAATCTATTAATAGTCACACATTGGAAGTTCCATTACCTGCACATAAGCACTATGTCTGGCGACTTCTAATATCCTTATGTTTATAATAGTAGGTACATTATTCCATGTATAACTTAAACTAGATGTATATGCATGCATGATATGGAATGCCACAGCGGATACAGACTGCACTAACAAGAAAAATGAATGTATTGTCTAAAGACAGGCTATTTTAAAATGGATCTTGAGCTAAGCTGGATATAAGGTTGTTTCACTAGTGTTGCCACTGGTGTGGAAAATTAACCCTAGGTTCTCTTAAATATAAATTATTACATTTCTAGCAGCAAGTCTCTCTTCTCTCTATCATGTTAGCAGCAGGTCTTGTCAGGTCTGCTCTGATAGGCAAGTTATTTCTGCCAGTCATAACTCTGCCCCACCCACGGTCAGTACTGAAAAGAAGCCAGCCATTCACACAGTCCAATTCTAAAGGTGGCCATACACGGCCGATAGAAGCAACCGATGGTTTGAGACAGCAGCTTACCAGCCCATGTATGGGGCCCTCAGACGGGTCTGCCTGACCAATATCTGCCCGAAAATTGGCCAGATATCGATCGGGCAGGTTTAAAAATTCCTTTGGGGCAAGGAGCGCATTGGCGCTTTGGTGTGGTCCTCGTCCTAATGGCCTGCATCCTGTCAATGTGATCCAAGGTGAGAATATTGGTAAAAGATCCACTCATTTGGTGAACTCAACAAAAGAACAAATCTTAAAGTGTATAACCACCTTAAGTCCAATTAATAACATGGTCACATCAATTGCCAATCTTTAAGGTACTTTAATAATGCACAGATGATTATGTTTGAGTAGTGACTTGAACAGGCTGTAGTTAAAATAAATCAAAACTGCCCTTGTGTGGCCAGCATGAGGCTCTGAATGCAACATCAATCATTATCTGATCATCATGCATTTACCACAAAAAAAGGGGGGGTGCTTACTTCACAGGCTTGCATTAAGCAACAGTACATACAAATAACAATACATTAATTCCTGTAGGAAACCACATTCAGTATAAACCACCTGCACTATATTTATATATTAGAATCCGATGCATAAACATGCACATCTGTTTTTATGGTTTCAATTATGGTCTTTAAAAAGGCAACAGTCTTTTTTAGTCCAATATGAAAATAAATACAATGCATATTTGAATTAGACCGCATTTTCATGTTTCCAAAGAGCCAAAAATAGATCCATGGAACACATTTTTTCACCAAAATTTTCAAAATGCATTAAAAGTCTATGGTTGCTTTTTTTGCAGCGGAAACTGAAAAAACTTTAGCTTATCACTAGTGATAATTATCTAATCTGATGAACAGAACACCCGGAATCACTTTTTTTTTTTAAACCATTGCATCATTATAAATTGCGGCCTGCACAATATAATAATGCTTACAACTGCCCCACTGCTGACCCTTTTAAAAATTATATAATGTATATAACTTCAGAATTTAAGAAGTTAATAGGAAAGAAGAGGAAAACATTAACAAAAAACCCTACAAGTCATAGGGGACAATAGTAGTTGGAAGGAAACTGGTTGGATATCTCTCCCTGAATCAGTTGTACTGGCAGATACATTAGATTGCTTCAAGAAGGGGTTGGATGGATTATAACAAGGGAGAAAATAACAATATCAAGTTGATCCCTAGACTGGTCTGATCAGCAATTTTTTTTTTGCCCTTTGAGGCAAATTTGAGAGGCTTCAGAAGGGTTTTTTTTTCCCCCTAGATCAACTAACAGTTAGGCAGGATTTATATAGACAGGAAATGCTCAACTCAATGGATGGACGTGTGTCTTTTTTTTACCTAAGTTCCAGTGTTACTATGTATTGCTCTGCTTTTTAGTATGTTCTTGTAAATATATGTATGCATGAATTACTTGTTACAGCTTACCGTTAAGGGTTTGGATGCGAAGATGGGGCAAGTTTTTAAGCAGAACCCATGTAGGAGTGTGGGATTATCTCCATGAAAGACAACAGAACTGATTTTCTGCTATACTTAGGTGTTATGTACATAGCCGAGGTTGGTGGCCTAGCACTTGTGAATTCTGACAGCCATTTGCAAGTATGCATAGATAAAACAAATTTTTGTGGTAATTGTCATATCAGCAGTTTTATTTTCCTTAATACCAAATATTATCAAAATCCTCATGCTAACAAAAGTAGAACAAATCAATGTATTCCAGCAATCATTTTGAAGCAAGGACTTGTTTTCATTGCGGATCTAAGATTCCAACAATAAATTGCCACTGTTATTTAGGAATACTGTGCCAAAATCAATTCTGTAACACATATAGGGATACATACTGCTGAGGATGAAAACCTGAAGCAAGAAGCAGCATTTACAGACTTCAGCGTGTGCGTGCGACTCCCAAGGCAGCATATACTACGAAACGCACCCAACAAACCTGCAGAACAGGTGTTAAAAAAGACAGACAAATCAAATGTATGCTCTCTCTACATCAGTGATTAACACCAAACAACCAATGTACATAAGCAGGGTTGGACTGGGCCACCAGGAAAAACCCTGGTGGGCTCCAGTGGTTCAGACCCAATGCCTGTTGCTGCTCCCCCGGGGTCCTCTGCTGACGAGTTTCACTTATGCGTGTTCAGGGGAGGATGTCGGGGGGGGGTTATAGGGGTGCGGTGGGGGCACCTTGTGGGGTGTGGGGCCCCTGGGGTGGCAGCCCTGGTGGGCCCTGCACCCCCCAACCCTGTACAGTTGAGACACAAACAATGACAGACAATGGTTTGTGTGGTTGCATCCGGGCCTCTTACATATGGGAGCTTTACTGTGCATTTGAGACACAGCTATGGTGCACATAAGCTGAATTAATTTTCTTTTGCCTGGTTGTTAACAGCCATGAGCGTTCAAATCCTGCATTTTATTTATGCTTCATTGAGTTGTTGTAAATGTAACATGCTGCATTTCTATGCATCTGTGAGTTCAAAATTTGTGAAATATATAAAAAGTAATGCATGCTGAACTTACAGAAAACAGCATTCCATAGATATAAAGTCAAATATCCATGTGTAAGAGGCCCTATGGCAGGGGTGCCCAGACTTTGTCACCCTGTGATCTACTCTTGCCCCCTGGCCTCTGTCATAAGATCTACCTTAATAAAAATAGTGCAGCATCTATCACTTGGCACAAGCCAAGAAGGATCACTCATTTAATGCCCACATAACATTATACAAATGCAGTGCCAACTTCAAGATTTATATGAAAATGATTGTAGTACTTCCTACTAACCTTCTTCACAGCCCACAGAAACATATATAAAGTGGGAACAAATGTATACAGAGGCCAGGCTGGGACAATCTTCTATTCTGGGGTGGAAGTACAAGGATGGATGGCAAGAGCGGCCACACTCAAAAGCTCCGGTATGTTGGGGGGGGAATGGTGGGATGGCATCCCGCCTCACAATCTACCAGAAACTTTAAAGTGATCTACTGGAGATTGTGATCTACCTCTTGGGCACCCAGCCTTATGGTAATGGGAGTGAACAGTGAACAGGAGTGCGACTCATGAGTCCCAACAATTAGTGATGAGCAAATTTTTTTGCCAGGCATGGATTTACAGTGAATTTCCACATTTTGCCATTGGAGAATTGTTTTGAAATTTGCGTGACAATTTTTTTCCCTCCGTTTTGAGAAACGAAAAGGGACAGATTGGCTCATCACTACCAACAATTTATCATGTCCTCAGTCAGTTTTACTCTTACTCCGTCTAAACACCTATATGACTAAAGCTGGCCATACATGTACTACAGGTATGGGATCCCTTATCCAGAAACCTGCTATCCAGAAAGTTCCGAATTACAGAAAAGGCCATCTCCCATAGACTCCATTATAAGCAAAAAAATCCTAATTTTTAAAAATGATTTCCTTTTTCTCTGTAATAATAAAACAGTACCTTGTACCCAGAACTAAGATATAATTAATCCTTATTGGAAGCAAAACAAGCCGATTGGGTTTATTCAATATTTAAATGATTTTTAGCAGACTTAAGTTATGGAGATCCAAATTACAGAAAGATCCCTTATCCGGAAAACCCCAGGTCCCGAGCATTCTGGATAATAGGTCCCATACCTGTACTATCATACATGTATTGGTACAGTGTAGGGGATGCAGCGAATCCAGAATTTGGCCATTTTCAACAGGATCCGGGCAAATCCACGTGCCTGGCCAAACCAAACCTGAATCCTTAGTGACTTTTTATCAAATAAACAAGGAAGTTAAAAAATTTTGCCTTCCGTGCCCTAATTTGCACATTCAAATTATAATTCAGATTTGTTTTTTTCTGAATCCCAAATGGTGGATTCAGTGTAGCCCTAGGCAGTGGCCCCCAAATCCCAACCAATATCCATGCACTATGAATAATGTTTAGCTTGCGAATCAGGCAGGTTTGAAAATGTAATCTGCCACTACACCATGCACTGGCCAATTTGGTGCATCGGCAGATCCTTACAGTTCCTTATAACTTCCTGCTGTTCTCATCATCTGTGCTCTTTGCACGAACAACTGGAACAGCAGAAATTCATGTGTGTGGCCCCTGTGAATGGCCAATGTATATTTGCTTTTCATTAAGAAAACACTCACTAGATTGTTCTCCAGTTGGAACAAAAAAATATTATTGTTCATTTGGGTTGAAAGATTAGTGACTTCGGGAAAAATGAACCTCAGCTTAAGGTGACCTCACTCGTAATATCAATAATATGGTTTCCGTACATTTTACTCAGTTACACTCCCTGGCATGTGAGATTTTATCCTGTGAAACATCTCTGAAATATAACGCAAGACCAATCAAACCACAATTGTATGTTTCAAGGCAAAATCACGTATGATAAGAGGAAATTTCCCTAAAGTTTCCCTAAATTGTATAGGATGAGGTAAAGAATGCCTCTGGCCAACGATATCATTGGGCTATCCATGTGGTTTAGGCCAACAGAATTTTATTGGTTGCAAATGATCCTATTATTTGTATGAGGACTACAACTATAGACAGACCAATATTTATAGGTATTAAACTATAGACAGAATGGATACCTGACAAGACAAATCATATACAACATGGCCACCTTTCATGGTTCTGTTCTGAACCTTTGGAATTTTTCAAGTGACAACTGATCCACATCCTTTCTTTCCAATATTTTCAGGCTAACACAGAACCAGACCATCACAATAAATATGATCCAGTTAAATAAAGGTTTATTTAACGAATAATCACTTTAAAAACAGTCATATTAATGCATTTTAAATGCAATAGCCATTCCCAGTAAATAATGTAAGCATAGATATGAAGAACGCTATTTTTAACGTCAGAAAGTAACATTAAAAGAGAAGTTATTTGACACTAATTTTCCTGAAACTGCGGTCTCTCCCAGTTATGACAGCAAATTTTTCTTGGATTATTCCATCCCTTCCACCAGTGTAGTGCAGCCAACATACTTCTGGACAGTTATCATACCTCCCAACTGTCCCGATTTCGTGGGACAGTCCCAGATTCTTACTGAAAAATCCCTCATTTCCCTTTGATCTCCTGCACTGCAGCTAAAAAACATGCAAATTTAATTAAGAGTAGCTTTTGGCAGAGAGCCCAGAAGTCTTAACGAGTGTCGCCTGCACTTAGAATCATTGTTTCTCACATTTAATTAGCTGAAAACTGCTTGCTGAAAATACCGCATATGCCTCCTACTTGTGCCTGCAACCGTACGAATGGAATATGCTCGGGTGCAGGCACACAAAGCTGATTTCTGCATAAAAACGCGAGAGAATGCAAAGTCTCGCGTTTTTATGCATATTTCAGCTTGCCAAAAATATATGGCATACACCTGATCTGACATTAGTCAAAAATAAGTGGGCTTTTGGCAGAGAGGCCAGAATGGTAAAAAGCCCCCCTTACAATTGTAACTAATAAGCTAAACTGGTCTCTTATGTGAACTGAGGGTCAGGGGAAATGGGAGTGGTCAGGAGAAATGGGCGTGGCCAGACATTTTGCGCGGCATTTATTTTTGTCCCTCTTTCCTTTTTCAAAATGTTGGGAGGTATGACTTATTATTATAACTTATTTTATTGCTGTTCACTTTCACATGTGAACTTCCTGGTTTCCCTCCATCCCCTCCTTTCTTGGTTCTCTCTCTCCCGCTGCCTTTACCATGGAGGTTTCTCCATTACTCTAAGACAACGTTGCGTCATTGCCCCCTCACGCACACGCACGGGTTTCAGTTCTCCCACGGCGACGCGCGTCTGTCAAACACGTGGCAGATTCCGAGAAACTGATTGGTGGATAAGGGGGAGGGGCTGCAGGGTTTAGGTACCGAGGGGAAAGTAAAATCTAACTAGAAGGGCGAATAAAGTTTACACGGTTGCTAATAAAGACAAATTGACCGCATATACTACCTCACCGTTTCTATTTAAGAAGCTATTCTCTTTACTGCAGCACAAAACTCACGCTAGTGCGGCTCATACATGTGCCCTACAAGCCTGCCCACTGTGATTCTCCGCAGACACCTAAATATTACCTTTAACTTTGCCATTAGCCATTGAGTAACCTTTGTAGCCGACTGGGATACACTACCTGCTGTGTATGTGGTATCGGAGGCGTAAGGCGCTCCTGTAATTACACGGAGTTCACTGCATGCACCGAAGGGGGAGGTTATAACCTTGTTACTTACTCATTACGTTTCTTACAGGGCTCGGAGCAGGTTACGGTACCTTCAGACTCACAGTGCTTTCTGTTAAGAGGGATGAGTGGAAACGCGCCCCTGCTGGTACTACAGCAAAAATAATGCACATCAACCTTTACTACTAGTCAGGCTCTTAAAGAACTACAACTCCCAGAATCCCAAGAGCAGTGGTTATATTACTTTTGAAGCTCACAAGTTTAGCCGGCTAGGTAATAAAGAGGCTGCTGGATTGGTGACAAAGGGACAAGCCAACCCCTTGTTCAATTTGTAACTGGGAGCCCTGACAGCATTGGCCGTGTATTTCACTATAGGCGCTCCCGGCTAACAGACAGAACTGCCGACCAATGAGAAGAGACAATGAGGCTAGCGACTGCAGGTATTGGTTGTAGCATTGCTGGGCTTCTGGGCTTCTGTAGCGCTCTCTGACAAGGAACCAGCTGCTGTCTGAAGCAAACAACGAACAAATAGAATATCTGTAAGCAGGGTCAGGTAAGCACAATACCCCGGGGCGAAGAAGGGCAATTATTATCTTACGATAATAATAACAATAATAATAATAATAAGCTGCCTGTTTAGCAAGTATATATTTCTAAGCTACCTGTGCTTTTTCTGATGCCAGAGTACAGTTACAACCAACCTTATTGGATCTGAGAGTTGCAGTGTATAGGAGATTCCATTGTTAGACAATCAGAATGCCTGTCTTCAATAATATGTTGTTTCTTCTTCCTGATTGTACTATTGAACTATTCCCTATCATCTATCTATCTATCTATCTATCTATCTATCATCATCTATCTATTTAATCTTATTTGTAGGTAAGTGCCCCCACCTATTGTTCTTAAGAGGTTAATCTGGATATAATGTCTTTGTGTGGCTTTTGAATATTGTTTGACTGCTCATCTGATGATTACAAGGTTCTGTATTGCACTGTATAACTGAGTGCAGTTAGTGGGGCTGCACTGATTGCATTGCATTGTTAGTTTTTATTGCGTGCCTCCTGTTGGAAGTGTTGGTTGGTAGTGCCATAGCTGGTATAAAAAAATATGGTGACTTTTAATTTGAAACATCAATTGTGTTTTCATTTTCTCTGTTATAAAGGTTTAATGCTTTTGGTTATATTATCAGCCTTGTTACCTCTACCTATAATGAGCAGTGTTAGTAAACAGAGAAGGAATATGCGAGTGTAATGGCATTTTCTCTGCCAGCAAATTTCATCCTGTAAAGAACACAGCCTCTACCACCTTATGCCTCCCTTTGACTTCATTGGGAACCGCCTAACAATGTTGGTACAGATTGAAGTCAATGGGAGCTGGCGCAGTATATGGCACTTATTCACCCCTTTGTGCCATTGCCTTATTCCTGTGACAGAATTTTTTGTGCGATTAAGAGATTTAGTTGTTGTCATTGCTGGAAGGAAGAGTCAAGCCAGTGTGAGTTTTAACTACAGCTAATGCCATGTTTCATCCTCACTCCTTCGCAGAGTATTAATCCTATTGGGGAATTTATACAATTAATACTATGTAAATGAGTAAGGAATTGACTAGGCATGAGCAGCTTTTAAAGATCATATTAAAGTCAGACTGCTGGCTTGGGGTTGTCATATATCCGGGGTTGTCATATATCCCGGGATTCTGTTCTATCTGCCTAGTTGTGTCCATTTTGGAAAGACTTCACAAGACATTCTGACATCTCCTGCAGAGAGCAAGTAAGAGGGGTGATTGCAGTTGACTCGCACTGTCCCACTTTGCCCTCTTCCTAGTTTTATGTACTAAGGTTGTTTACACCCAGAAGTTAGGCCATCACTGAATATCTATACACACTGTTCTCTGTGAATTATGGGGCATCTTCCTCAAGATGTATCCTGTGTGTACCTAAACATAAGAGAACATAATAGGTGTAGTGAGTCATGCAGACACTGTTTGCTTCCCACCACCCAATGAATACATTAGCATACATTGGGGCATAGGTAGCACCCACAGACACTCCTTGTATTTGCAATTATAATTTGGTATTTAAAAGAAAGAATTTTGGGAGGCAGAAATGTAATTCCTTTATTGCTCTTCCCAGTCATTTTCTATATCAATAAGATTGTGTGGCAGAAAGTCCAATCCTGTGCGAGACTTATAAAAAAGCATTGATGTTACAAGTCAACAAGTAAGTCCCTTTGGGGGTATGAATACCATAAACTTCAAAATTTCCCTGCCAAAAAGCAACGTCAAGAGCATTTATAATTAAATTATGGTATCCCCATCTATAGATCACGCAAAACCTCTGGATAACACTATTTCTTTCTTTTTAATTTAGCTTTGTATGATTGTACTTTGTTTATGGTGTCTGGATAAGGGTTCATTGCTCAACTCTGTCCCACAAGAGCTGGAAACCAATCTAAAGGAATCATTTAGATAGCTCTAAAGGTGACCATACACTATTTGGCGAGGTTGCCAATGAGCAGATCTTTCCACAGATATACCCACCTAAAGTGCCTGATTGACTGATATTCAGGCAGATATCGGTTGGGGAGGCCCGTCTGGGGTCACCATACACGGCAGATAAACTGCCAAATCGGTCAGAAGGACCCAAATCAGCAAATTAAATCTGCCTGTATATGGCCATAAGACTCTTCTTCCTCATTTGCTGATTTCTTCTGTTTCATAATCAGTACATTCTATTCAAAGTGAATTGTTATGCTCATGGTAGATGCGGCACATCCTGTTGATGTTGCTACAGATATGTGGCTCCTTGGTTACAGGTGACCAGATTTATTTATTGCTGACCTGGAAATACTGCTGTAAAATCATAAATTGCAGTCTAGTGTGTGCTGTAACCCAGCTCTCAGATCTGTACTTTATATCAACCTGTTGCTGCAGCTCAGTTTGCCCTTCTTGTTGCTTTATTGGGTTGCTAATAGGCTTTATGTAGAATTGGCAGAACGAGGAGAACCAGAATCGGCAGTGTTCTGTCAGTACCATGGTGTGTGCCCATTATGTCCATTGTTTAGCTGCCATTGTTAACCCATCTGAATGTTATACTGGGCTGGAATTATGGCTGACTTTATTTCCTGGTGTTAGTGAAAAATACCAGTATCGCTGGATTTTACATTCACATTTTACCAGAAAACTAAGAGTAACATATGAAAATGTTAACATTTGGTCTTTAGGGTAATTTTCTACCAAAGCCACCACTAGTGAGTTCTAATAAAAAGAAAAACACCTTTAAATTTCAGCTTTTGATTGCTTGATAATATGACTGCAAACCATTTGATGTTTTAAATTCATAAAACCAAAATGTTATTGCAAAGTCACTTAAAGGACATGTTTACAATATAACAAAGGTCAGTCTCCTCCAGCAAGGCAGGTCTGTCAGTCTGCTGGCATTTGTTACATTGTTTCAAAAGCCATAGCCACCAGGGCAGAGAATAGAAAAGGACAGACAAACACTTCTTTTAATAGTAGTTATATATATATAAATATAACTCAAAAACCATTACAAATATGTAATGAATGTATATTGCAAAGTTGCTTAGAATTATGTTTCCTTTTATCAGGCAAAATATTTTTGGGGTTGAAGAACTTAAATGCTATAAATGAAAGCAAGTAACTGCCTGTTTCTGTTCCCACTCAAATGCTGTATATGGAACAGGTAATATAAAGAGGTGTTTTCCCTGGAAAATGCCCTTATTGGCCAGTCATCCGCACCGCACACCATTTTAAGTTTTATTTTAACTTAAGTCATATGTAGAGACCGGAGAAGTTGAGTAATCATATAGACCTGTCAAACTTCCAACATTCCCAGACAGCAACTCCCAGATTCCCACCAATAGGCAAAGGGTAATGAAGTTGTGGTTTCACAATATCTAGAGGGCTGCTGAAAATATAAGGATGATTAATATTAGTAAAGCAGTATCAATACAGCACCCCGAATGCCTTACAAGTGAAATTTTTGACTATTCATTATATAGTTAATATGTGACTAAATTAGTTGCCATCAATGTTTATGGGAGTATCACCATGGTCCTAAGGTATAATTTATTATCTAATAATAACAACTTATTTTGGTTATCATTCATTATATAACAAAGGAATTTGGTTTTTCTTTTGTTGAAATAGTTTATTCAGAAAAATTATTTTTACACAGCTTGATGCATAAGTGGATCACATAATATTATTGTAGTGTTTGTACATTTACTATAAGGTTTCTGTACCTTTTGCTCACTTTTTACATATTCATTAACTGTACTTTTGTTCTTAGGCTTTCTTAAGATAAAACCAATGATAATCTGTCAAAAATTATCAGAAGCAAAGAAATGACATCCCATGCTAATGGGAGTTAAAGCCTTTAGGGTTCATTTACGTCTGCAGACACAGTGGGCCACGTGTGCTTTTCCCCACTGTGAGTGGCACCTAAAACCACTTTTCCTAAAGGTACTTGCTCCAAATGTGCTCTGTGCACTTCGAAATAGTTACGCTAAGCGGCAAACATTCTTTCCTGCCTTCTGCTTTGAATTCAGTGCTGCTGTGTCTATTGATGCACAGTGCTGTCTAAACCCTGGAGCTACTGTCACCTTCTGACGAGGCAGTCAGGGTTCCCTCAGTGTCATGCATCAATAGACACAGCAAATTTGTGGCTAAGAATTGTGTATAGGCATCATTCCCACACATGAGAACTGACATGAGTGAAAACCAATACTGACACCAGACAGATCTGATTTACGCTGCAAGCTCAATTGCGCCCATATTTAAGAATCGGACGGAGTTGCCTGTACTGCGCGCAAAAGTCAGCTGCAGCACAGTTGCGTCCAATTTAGTGCCCATATTGCACCATGTTCTGGGGTCCAACTTAGGTACACTTGCAGTAAATGCCACATATAGGGGCTGATTTACTAAGACACGAATTCCGACCGAATTGGAAAAATTCCGATTGGAAAACGAACTTTTTGCAATTTTTTCGGCGCCTTTACGACTTTTCAGAAATTATCGCGACTTTTTCGTTACCAATACGATTTGCGCGAAAAAAGCGAGTTTTTCGTAGCCATTCCGAAAGTTGCGATTTTTTCGTAGCGTTAAAACTTGCGCGAAAAGTTGCGCTTCCAAAATCATGCACAGAAGGATCAAAGTCAGAAAGGTTTTCCTGCATTTTACGATCGTTCGGATACAAAAAATTTGTGTCTTTCGGACCGCCAATACGATATTATCGATGACTAATACGATTTTTTCGTAAGCATATTCATGATCATCAGAAATTATCGTATCCAATCCGAATTTTTCCCATTCGGGATTCGAACTCGCGTTTTGATAAATCTGCCCCTATGTATTAGTATCGAAGCAAAGTAGCACCATTACAGGGAGACACAGGATACCTGGGAGAAGACTAAACATGGCAATGCAACACTTTGCACTAGCCAGGCTGGTGGGGTTTTTTTCTTCAGAAAGAAGTGTGCTGGTATGGGGGCTAGAAGAGGTCAGCAATTTAGTCACTTTAGACACACATGTGTACTTGTACTTGATGGCCATAATAAATGATGTAATTTGTAGTATTTTAGTGGTATAGTGGTGGAGTTTTTTACTTAAATTTAGTTTCACGTGGGAGTAGGGTTGCTGCTTTCTCTGAAAAGGCAGGTCTGTCAGTCTGCTGCCTTGTGTTGCATTGTTTCAAATGTCAGAGCCACCAGGGCAGAGAATAGAAGAGGACAGGCAAAACCATTACAAATTTGTATATTGCAAAGTTGCATAGAACTATGTTTTATTTTATAAGGAAAAACATTTTTTGGGTTGACATGTCTATTAAAATCATTTAAACATTTAATAAGCCCAATAAGATTGTTTTGCCTCCAATAAGGATTAATTTTATCTTTTTGTGACCAAGGCTAAGGTACTGTTTTATGATTACAGAAGAAAATTTAAAAAAATGTGATTTATTTAATTAAAATGGAGTATGTGGGAGATGGCCTTCCCATAATTTGGAGCTTTCTGGATAATGGTCCCATACCTGTACCAACGCTTGTATATATGTATGTTTTTCCTATTATTAACATTGCCATCAACGAAGTAGTCTTTCCTTTACAAAATGTACTATCTCCCTCCCTGTTAATGGGAATATTTTGTACCTTTCACTAATTGCTGCTTTTTGCTGTAAAAGGGCCCATCCGATTATAATGAACTCATTATCGTTGTTTATACCACAGCCAGTGAAAGCAGCTTTTTAGCTCATCAAACAATTTTTATATAATTATTCTCTTGTGAATGTGCTCATGCCCGGAACTCAAACATTTGCTAACAATGGCAAAGCCTTGCATTTCTAAGATCTGCTGCCACGAGTGTATTAATTCATGTTGCACCAAATATATCCATTTTCATGGAAATGCCTTATGTTAATGCCAAGCCCTAAAGGCCTGTGAAACAGGCAGAGAATGTGCTGTTCAGCGCCCCTTGCAGTTGGGTTTCTACTTCCACTTTATTCATGCATTTTGGATGTTGTTAGTACATATGATATTTGCTCACCATAAGCAATCCATTTGGTTCTCGAGGGCCTAACATGCAGAAATATAAAGCATATTCACCCAAGGTCCAGTTGTTTCTTTTGCTCAGTTCCAGATACAAATTGTGTCTTTCCCACATTCAGCTTTTCTGCAACTTTGAATTTTTTTTCATGCTACTTACTAAAGCTTTTTGCAAATGGTACCATTGGCTTTCTTATAAAACGTTATATTAATAGTGGAAAGTAGAGGTAATGGCTTGTCATTTTGTTTTATTTTGTCAGATTATTTTAGTTTATTTCACATTTTGATTATGGACAAATTCAAATGTTCTTATTGGCTTTTTATTTTTGGGTGCTTTACTGCTCGTCTGTGGTTTATTGCTGTGAAAATATAAAAGCATCATTTGAAATTGTATTGTTATGGAAATAAATTTCCTTTGTCATTTATTTATGAGTTTCAGTTTGCAATTAGCACTTAAGTGTTTCTGATTTGATACAAGGTTTATATGCACAGGGTCTGGTTGTTATTTTCTAGCTTACATTAGTCAAAATGCTATCATTTCCTATTTTTACCCTATATCACTCTTTTCTTATACATCTCAGATGCCTACATGCAACACAATTTTCCGCATTTTCTGAAGGGTTTACAAGCCCTCAACTATGATTCTGCATAACCAAACATTTTAAATTCAAAGACCACCTAAGAGCCTCCAGAAGGGCCTAACTTTAAGTCTACAAGTAGTAGATGGGATGCCAAGCAATTTCATAGTGGTCCCACTAAAGCCTTTTTTGTGACCTGATTACTGCTGTAAAGCTCCCACTGGACACTAGTGTGAATGTGATAGAGCTGCATCAATATGTCAATGCTATATTACAGGTGTAGAATCTGTTATCCAAAAAGCTTTTATCCGGAAAACTCAGAATTATGGGAAGGCCATCTCCTACATACTCCATTTGAATAAAACAATTCACATATTTAAAAATTTTATTTTTCTCTGTATTAATAAAACAGTGCATTGTACATGATCCCAACTAAGATATAATTAATCCTTATGTCATTTTGGGTTTGATTAATTTTTAAATGATTTTTAAGTAGACTTATAGCATGATTTACAGAAAGATCCCTTATTCTGGAAACTTAGGTCCCTAGCATTCTGGATAACAGGCTGCATACCTGTATAATAATAGATATTGAGGGATTTCCCTTTTATCGTCTAGAGCAGTCACAGTATTATTAGTTCTCTCTCTGTGTCAAAAAATTGAGAAAGTCCGATCTATATGTATTGTGGCTATATTCCAGTCCAGAGTTGTGTCAAGGCATATTCTGTTGCTATTTGGAAAAAATCTTAATTCCAAAGTGGTGTAGAAAAACAGAATGGATATGGGACATCCACAGTCAAACAAACTGATGCTATTCTATGCTATCTGTTAAGCCTTTAGACATGAAAGTTACACACAGGGAGAATGCACAAAGTCCATCCAAATAGTGTGTTGATCAAAATCAAACTTAGTACCGGTATGGGACCTATTAACCTGAATGCTCGGGACCTGGGGTTTTCCGGATAAGGGAGCTTTCCATAATTAAGATCTCCATAACTTATGTCTGCTAAAAAGTCATTTAAATATTGAATAAACCCAATAGGATTGTTTTGCCTCCAATAAGGATTGATTATATCTTAGTGGGGATCAAGTACAATCAAGCACTGTTTTATAATTACAGAGAAAAAGGAAATCATTTAAAAAAAATTAGAATTATTTGCTTATAATGAAGTCTATGGGAGATGGCGTTTCCGCAATTCAGAACTTTCTGGATAATGGGTTTACCTATACCTTAACATTCCAGATGTGTATCATCTCTAAACATGTATCAACCTTCTGACAACCCCACACATTTTCAGTTTTACGATTATGTCATTTATGGTACTCACTGTCAAAATGACATATGCTCAGGATACTTTAGGTGCAGGTTTGTTGCATCTATTTACACAGGCCCTGGAACTACCTTTAAAGCAGTAGCTTGAGGAGGGTCTGCATCTATAGGCACACTGAAAACAGTTAACAAAAGTGGACTTAATGGGTCAATTGGCGTGAAGCACAACTTTGCCGAAGTGCAATGACTGTTGTTTGAGGCAAGTACCATTTAATGAATGGGATTTTTAGCACAACTGACTACAACAAACTTGTATAACCACAACTGCACTTAGCGTCTTGTTCAGTGCTTTAAATGGTTGATTCTGCGTAGTTATTTTACAGTTGCACCTAGTTATGAGACTGACGCAGCAGACATGAGAAAAAACAGAGGACAGAAAGCCCTCGATCTGTACCTAGAGTACAGCGCAGCACATCCTGTTATTATTGGGTTACAGCACTATTATTGCTTTATGCACATTTGTTTTTCACAGACAAATAGTTCTGTCGTCTTTCCCGTGGGATCATTCCAATTGTTTTCTCCCAGAGGAGAAGAATAGACATAAATCTGGGTTGAATCAGTTATATTATCCAGGAAGACACAGTGCCAGTATTGTTTCTCTAAGTTGTTTAATACTTTAGTTGCCAGCCAGTAGCTTCTCATGGAAGAAAAATGTTTGTTTAAATAGGTGCCACATATACTATCCATTATGTGGAATTTCAGTTTGTTCCAAACATTCCTTTTGCAGAAAGTGCAGTAATACAACTAGATACATTCAAATAATATAGTAATAGGGGACCAGTTTCCAGGAAAAACTGTGAGCTCTTTGAAGCATTTTGTAGGTTCAACCAAACTGATTAATTGTAACAGCTATGTAGAGGGAACCTGGGCAAGGGACAACCAAAATGAGCATAGCAACAGGGCACAAGGTTTTTCTCACCAAAATGTTTGCGGCTAATTGTTCCAGATGTACTGGTCAATGTCTTTCTCAGAAGAACTAAACAACTGGCAACATTGAGGACAGAAATACAGTGGTTGGCCATAGAAACTGAGTATAACTAACTTAGTCTTATCTAACTGAGATAAGAATTAACAAGCTTACTTCCCTTCCAAATTGGAAAATATCCACCATTGTTATCAGCTCAGACCTGGCAGAAACCACTGGGTTCCTGGTTGGCCCAACTACAGTGTGGATAAATCAGGAATGGTCTTTATGGACAAATTGTGACCAAGAATCCATTCCTCCAAGGTGGAAACCAAGCCAAAAGACTGAGCTACACATGAAAACAAAAGAACGTTCATTTACAACCAGGCGTCCAGATGGAGACCCCTGCTCCTGGGATGGATTGACTGAGTGATTGATAGATATGGATTATGTTAATGTGAATGACGTCTGTATACAAAATAATCTTTCAGGCGTCCTCAGGTCCGGAGGATACAGTTAGCAAGCTCTTTGTTACAGTCATGCATGAGCTAACTGAATGAATGGCACTGCAAGTTGTTTCCTGTTTGTAATGATTGCTGGAGGCTGTTTTTTTTTAATTTAATTTTTAACCAAAATACAGTTTTTTTTTTTAATCCTAGAATTTAAAATAACATGAGGATGATGCCTAAACAATGCCACGTTTTACTTAACAACCCAGTTGTGCATGTATAATACAGTTTTCTTACACACTGTACATGCTAGAGATGTGTCCCTCCAGGTGATTCCTTGCATAACTGTTAGTATTTTCTTGTTTATTCTTTCCAAAGCTATATTAACTATGTTTACATTTCCATTCAGTTTTTTTAAGAGTGAATATCTTCTAAAATTATGTTTATAGCTCATTTGAAAACAATTTCCTGGGACCCTTGATTAGCTTACTAAAATAGTACATTGCTTTTTGTCCAGTTCTGTGTAGCTGTTTAATTTTAAAACCTGAGATGTTTTCTTGGACTAGAACTTCCTGGGACAGAGATTTATGGTTGGCACTGATCTCATGCCTGTCACAGCTGAGGGACGAGCTCCAGCTATTTTGTGCAAAGAATCCCAGATTGTTCCTGCAGGCTGCTGTGCCATGTTCACAAATATGTTTGTTGACATTGCAGAAGATACAACTGTAGGGGGAGAAGGCATCATCTCCTTACTTAAATATGCTCTGTAAATTCTGTCAAAACTCATTGATATGTACAGTATATAGGCTACAGTTTTTAAAATTTATAAAAAAATACGGGCTAAAAGTTCCTTGTGAGCATCCACTGTTCTGACAATTGTGCATGAAGGGTCAATTAAAGGGGGCATATATTGTATTGAAGAGTGGTATTTTAGCCAAGGGAACTGTAATTACAGGGGCAATTTAAAGCCAGCTGACTTAGTAATACACTGCAGGGAAGGCCACCAGCAAGAATTAAAGGACCCAGGGGGTCCTCCACCCCCAGGGTGGGTCCAGTTATTAACCCATTGGGCACCTTAGCTATCAAGTATAATGGGGCCCAATGGCTCATGACAACTCCCATAATCCACCGCAAGCACCCCCAGTCATGCTGAAAGCCCTCCCACAATCCACCCTCTCACATCTCTTGGCCCCCCGTGCTACATGGCCCTATGTTTCAGCAGTACCCTCTGTATCCCCTGCAGAGACATATCCCTGTTAGAGATGATTTTTATTCACGGAATCTCTTGCAGCTGTAACAATCTAAGATGTCTTTGAAAATCTAGGGGGTGCGGTCTTCCCAATTTTTGACATGGACCATGTTTCTTTAAAGCAAAGAGTACTTCTATTCCAGATTAGTCATTATTGCCCAAGGTACTTCATGACGCTGTCCCTTTCATTTTGTGTTTCTTTGTTCTGCCGATTCTAAAAACTGCTTAGTTTAGATTTCTTTGTGTTTTCCTCATGAGTTCCTCTTTTATGTTAACTGTAGGAGAACCAACTTAACTTTTTCTTCTGCAACGGAATGAAAGTCAATGTAGATATGAAGCGATCTATGCATATTAAAAGGACGAGACCTCCTGACTGATCAGAGTTTTCCATACTGTCATTGCTGAAGCTGTGGGGTAAGTCCATCAAATTTAGGATATCTAACAGGATCAAAATAGGTGTTGCATTTTAGATAAGCATTGCACTAAAGTTTTGGGCTAGTCAAACTTGAACTAAGTTTGAATCCTAATTTGTTTATATAAATTTGAAAAATATCCCCAAATCAAAGTATTCACCTTCTGTTGTTCATTATAAGCAATATTAAAACATTTTAGGTTGTTCTTTCTCGTCTAAAGGTGCAGATTCGGGTCCCTCAGATCGGTTTGGCAGCTTATCTGCCCATGTATGCGGACCCCCAACAGGCCCACCCAACTGATGTCTGTCCTAAAATTGGCCAGATATTGATTTTCCCATCGGATTGGGAACCACATTGGCTCATTGATGCAGTCCTCACTCCAACGGCTTCTATTCTTAACTTACATTTCCCACTATGGAGAACTTTATGGGAAAACTCGCCTTTTGACACATTTCTTGGTACATTTACCACAATATATATATATATATATATATACACATACACTATGTAAGGTATCAGATTCCAGCTTATCTAATGATGTGTATACATGCACCGAGGAGCAGTTTGAATCAAGTTAAAAGCCAATTACAAAAATACAATGAATGATGGTAGAGGGAAGGGTATGCAGAAGCCATTATGGTGGAGACAAAGACTTATGTGAATATTTGGGTTATTTTTGCTCTAGGATATGGCTTGCTAGTATTTTAGTATCAGTGTCCTTTTAAGGGAACCGTCGTTAATGTTCCATCTGCTTAGCTTTAAACAGACTGTATTCTTGACAGAAGCTGTTTTTGCATTCAGTGTTTTCTTTCTTAAGTTTGCAGTCTTGCAAAATACATTCATCCATTTTTTAGTCCATCTGTCTGTGCTCACAATACAGTGGTTACATTTCCAGACAGACTTCCTTGCTGATCAGTTATATAAAGAGATTGTGATATTCTACAAGATTTGAATGTATTGCCACAAAAATGTACATATTACCCCTTTCCTACATATTTTGCATACACCATCAAGACATAATTAAAGGGGTAGTTCACCTTTAAGTTAACTTTAGTATATTATAGAATGGTTAATTTTAAGCAAATTTTTAATCTCACAGTCCAAATTTTTTAACACCAGGGCAAATTTCTTTAGTCATAATTGCATTCCCCTGCAAAGCTATAGCTTGTACTTGTACTGTTATTTATTGATGGCATGGCATGTTTGTAGAAATTATATTAAGCAAACATTGGCTATCAATGGCTTAGGATATAGACTATACATATTTACGTATTTCTATTGGTTACATTTTGTATATTGTACAATTTGGATAAAATACATTTATCTTATCATGTGCTATTGATTTCCAAGTAACAAGTTCTTATTTCTTTCACACAGTCAGCAACCACCGAAGCCATGATCACTGTGACCGAGCTCAGATTTCTGGCAGACGCTCAAACATCTTATCACATTTTAAAGCCATGGTGGGATGTATTTTGGTATTACATTACTATGGTTATGTTAATGATTGCAGTGTTAGCAGGCGCACTGCAACTCACCCAAAGCAGAATGCTGTGCCTTCCCTGTAAAGCTGAAGTGGACAATCAGTGTGTACATCCTTTGGAACCAGTGCTTAGACATATTAACTTATCATCTGCTTCTGCAGTTCAGGCAATTCCATCGTTAGGCATTCAGAATGACCTTCACCGCCAACAGTATGCTTACATTGATGCAGTATGTTATGAGAAACAGCTTCACTGGTTCGCCAAATTCTTCCCCTACCTTGTGTTTCTGCACTCAATAGTCTTTGCAGTTTGCAGCAACTTCTGGCTTCACTATCCAAGTACAAGTTCTAGACTGGAGCATTTTGTAGCAATTCTTTATAAATGTTTTGATTCCCCATGGACAACACGGGCTTTGTCAGAGGCAGTTGCTCAACAATCAATAAAACCACAGCATCGGAGAAGATCCCAGCTTATGACTTCTACTGGTACTGAAGACGCAGAGACTCGCAGGCAATCACTGCAGCCTGGAATTGAGTCTTCAGCAGTAGATGATGATGCCTCAGGTGTCCTAGACAAAAAAGAAGGTGAACAAGCCAAGGCTTTGTTTGAGAGAGTTCGTAGGTTCAGGTTCCATGTTGAACAAAAGGATATTATATACAGATTGTATATGAAGCAAATTGTAGTTAAAGTAGTTGCACTCATTGTGATAATTGCATACGTGTCTTATTACTTGATGAATATAACATTTGAAATTGACTGCATTATTGATATTCAAGCATTTACAGGGTACAGGAGATACCAATGTGTTTACTCTCTTGCAGTAATTTTCAAAGTGCTGGCTACATTTTATGTTTTTCTTGTGCTTCTGTACGGTTATGCCTGCTTTCATAGTCTGTGGTGGATGCTTAGAAGTTCTCTCAAGCGATATTCATTTGAAGCAGTGAGAGAAAAAAGCAATTACAGTGACATTCCAGATGTACAAAATGACTTTGCCTTCATCCTTCACTTAGCAGATCAATACGATCCCTTGTACGCCAAGCGGTTTTCGATATTTTTGTCAGAGGTGAGTGAGAACAAATTGAAACAAATTAATCTCAACAATGAATGGACAGTGGAAATGCTGAGAAATAAGTTACGGCGCAGTTCTAAAGACAAAGTGGAGCTTCATATGTTCATGTTGAGTGGGTTGCCAGACAATGTCTTTGAACTTAACGAGATTGATGTACTGATCTTGGAACTTATACCAGATGCCAAACTGACGCCTATGATAACCCAACTTGTAAATCTTAAGGAACTTCATATTTACCATTCCACACTTACTGTAGACTTGCAGGCACTTAGCTTCCTTGCAGAGAACCTGGAAACGCTGCATTTAAAATTCACTACAATGGAGAAGATTCCATCCTGGCTTTTTCTTTTGAAAAATTTGAAGGAATTGTACTTAGCAGGATCACTTGACAATTACAGTTATTTTTACATTGAAGGCCTTCAGGACTTGAAGAACCTGAAATCTCTTTATTTGAAGAGCAGCCTTCCCAGGATCCCTCCTGTAGTCACAGAATCATTGCCATCACTGGAGAAACTGTCTATTAATAATGAAGGGAACAGACTGATGGTCTTAATCAGTTTGAAAAAAATGACCAACCTCGCTTGCCTGGAACTGATCAACTGTGACTTAGAACGAATTCCACACTCCATTTTCAGTCTCCGAGAACTGCAGGAGATTGATTTTAGAGGAAATAATTTTAAGACGATTGAGGAAATAATTAGCTTTCAGCATCTGCAGAAATTGACCTGTTTGAAGCTGTGGCACAATTCTATTGCTTACATTCCAATTCAGATCGGAGTTCTAGCAAACCTAGAACAGCTCTACCTAAATCACAATAACATTGAAATGGTGCCTCTTCAACTGTTCTTATGTAACAAGCTCCGGGTTCTGGACTTAAGCTATAACAATTTATCCTTTATCCCAGAGGAAATACAGCTATTAAAGAACCTTCAGTATTTTGCTGTGACCAAAAACAGTGTAAGTACTTTGATGTATGTACGTATGTATATCTTTATTTATAAAGCGCTACTTACGTACGCAGCGCTGTACAGTAGAATACATTAATATAAACAGGGGGTATTATAATAGATAAATACAAAGTATTACAATAAGCACAAATAAATAAAAGATACAATTGTAATAAGATAAGAGTCAAAGACACAAGAGGATGGAGGTCCCTGCCCCGTAGAGCTTACAATCTATATGATACTTTGATAGAACCAGCACATATTTTTTTTTGTTCATGACTCTGCTGTAAATAAATGGTAGTCAACCACGTTTTGCATTCATACCAAACATTATAAATTCACTTTAAGTATGATGTAGACGGTGATATTCTGAGACAATTTGCTAATGGTCTTCATCTTTTATTTAGCTTTCTGTTTAGCAGCTCTCAGTTTGGCATTTCTTCAGCAATCTGGTTGCTAGATTAATATTTACCCTAGCAACCAGGCAGTGGTTTGAAAGAGAAACTGGAATATGAATAGGAGAGTCCTGAACAGAAAGATAACAATAACAATTAAATTGTAACCTCACAGACCAGTAGTTATTGGCTGCCAGGCTGCCAGGGTCAGTGACTCCATTGGAAAGCTGGCAAGGAAAGAAGGAAGTTCAACAATTTAAAAACTATAAAAATATATAGATATATAATGAAGACCAATTGTAAAGTTGATAGGAATAGGGCATTCTATAACAAACTAATGTTAACTTGAACCTTCTCTTTAAGTATTAAAGATCATTGAAAACTTTACAGTGGTTGTTACATATGGTTGAAAAAAGACCATCAAGTTCAACCCTTCTATCCTATCTATATATTCACATACATAAACCATATATACTTACATCAATACCAACTGTAGATTTTAGTATCACAATAGCCTTGGATACTATACTTGTTCAACAACTCATCCAAGCCCCTTTTAATGGCATTAACAGAATCTGCCATTACAACATCACTAGGAAGGGCATTCCCCAACCTCACTGCCCTCACCGTGAAAAACCACCTACGCTGCTTCAGATGAAAATTCCGGTCCTCTGATCTAAAAGGGTGGCCTCTGGTGTGCTGATCGCTTTAATGGGAAAAAAGAACATCCCCCATCTGCCTATAATCCCCCCTAATGTACTTGTAAAGAGTAATCATGTCCCCTCACAAGCACCTTTTTTCCAGAGAAAACAACCCCAACCTCGACAGTCTAACCTCATAGTTTAAATCTTCCATCCCCTTTACCAGTTTAGTTGCAGTCTCTGCACTTTCTCCAGCTCATTAATATCCTTCTTAAGGATTGGAGCCCAAAACTGCACCGCATACTCAAGGTGAGGCCTTACCAGAGACCTATAACGAGGCAAAATTATGTTTTCATCCCTTGAGTCAATGTCCTTTTTAATGCAAGACAGCACTTTATTTGCTTTAGTAGCCACTGAATGACACTGCCTGGAAGTATATAACTTGTTATCTACAAAAATCCCCAGATCCTTCTCAATTAGGGAAGGGGTACACGGGGAGACAAATCTCCGTTGTCGCGGGCGACTAATCTCCCTGCAATGCCATCCCACTGGCTAGAATGTAAATCGACGGTGGGAAGGCATACGAGGCGCAGCACCGCCGCGACTAATCTCCCTGTGTGTCACTGCCCTTATGGATCCCCCCAACACACTACCATTTAGTGTATAACTCACATTTATATTATTTCTACCAAAGTGCTTAACTTTGCATTTGTCTACATCAGGGGTCTCAAACTCGTGGCCCGCGGGCCATTTACGGCCCTCGGTACAGTATTTTGTGGCCCGCACCAACGCCTTCTCAAAAGCAATGAATGGATCGCGATTTTTATTGCGATTCAAGGGATAATGCAAGGCACAGCGGGCGGGAGCTGCTGATTGCGGAAATGACGTTATGCCATCATAACAGTTATTATGGGAAGACGCTCTGTGTGCACAATTAGCTGCTAAGGAGCTAATTGTGCACATAGAACTTCTTCCCATAATAACTGTTATGATGGCATAACGTCATTTCCGCAATCAGCAGCGCCCGCCGTGCCTTGCATTATCCCTTGAAAGACAATTTTTTGTGAAATCCCTTATGCGGCCCAGCCTCATCCTGACTTTGCCTCCTGCGGCCCCCAGGTAAATTGAGTTTGAGCCCCCTGCTCTACATTGAACCTCATTTTCCATTTTGCTGCCAGGTTTTGAATAATACCATATTATTAAGCCAGCTAATAGTTTGGAAAGAATAATGGTAGCAGTTTAAATAATTGTCCTGTGTTTGTTCTCCCCTTCTCAGCATAAATGTAGTATTAAATATGTACTGCTTATGTTGAAGGTTGCGTAGCTACAGCACATCCTCTGCTGATGGAGAAATTGCATATTTTTCATGCCATTTTGGGTTAGGTCATTTAAATGAATAATCTTTTGTTTGCCAGGGTTTCCTAGACAAGACTTTTTTGGAATAATTACCCATGCCTGCCTGATCGTTACTGATGAAATGCAGATCTTTCCAAGTGTGCCTATGTTTATCTGTGCCTATGTAGCATAGAGCTTTATAACATGCTAATGTTTCTTTGCATATTTAGTGCTGGTGCTATAAAAGGGACACTTATACTCCCGTATTCACTGTGCTGCAGCCCTGTGTGTGATTTTGTGCATACAGATTCTGCTCTCTGAATAAAGCCCCGCACCTTAGTAAAGGCCATATGCATTTTACATTTTTAGAATTTCAAGTTTTACGTGACTCTAGTCAATTCCAGTTCAGCTAGCTTATATGAGTATAGCTTTTAGTAATATTCTATGACATTTGGACCAAGGTTGCAGTGTACTGTGTCCTTTTAGAACTAACTTCAATATGTAAAACTTGTAGAGATATATTAGGCTTTATAGAGCTGAAACACATACCCAGACTTATCTGGATTTGAAAGTGTAAAAAAGTACCAGAACTGTTGCACATATCTTTATCCTCTGGATTTCTTTCAAAGACTCCAGTTATAATAAATAAATGTGTGTCTCCAGGAAAATTAGGCCACCTGGAACCACTGAAACCCTTCCATCCTTCAACTGGCCACCTATTCACTGAATATGTAGTATATTTAATTAGGCCTTGTCCTATCCGTGTAGTAGGCATTTTACCCATCTAATGATAGTTTAGGTGAATATACGCATATATTAATGCTTCTATGCATACTTAAAGGGGTGGATCACCTTTTAGTATGTTGTTGCCTTTTCTTAGCAAGGTTTCAATTGGTCCTTATTTTTTTATAGATTTTGAGATTCAAGCTCTCAAATGGGGATCACTGACCCCAGCAGCCAAAAAACTATTGCTCTGTGAGGCCACACTTTTATTGTTACTTTTTATTATTTATCTTTCTTTTTGGGCCCTTTAAAAGTACATATGGTCAGCAGACTCCTCCTGAATATTTTACAATAAGGGGGTCCAACAAAATAGCAGCAGGCACAGGAAAGTTTCTTTTTGACTCTTTCACCACCTACTGTACCTACAGTACACAAATTCTTGATACTTTTTTGGAAAGGGGAGAAAGCAGCATCCAAGCATTCCTAATTATGTCTTTGGCTTTCATTTTTTACAGATTGAAACGCTGCCTGATGGACTATTTAAATGCAGCAAACTTCAGTATTTATTACTTGGAAAAAACAGCTTGATGAGCATCTCCCCACAAGTTGGCGACCTTATGAACCTCATTAAGATTGAGCTTATTGGTAACCAAGTTGAATCTCTTCCTCCTGAAATAGAATCTTGCCAGTCTCTAAAACCAAATTGCATTATTGTGGAAACACATGTGTTACGTACCCTTCCATCACTTGCAAAGGAAAATCTCAAACCGTTACAGAGAGAGAAGATGTCATGAAGAATATTGTTGTTAAATTGTATTGCTCTTGTTATTTAACGGTACAAAGTGGTGGTAGTTCTTTCTTCTTGGATTTGGAGATACAACCCTTGTAGATATATCCATATATAATGGATCAACGCAGCAAATGTGCATATTTCCAACATATTGGAGCACTGTTCTCAGGACTTCCTGCCCTGGAGTGTGTATATTTGTTTGTTTGAAGAAAAAAAATAATTGGGTACAGTTGTAGGAAATTTTTTGCTTTGGCAGGTTCAATTGATATGTCATGATTACATATTAACCAAGCCCATTATGTTTTAAGTATTTCTTTTTGCAAATGTTTCTACCTGATGTGCTACAACAATAAGCCTGATTGCCTCATAATAAGAACAGGGTCTTAGGTGCGAATCTGTTTACAGCTATCCCAAAACAAATTTTAATAATGATGGCTAACAGTATATGAAGAAGAAAACCTGTACAGACGTATTTAATTTATAACAACAAAAGCGTTGAAAATGTATGTAACATATACTGTATTTATTATATATCTATAAATACATACTAACCTCACTTAGTTACTAAGTGTTCACACTGCAGTATAGACATGCAAAGAGTGTACAGGGAGTTGCAACAGCACCAATGCTAAGATGGAAAATAGAGTAGAATACGACCAATTTAGATAAGGGGCTGTCTAACTGGTGGCCTGCAGGCCGGATGTGGGCCTCCGATGGATTTTTATGGCACCCAGGCTGCTGACGTGCTTTTACAGACTACTTTCTGTGACATCATCATTTAAAAATAAAATAAAAATGTGCACAGCTCTGGTTTAGAAACAAGAAATTTGTTGAAGTCATTGAATGCATTGCACATGTCTTTGCCTTGGTAGATGAGGTGTGGAATTTAAAACTTTACTTTGTAGACAAAGTATTGCAGTTCTTTGGACTTTCGGCTGTTACTGAACTTGTGGATCCAGCAGCTATAGAGCCACATACTGGAGATGACTATGTAGTAAGCAGTCTAATGCCTTGCACAGTGTGAAGTAACAAGAGGAATTCTCTAGCCACTGAAACTTAGCTTGGATTGCTGCAGAATGAGAGTTTTTACTAAGTCTCTGCTGATTTGAAAGGCACTGGGTGATTTATCATCTACATTATGGCTATATGGGATATGATTGTCTCGCTAAGCCACTAGCCTCAGTTAGTACAAAATTAACAAATGACCCTCCACCTAGTGACTTCATTTGCTATATTCCAGACTCCTGCTTCCTGATATCATGATCAGTGATGCGAGGAAACCAGTTAGATCCGGTATAAAATGAATGTGTTTAGTACTGCCCAGAAACTGATGGCTAATATGTTGCTACTGACTGGGAATGACAAACCATACTAAATTAATGATTTGCACTGCAAGTTTTTAGGATCACTGCCTCTGCCAGTTCCACTGCCCTTGGCCACAGAAGAATCTTTTTAGATGCAGGACATGAATGCCTTTAAGCAGCTGGAGGTAGTCAAATGATGTTGATGGTTATAATTAAACACTTACTGAATGACAGAAATTGGGTGTTTCTGGTTTAGGGAATCTTATTCATATAACTTTTATTTGTTTAGCCATACAGACACTGTGTAAACCTGATATAGGTATCAATCATTGCTCTATGCACCATAGTCCAGCTAGAGTGTATAAAGTGGCAATTTGGGGTTATTCCTAAAGAAGTGTTAGTAATCCAGTGCCCAGCTTCTTGCTTTTATATGCTCACTTTCTTTATTATTTGGGGGTTTTGTATCTTACCTTAACATAGTGATGTGTGTGTTTGTATTACTACTGAGTTTTATATTATGATTGCTCTTACAATAATATTTTATATATATATATATATATATATATATATATATATATATATATACACATACTAATGTAGTACAGAATCTTGATGTACCTTTCCCAGTGAAAACAATAAACTAAAAATTAATGTATGATTTTATACCAGCCTGTTAAACTAAATTTCATTCATTTATGATATAGTTATATTGCTGCATATGCAACTGTCTTCAAATATGCAGTCTAATATACTATACTTCCTATCTGGACTTTAAAGGGAGCATACATGCCTTTAATTTGGTTAATTTATATGAAATCCTCAGCAACATATTTTAGTGCACTGTTCTGTTACTTTTTTCAGAAGAGGTAAGCTTGAAAGTACTTAGCAGAACTACAGCTCTAGCACCCTCCAATGGTTAAGCTATAAAGGCAACCATACAGTAAGATCTCTGTTATTATGACTGTGCATGCGCTCTCATTTACTTTGCAGTCTGTGAAGTTACAGGGTGCATGCTAAAGGTGGCAGTGTGGATAACCAAAATGGAACAGCCAGTAGTTGTGGGGATAATTTTATCTCCATTTGAGGTTTCCTGTAGCTGATTATTGGCACTGGTTGTGGTAATTGTTTTTTAGCTCTTGTGTTTTAAGTGGGATGCCTTATTCTGCGTCCAGTAAGGATTGTGGGGCCCTTTTAACCTTTATTGTATCTGTATCACTTGCATTATGTAAACATTTGTAGCCTTAAAAAACAAAGCTGACATCCTGCCTTCTTCCTGGGCTTCCCTTTTGCCTCATTCACCAACGATATTGTAGGATAGAGTTGACGTGACATTGCATAAGGTACATGGGTCTGCAATTTGTTGTTTCATTTTTGTTTATTTGTTTTTTTTCTATTACCTTTCAACAGAAGATAAAGTAGCATGACCACATCACTTGAAAATTCAGAGACACGTCTAAAAATCCAGCTAGCAGAGCTTAACTGATTGCATTTTATTTTCAATGCAATCAGTGCTGCCCTGTAGCATGTATTTATTAGCCATGTCCCTGAATTTTCAAGTGATCTGGTCACCCTAAGATAAAGCCACAGCTCTAAAAAGTGCATTTCTGGTGCTTTACTGAGCTGTCCAATACTCTTCTTAGCTTCAGCAACTGCTCTGCAAGACCCAGAATGGTCACCTCAGAGACCATGCACAGAGCACTAAATCACAACAGAAAAACACAATGCACATTGCTGTCAGGCGCAAGGGAGCCTTGTATTAATGCCATTTGGCACACAGTAAGTACAGGGCTCCTTACTACTTTGTGACCCCTGGTGCTTTAGTCTAATGTCCCAAAGGGAGATTTAGTTGCTGCAATTTTTAAAAAGCGAGTCACTCCTCTTTTCCTAACAAGCGATTACTAGAGATTTCAACAAGGGAATGATTC
The DNA here is from genome assembly GCF_000004195.4 of Xenopus tropicalis. Taxonomy (NCBI): domain Eukaryota; kingdom Metazoa; phylum Chordata; class Amphibia; order Anura; family Pipidae; genus Xenopus; species Xenopus tropicalis. The sequence continues at coordinate 105,641,762 of NC_030680.2, read as the reverse complement.
TATTTCCCACAAATCCAGGGGTCATATTCCCCACCCACAATTAGAAATTACATTCAGTGCAATGGGGAAATCACAGCAACTTCCTTCTCGGTGGGTTTCACTTTCAGCGATTCCAATAGTTTTGAGTGACAATGCTTTCTTTGTAAAATCACTCTAAAAAGGGTCTCGTCGGTTTAGATACTGGCGATTTATATTCTTCTCTATGTAGAGATGGAACAAGCGACTTGTCGCTGGAACTCGCTTTTTAAAAATTGCAGCGACTAATCTCTCCTTGGGACATTAGCCTTAGCATGTACATCTAAATGACACGCAAGCTAACAGTATTCCTGGGGTTGCCCATATACTAACCACCCTCTGCTACCCCTGTATACAGTCCTGCTAAACGCATCCAATGCTGCATGCAGAGTGAGGTAAAGGTACATCAACCAAATAAAAATGTAGCATTGGCTTTAAAAAAAACAAAACAAAACAATGAAAAACAACAGTGCTAAGATAAAGATGTCAGCACTGGAATCAGGGAGGAAAACAATGGAATCATAGAGATGGCGAAACTGGGCTAAATTGGATTTCACCATTTCCAGTAGCACAGTATGGCAGACACTATGGCACACTCCGACAGAGACAGGCAGATACTGTAAAGAAAAACTGTGAATATAAACTAATTCAGCTTTCTTTCTATTTAAATATTCCATAAATTATAAAATAGCTGAAAGCTCCAAGCAAGAAGCACCACACATTTATTGGTTAGTAGTGGCTAATTACCATTGTATGGCCTCTTCATTTTATCTGCTGTTTGCGAGAATTTTATGTCATACAGCTATCTCTATCTCACAACCATCAAAACATTGCTACATAAATGATAACTCTATTTTTATGGTAGACAATAGGGGTCATTTTCAACCGCAAATGTTGTTGTGGGCGTATATATTTCCCTGCAGTTGATATGTAAAAAAAAAAAAATCATATTCATTAAAGGGTACTTTAATCAAAAGGAGCTACTTGCACTTCTGTTTAGTTGGGCTTGGCGCTCCTCAATCCGTCTTGCATCAAATGAGCAAAATACAGCTATTAACAAAGGTGAAACCAGGAGCTACCACCACCTCTGGAGGAAGCACTAGCTCCATGGTTCCCATAGCAGCCTGCATCAATTGGTACAGTGCACTTGTGTCTAAAGAATCATATGCAGATGTAATTTTGATGGAAACCAGAAGTGACGCCATCTGAACATTTAATCGTAATTGTATTGCTGAAAATGAGTCAGGCACCTGCCCCCTCTGTTACTGCAATTGCACCAGAATTAGTTGGGATCAAGTACAAGGTACTGTTTTGTTATTACAGAGAAAAAGGAAATCAATTTTAAACATAAGAATTATTTGATTAAAATGTAATCTGTGGGAGATGGCCTTCTTGTAATTCTGAGAATGGGTTTCTGAATACTAGATCCCATACTTGTATATAATAATTTTAGTGCTTTAGCCTTACTTGCTAAGCATCATTCTACTGCTTTAAGTTTATTTTGTATGCCTGTTAGTTTTCATAATTAATTTATTTGTAAATTATTTGTGACAAGATTGTATTGAACTTTTTTTGTTTTATTTTAAACTATATTTCATCTTGTATTGGGGAACTATTTTATTTGCTAGGGATTTGTTATCCAAGCTTGTAATTTTAAAATGTTCTGTGGTCAGACTCGGCTCCTTCTTACCCTAAGGGCAATGGCCCACGGGGAGATTAGTCACCTAAGGGCAATGGCCCACAGGGAGATTGGTCACCTAAGGGCAATGGCCCACGGGGAGATTAGTCACCTAAGGGCAACGGCCCACGGGGAGATTAGTCACCTAAGGGCAATGGCACACGGGGAGATTAGTCACTTAAGGGCAATGGCCCACGGGGAGATTAGTCACCTAAGGGCAACGGCCCACGGGGAGATTAGTCACCTAAGGGCAACGGCCCACGGGGAGATTGGTCACCTAAGGGCAATGGCCCACGGGGAGATTGGTCACCTAAGGGCAACGGCCCACGGGGAGATTGGTCACCTAAGGGCAACGGCCCACGGGGAGATTGGTCACCTATATTTTTCATACATATACAACACCACTGCTCACAGTGACTTTCCCCCATATGTAATAAAATGCACTAAGTTTGCCCAGGAACAGTAACCCATAACAACCAATAAGATGTTTGCTTTTAAACAGGAGACCATTAAATTCTACCTGCTGATTGGTTGCTATGGGTAATTGCTCCTGGGCAAACTTAATGACTTTTAATACATAACCCCCTTAGAGCAGTAATTTTCCTTGCTTTGCTGAGTCTTTCGTTGGTTGCACATTTAAGTGGCCCTTCGCTATTGCATCCTTGCCTTATACTTTAATGTGACCAGATGTTTCTAAATAGGACCTTATTTTCCTAAAACAACAGAGGATTAGTTTAATCAGAGAGACATCTCTGGAGCTCTGCCTTACTTAATACTATTACAAACTTTTTGTTGATTCCAAAAGCATTGATTACAAATTCTTTGGCTGTTTTAAACATGCTCTCGCTTAAGGAAACATCGGCAATGAAATATAAACAAGGCAGGGGTGGAGCACAAATGGCATTCGGGATAAATCTGCTGCACCAGCACTTTTGTACTACAAGAGTTCATGCTAAACTGCCATTATTCTGTTTAAAGATACAATGTGATTATTTAAAAAAATGCATATATTTGTACAGTATGTACTTTTTGATCCTTTAAGAAGTTTAATTATCTTGTTTACTTATGAAACATATTTCCTGTAATTTCAGTATTGCCTAATAAATAAACAGTATTCATTTCGATGTGCTGATTTAATTCCGTAATTATCTTTAAAAACAAAATGGATCATAAAAGGTATTTCATACCAATTTATAATATTATTTGTTTAATGCTGGTTACATGCTCTATAAAGGGAAACTTCTTTTGTAAGTGAACAATTCCATGGCCCGACTAAAAATGCCCATACACACACCGATATCAAATGAAACTAATTTTGAAGGTGCCTGATCATCAGCTGTACAATAATGCAGAATAGTCAGGTAGGGGTAGAATTCATATTGTTTCTACCTGCATATCTGACAAGTCACCTCTTATGGCAAAGACACACTGAGCTACTAGTAGCAGCTACTTTTCCATGGCTACTAAACTCCAGAAAATACCCTGCCATAGACAATAATGAGAATTGCCTCAGCTAAAACACACATAGAGACAGTTACCAGTAAATGATCAGCATTGTCTATTTTAGCAGCTATGACAAGTAGCTGCTACTAGTATCTCTGTGTGTCTTCACCCTTAACGTTAGTGGAGTGGCCGAACAATCTTTCCTGTGAAAGATCATTATTATAACGTGTATGGCCACCTTAAAGGAGAAAAACAAAGTAAGCTTTATCAGAAAGGTCTATGTAAATACAGCCATAAGCACTCACAGAAATGCTGCACAGACTTCTCTGTCAAAAGATTTGTTGTGTCTGTAATTCATGTGCCAGAGACACGCAGCTCTCTGCTGTCTCCCCTCTCCTGCTCCCCCCTCCCTCAAGAATGCTAAGAACTCACCCCCCCCCCCCCTTAGGAATGTGGATCTGAGCCAATCAGCAGGAAGCTGACTCATAGGGGGGAATTCACAAAAGTGGAGATGGCCCTTTTTTGGAGTAACTCAACCGCCACTTTTCTGTTTTTGGTGAAAGAAAGACAGTTTACAGACACTTTTGTGAATTTGTCATTTAAACGACATTTATACAACGTTTTAACAACATGTTTTGACAACAGTTTTTCCCAACATTTTTTCCCGACATTTTCAAAATGGAGTTAAGCTCAGTGTAAGACCAATTCTAAGCACTTCTGAATTGTTTGGTTTCCCCCAGTCTCCAATTCACACCTAAGGTAGGGGCTCCATTGGGGGGTCATTAACATATTAATGGGGATTAGCAGCCTATTGTTAGGGGACAAGTTTCTGTCTAACCCTAGAACAATAGGTGCAAAAAGCTTCATTAACATTTTATAAACAAGTAAAACACTGATTAAAAAAGTTTAATTTATATCTTATGTATAAAAGTTTTTACCTCACATTTGCATGATTATCCTAGTTTTAGCTTAATCAATGAGGCAATAATAACATTTTGTGTGAATATATTGTAAACATTTTTATTAAAAGGAAAAATAAAGCCTCCCAGGCAAATTTTTAGTTTTAGCAGCAGTGCCCCCTCTTTAACCACTTCACTGACATTTGCCCCAACTTATCTGTGCCCCCATAGCATATCCTGAACTACAGAGCTGCCTGACAGCATTGTTCCCCACCTGTTCCCAGCAGCCATCTTGGTGGCACATACACACTGGCACCCAAACTGGGATATTGGGGTACAGGGTTGGACTGACCTCAACATGGCATTGGATAAAAACCCAGTGGGCCCTAGTCCTGTTGGACCTTTATTCACCTGGCATGTTGGTGTGTGGGTCGGATTGCTGCTGACCAGTAATGAGTAGGGGCTAGAGAAGAAGGTATTTAGACCCTTAAATCTTGTTACAGAAGGGGAATTACACAGAAACATAAAAAACATTAGAAAGCCCAGCTTGGCCTGAAAAAAATGATGTATAGTTTCCCTGGGCAAACTAAAATTACCCCTCAGGAAATGTCCCAAAGGGAAATGGCAAATGGCATATGAAATGCAAAATCCTGCTGGTAAAATCCTTACCCCAAGGCTCCTGTAGCTGTGGGACTGGGTTTGGGGGCACCAACAGATTTACTAAAAGCTAAAGGCAAATTCATAAAAAAAATGTCGGGAAAATGACAAAATCTGAAAACTGTCTGTTTAAAAGACAAATTCACAAAAGTGGAGATAGATGTTTGTGAATTAGGTGGAAAATCCGACAAATCTATCTCCACTTTTATTTTGTCGGAATATCACCACTTTTGTGAATTCCCCCCAATGTGTTTAATTTGCTCTCAGTTTAACCCTGCAATACCCAGGGCTGCCCTGCACTATTAGGAATGCATGGGAATAAATGTATTTAACATTTGCCCAGTTTGTGTTGCGACCCCTGACTGGACAGTGTTTTGGCAAATGGAACCTGACCACTTTATTATTCATTTTGTATAAAGATGCAAAGGCAATTTGCTGCTCAGAGTTCATTAGTAATCCATTTAGATACATGAGCCGTGGCTGCTTGGGAATCAGTGTAGCCTGCAACATACTCAATACTGGGGCAGTTGTCTAGACAAAACAGCTAAATGGTTAGCGTACCCCCTGCTGAACTATATTCTGGCTGAAGAGTAACTGATAATGCATAGAAGTAGGGTGAATCTCCTGTACCATATACCAGCAGGGGATAACGGATATCGCCTGTATTACATACCATCTGGGCACTATTATACGGCTCAGGGAATATCTCTATTACTCTCCTATCAGCTCCCCAGTGTAGATTCTGTTCTATGATTATTTCCATATATCCTAATCAAATTCCCAAAAATAACCCTAAAATGCACTTGCACATTGTCCCTGTGCTGCAGCTCAGCTCACCTATCAATTGGCTTCTTATTGCCAGTGATAAGAAACGGATTTTTCCTGTGACAGTTGCTTTCAGCTGCCATAGACAGCACAATTCCCTTAAAAATGCAAAGAGAGGATTTGTGGAAAATGTAAATGCAGCCACTGAAAAAAAATCTGGACATCGCTCCACCAGCCCATTTCTAAAGGCTGATATCTTCACGTTGGGAGGTTATGTGACCGTGCCCAGGGCAGTCACGAGGCGGACCCCGGAGGAGGGAATTGAACCTGCAACCCCGTCGTCACAGGGCGGTCTCCCTACCACTAGGCTATCCTTCCTCCTCCCACTTATAGGATGTTTTTTATTTGCTACAAAGTGGCAGTTGGTGTATCCTAACTGAGAAGCCTGCTGTTTGCTCAAGACCTACTGTATATAACTAGGGGGGCTGTTTAATAAGTAGGGAGAATGAATCCTCCATTTATCAACATTCTCTGAGAAAGTTGATAAGTGAGCCCCGGGGGGGGGGGCAAAAAGCCTCGTTGACATTTTATAAGCAAGTAAAACACTGATTAAACAAAAAGTTGAATTGATATGTATTATATAAAAAAGTTTTTTACTTCACATTTGCATTGTTATGCTAGTTTTAGCTTAATGAATGGGGCAATAATAACATTTTGAGTGAATATATTCATTTTTATTTAAAAGAAAATTAAAGCCTCCCAGGCAAAATTTTAGTTTTAGCAGCAGTGCCCTCTGTTAAAAAGGACAAGGCAACTCAAAATATAATTTTTTGCCTAATAAAAGAAACCAAAATTCTAAGCAGCTTTGCAATATACATTTATTACAAGTTTGTAATGGTTTTTAAGTTATTTGTATATATAACTGCTATTAAAAGCAGTGTCTGCCTGTCCTTTTCTATTCCCTGCCCTGGTGGCTCTGACTGTTGAAACAATGTAACACAAGCAGCAGACTGACAGACCTGACTTGCTGGAGGAGACTGGCATTTGCAACATTGTTTAAAAAGTAACAACCAGGAGTTCAGCAAATGCTGCTTTCAATAGCAAATAAATTTACAAATAACGTTTAAAGCACTACAAATTTTTAATTATTTCATATTGGAAAGTTGCTTAGAATTATGTTTTCTTTCATTATGCAAAAAATTATTTTTGGGGTTGACATGCCCTTTAAAGGGGACATATACCATAAATTTTAACAATGCACTAAACCAGGGGTGGGCAAACTACGGCCCGCGGGCCACATCCGGCCCTTTGGCCTTTTTAATCCGGCCCGCCGACGACGCCAAGTCTCATCACGCGAGACTTGGGGGCTGATTTACTAACCCACGAATTCGAATCCGAATTGGAAAAATTCCGATTGGAAAACGAACATTTTGCGACTTTTTCGTATTTTTTGCGATTTTTTCGGCGCCTTTACGACTTTTCGGAAATTATCGTGACTTTTTCGTTACCAATACGATTTGCACGAAAAAACGCGAGTTTTTCGTAGCCATTCCGAAAGTTGCGATTTTTTCGTAGCGTTAAAACTTGCGCGAAAAGTTGCGCTTTTTTCGTAGCGTTAAAACTTAAAAGGCACAACGTTTTGCGCAAGTTTTAACACTACAAAAAAAATCGCAACTTTTTGTGCAAGTTTTAACGCTACAAAAAAAATCGCAACTTTCGGAATGGCTACGAAAAACTCGCGTTTTTCCGCAAAAATCGTATTGGTAACAAAAAAGTTGCTATAATTTTCCGAAAAAATCACAAAATACCGATCATTATGAAAAAAACGCAATCGGACGCATTCGGCCCGTTCGTGAGTAAGTAAATGGGCCCCTTGGTGTCATTGGCGGGCCGGAATTAAAGAGACGAAGGGGGCGTAACGCTGGCCTGGCCCTGGCCCGGTCCAGCCCGGGGGTAAGTAAATGTGGCCCGTGAGCCAAAAAGTTTGCCCACCCCTGCACTAAACCATGTAAAATAGAAGTAAGTGCTTTTATTTTAATACCTTTGGGTTCAATTATGTCCATAACTGCTTGAAAACTGTGCTCTACCCAGACCTTATGCCAGCTTCTGGTTTAGACTCTTCACTCTTCAGTATGTGGCTGGGGCCCTGGCCCTGATAGACTTCAGCAGAGCTACTTAAAGTGCAGTGAATATGCATAGGGTGGGCGGGGCTTAGCGATGTCACAGGCAGTCAGTTCCTGCTCTACTCGCTCCTCTCCCCCGGGCTGGATTGCTGCTGCCCAGTAATGAGTAGGGGCTAGAGAATAAGGTATTTAGACCCTTAAATCTTGTTACAGAAGTGGAATTACACAGAAATATAGAAAAAAATGATGTATAGTTTCCCTGTGCAAACTAAAATTACCCCTCAGGAAATGCCCCCAAAGTGAAATGGCATATGAATTAGGTGGAAAATCCCACAAATCTATCTTCAAAATTTTTCTCAAATTTTGTGAATTCCCCCCATAGTCTTACACACTGAGCATGTTCACATTGTCTCTGTGTCTGTGCAGGAGTGAGGCATTATGGGAACTTTCTTTACACAGCTCAGCGTTTTTTCTACCTGTTTGGCTCCTATTAATCTGAACGGGAGAAATATGGGGAGACTTAAGGGCACTATTGAGAGAACTGAAGGTATGCCTGCAGCTTGAGATTAACTCTCTATTAGCCTTTTCTTCTCCTTTAAGCAAAGTTGGTAATGTCCATTGCTGGCCCATTAGATGAGGTATCACTGCCCTTGGTAATACTGCTGTAGCCTTCTCTCTGTAAGGCTTCCCTCAAGCAGTTCGCTAGATTCTTACCAAGCCTGGGTCCATCAAAAATCTTAACCTTGGGTAGTAACAGTAAGTTGTTAGGGACAAACTATGGTCCTACCACAAGAAGAGCAGAAAAGGTAGAAAAAAATGTAAATTAAATATGTAGTCTTGTATTTCTGCTGTTTATTACTAGTTTCTGCTATCATATATATCTATATAAATGTAAATACAGCCATAAGCACTCACAGAAACACTGCACTGTGTTCTCTGTCAAAAGATACAGGATTTGTTGTCTCTTTGTGTTCCTGTGTCAGAGGCATGCAGCTCTCTTCTCTCTCCCCTCTCTTGCTCCCCCTCCCTCAAGAATGCTAAGAACTCACTCCCCCCCTTAAGAATGTGGATCTGAGCCAATCAGCAGGAAGCTTCCTCATAGTCTTACAAACTGAGCATGTACAAGGGTCTGGCCCTCGTTGCAGGAGCGAGGGATTATGGGAACTTTCTTTTCACAGCTCAGCGTTTTTTCTTCCTGTTTGGCTTCTGATCATCTGAACAAGTGAAATATGGGGAGACTTAAGGGCGCTATTGAGAGAACTGAAGGTATGCCTGCAGCTTTTCCTTCTCTTTTAAAGTCACCTAATAAGTTGTCACCCCACCAGTGACTCTACATTTCCTTCAAATTGAAGGTTTAAAGGGAAAGTATCTTAAAACCATGAAGCATGAAGGCTAGTTTGGAGGAGAGTTAGGGAGAAAGCCCATGGGATCTTTTAGATAGACCTGAAAGCTTAATTTCTATGTAAAGTAGCCTAATAGGAATAACTATTTATAAAACACATTAAATACAACGATAATCCGACAATCACAGATTTATACATGCTTCTTTTTTTATTTCTGCTGATAACATTTTGAATCCCATTACCTACAAATTCCTTGTCTGCTCCAGAATTTCTTCTACTTGTCAGTCTTTACAATTCTGCTTTTCTTCCCTTTTACTTTGTATAGAGAAGTGACATTCCAAAATTCAGTTTGTATCCTTTGTTTAAACTTCAACATTTGGAGACCTTGGCACAATCTATTTCTGTAAGAAAATAAAACATATATATGAATGAGTCAAAGAACAGTTACAGTGCATTAGGCTAAAAGTCATTTAGGGACATACATTATGCTATTTTTGTTATTATTAAAGGGGTGGTTCACCTACGTATTTTATACAATGACCAATTCTAAGCAACTTTTCAATTATATATTTTATTGTATTTTTCTGTATTGTAAAAAAACACAAATAAAAAATGCAGGCCATTTGCAAATTGTCTTAGAATATTATTCTCTATATCATACTAAAACTTAACTCAAAGGTGAACAGCCCCTTTAAATGCTTTGGATATCGTTATCACATTTGAAGTTTTATATGTAAAAAAGTACTTCCATGCTGGGAAAGGAATATACTAACATACCATGACTAAAAAAACGCATGTAGCTAGTTAAATGTGTGCCTCTTAATATGCCCCCAGTAGCTCCCCATATTCTTTTCTGCTGATTCATTGCACATACTGCATCATTTATGTGAGTGTAGAGACCAACACAATTTACTGTATATATACAATATAAAAGTCACAATCCATTTTATATAGATTCTCATTACATGGCAGCTCAGAAACCAGTGCAACTAGCATCAGAATTTAATAATCAGCCCTGTATCATCTGCTTCTATGACAGATAAACCTAATTTTCTTCTTGATGATTTGTGACATCTCCTAATCTTAGCTTTGCTGTTCATAGCATACTGAGCATGTGCAGTGTCACTGATACTTAAAAGATCCCCTAACAGGATCCAAGCTCTTGTGCAGAACTTTGAAGGCCAGGATCATTACTGTTTTAGGGCTCCCAACCCCCTGTGCTGGTATAGTAACATCAATACTGCATTTCTATCCATATTTGTTTTTAGGGATTAGTTCTCCTTTAAGGCTACAGCATACAATAACATTCCTAACAATTCTGGGTTTCTTACTTTGTGGCAACATTTTGGGAAAGGCCCTGTTTCTGTTTTGTGTCAAGCCATAGACTGTGGCTTTTATATGTTTTACATCATGTTATAATAAAGATTTTTGTAAGTTTTCTCTCCTGTACCACCATTTCAGAATATACAGGTAATCTGTGTCATAGGCTACAGGCGAATAAACATAAAATAAAATCAATATATATATATAAACACCCAAAAGCACCACAAATAATGTGATCAGTGTCTATAAAGCAAAACTGTCTGTACACTTGTGGATGATCCATTCTCGAGAGAAGGGAGCTAAGAAGTGGATATGAAAAATATCCACACTGATAAGCTACAAGCTGACAAGCTACAATAGCACCACAACATGCTGCGTCCCACCTGCGTTCAATGCTTGCATTGCCTGTATTAGTACAGCCCCATAAGAAAGAATGGGATGCGTTTCCTCCTGCACTTTCCTGTGGTGAAATGCAAGAGAAAGCCACTGCAGGGGAGCCCTATGGAGTACATTATACCCTATGTATATATTATAAGATCCCAGTAAATGTGGCCACACACAGGACTATTCTTGATCTAATCTTTCTGTATGAGAGAGTTATGCAGAAGTGTAGCACCTTTTCTGGATTTTTAAGCCAATAAAAAAGAAGCAGCAGAGACTGAATGTGCAAAATGGTCGTCAGTGTCAACAGTAACAGATTGATTGTTGCTCATGCAATACGCATAACTGAATATGAAAATATAAGCAGCTTTAAATTAAAATCTTGGCCGCCTATAATGTCATCATAAATACAGAAGTAACATCCAATCATTGCAGAAGGCTAGAAGGGAGGTGAAAAAGCTTATTAGATTTAAAAGCAAAATGTTCTACCAACCATTTATTCTGTGTTTAGTTTGCATTTCTGGCAACCCTAAAATCCACCAAGGTAAAGAAAACATGTATGCATACAACTTGCAGAAGGCTGCTGTATGAGGTCTAAACTTTGTATCAGTCCCTAAGGCCCTCCAGCTATTGACCAGTTTACAAATTACAGGGTTGCTGTCAGAAACACAGTTCTTCATTTTATGTCTTATACATACAAGTCCAAGACTAGGGGGGTGATTTATCAACGTTAAATCATGATTTGAGTCTTTTGCACTAAAATCTGAGGTACGGTTCAAAAACTCATACCTATACTGTATAACCATTCCATATATGTATTTCTAGTTTTCACAAAGGTTGTTCATATTGTATTCTATGAGCATAGCAAATTTTATATACCTATAAACAGACATAAAACTAATATCCACCATTCATTTGTGAATAACCCATTGCTACAGAAGAACATGAATATACCCCCTTCAGTACATTATGTTGTGATCCAAAACAGCCATCATGTTGATTTGTAGAGGCATGTCTGCTGGTTATAAATACACACTCTAATTGCTAACAGATTACATATTTTTATGGAACATATTTATCTATGATCTTTATACATGATATTCTAGGTAATTTGCTTTTATTCTGACACTGCAATTAACATGACATGAATACAAATCACAATAAAAATATTTTTCATTGTGCAATGTTTGCTTCGCTTGTAGCTAATGTACAAAATATGTATTTGTGTGTTTATTTCTCAGCATTAGTTGTCCTGTTAATAATTTCATTTTGCTAGGCAAGCAATTTGCACAAAGAACAGAAAAAAATAATGAAAATGCATTCTGGGAAAAAAATAAGGAAAAACAAGTTCAAAATGCACTACATTTAAACAACCTCCACCATAACTTTCCTGTCTGCTGTGTGTTAGAGCAGTGCTTACCATATACCTGTACATTATATTACAGTGCTCTGATCTGCTTATAGCCAGCACCCCAACTGGGCACTCTAGGCAACCTGGCTGGCCAGTACCCAGACCCCCTCCCCCTATGCACGTTCTTGCACGAAAGAGAGCACATGGTTGTGTTAAACCTTCCCCTGTGGTAATTCAAGGAGGTGAGGGGAACATGGGGCAGTGGGGGGACAAGGGCCGAGACTAGGGGTAGGCGACAGAAGTACATGTCTAGCGTTCTCCCAACCATTGCACCCTAGCTATGTGCCTCTTCCGCCTACCCCTAGTTCTGGCCCTGCTTACAGCCATGCAATTACTTCCCTCAGCATAAAAGTGATAGCCGTGCTTAGACCAACTCTATGTGGCCTTATTTAACCTCGTTGTAGATTCAGCCATCTTTCTGCCAGGCCATTCCAGACCTTTTGGTACAAATGTATGAAAATTCAAATTCTTGCTGCGATTCAAGGAAATCACGGGACAAAAAAATGGAATTTCAAACAATTTTGAATGCAATTTTTTAAAGGAACAGTTCAGTGTAAAAACATTTTAAACTGGGTAAAATGGATAGACAGCACAAAATTCTTACTGAAAAGTTTCTCATTTCGCTTTGATCTCCTGCACTGAATGCTAAAAAAGATACAAATTTAATTAAAAAGTAGCTTTTGGCAGAGAACCCAGAAATCTTAACGAGTGTCACCTGCACTTAGATACATTGTTTCTCACTTTTAATTAAATAAGTAGCTTTTGGCAGAGAGCCCAGAAATTTAAAAACCACACCTGCACTGAGATACAATTGTAAATAATAAGCTAAACAGGTCACTGAAACTTGCAGCTTAAAGGGCAATTTCACCTTTTTCAGCAAAACTGTGTTCAAATATTAAATAATCTGCCAAATTTAGTCAAATAGGAGTTTGGGGTGGTCCAAAAATTTGCTGCACTGCGCGCGCCATTTATTTTTGTCCCTCTTTCCATTTTCAAAATGTTGGGAGGTATGATATAGTTAGCCAAAAATGTAATCTGGAGGCTGGAGTGGGCAGATGTCTAAAATAATAACCAGAACACTACTTCCTGCTTTCAGCTCTCTAACCTCTTAGTTAATCAGTGAGTTTAGGGGGGGCCACATGGGACATAACTGTTCAGTTAGTTTATGAGCACACAGGTCAGATTCAAATGAAAACTAACTGAACAGTTATGTCCAATATGCCCGCCACTCAAGTCATTTATTGGTTACTGACAGCTACAACTTAGAGAGATGCACAAAAGGGCATTTATCTTACCTCTCAGAACAAGGTACAGATTAATAGGAAAGGTAGCTAAAAAACATCTGAAATATGCTTCCATTTATGCATACATATATTGTGCTATTTATATAAATCTATATATATATATATATAGAACTTCGTCAGAACAGGCCGCTCCACACAGGACAAAATAATTTATTTGCAGACTATAACAAGGACTGATGTTTCAGCTGGTATCCAGCCTTTCTAAAAAAAAATATATATATATATATATATATATATATATATATATATATATATATAAAAGAATAATAATAGTTAAACCTATTTTGACCTTTGGTGCTGTTGCTTAGCTGTAACAGTGTATGGACAATGGGCGAGGATGACACATCATGTAAGAGTTTACTTGGAAGTGACCTCACCCCTATGAGTAATAAGAATTTGTTATTCAAGGATGTATTTTTCAAAAAAACTTTCAAAAACAGATTGAGGAAAGTATTAATTTATAATATTTTAGAAGAATTGTTCATAGTATAGTGTTTAAAGGCAAAACCACTTGGGTAATTTCCACAGTTTAAAATCAAAGGAACTTAAATTCAAACTGTAGAATTTCTGTATTCATGGTTTCACTGCAATTTTACAGCTGAATGACTGGACAGATTTGTTGTTGTTTTTTTCAGGAGATGACTGCACCCTAGAAAATGCAGTTTTTTTTATATAAAACGATATTGTCAAAAATGATGAAATTACAGGTTTTAATATTAAAATGACTTATATACTGGGTTTCCTGTAGGCATGAAAACTCCTACACTCACTTTAACCACTTCCTGTGATTCCACCGCAGCCAGATCTTGTTGTGCGCACGGAAGCGGGAGTTCATTGAGCACTCAGCAATAACAGATTGCACTACACTACTACTATTACTTTCATACCTGTTTTTGTAATTTATATGGCATCGCAGCCTATCCAGACATTTTTTTTGGAGACTTAAGGTGCCCATACATTTTGTGCAAAATTTGGTACATGTATGGTGAGTTGAGGAGGCGACTGTGTCTCTCTGCTGTTGTCAACAGTAGCAAACCCACCTGGCCCTCTCACCCTGATGTGTCTTCCCTCAGGTCTGATGCATTCCCCACCCACTGGCCTGTAATTTCCTGCTCCCTGCCCACTCTCCTACCTTGGAGCTGTTGTGGACCAGAGATTTACCTGCTAAATGCAGGAAGCAGACCCCGTGGTCTGGCATCCTGACACTGCTATGTCTGCTTCCTCTATTGTTACGCCACTGGATGTCATAATAACTGCAGTTGTTCCATGACATGTCCATTCCTGGCAATGGTAATCCTGACTATGCACCAGGACTGGTAATTTTGATGCGATTTGTACCTGACAATGTACATGTTTAGGTAAGAACTGTGTCAAAATTGCCTATTCTGGAGTTTTGGCTGTATTCCCATTGTAGGGAGCTGAAGGTGGGTTTGGGAGTTTTGGCACCCTGACAAATGCTGTGCCATTGTACTGCTATGTGCATAAAAGGCAGCTGCTTTTAATGTTGATATTACACCTGACAACAGCTAAAATTATAAATGGTGATTGATTAAAGAAGGTTCTTAAACCTATCAGTAAGTTTGGCCAGATTGTCCCTTTTGTTGTTGGGTTTCTGTGCAATGAATATTCTGTCATGTGTAAACTGAAACTGAATTTATTTTGAGAACAAGAAATGTCAGACAAAGATATATTCAATTTGGCTTATCTTGAAATTACATTTCCTTGCTGCGGATTGTACTGTCTGGTTCTTGCTAACATGGTAAGATTTAATCTCTCCTGGCATTTTGTCTTCATTTGTTCATTTTATCTTATTTTTTTTTAATAACCAGGAAACTCTTTCTTAAGTCTGTATTTGTGCTGATGTGGTTTCTGGATGAAATCTGGAGTAAAGTGCCCCAAACACCACTGATAGAAAACAGCTGCACAAAGCAATATTAATGAAAAGGCAGAGGACAGGGAATTAAAATATTTCTCTCCAGTTACTTATTCACTCATCGCCAAAAAATGCCTAGAAACTAACAAATTACTTAGGTTTTGGTTTACTATAATGACCAACAATACATAGACAGTGATCCATAGCAACCAATAACTAATTATTTTTTTTCCAGCCAGCTGCAGGTATAGCAATGAAAGCAGATTTCTGATTGGTTGCCATCTGTTACTGCCCAGATGCAAATCTGATGATTCAGCCCTGAATGTCAGTGGAGGGTTGGACGATCTTTCGTTCGACCGATGGCAGCTACGACAAGTAGCTGCTATTAGTAGCTCTATGTGTCTTCACCCTTAAGGGCAGTGGCACAAGGGGAGATTAGTTGCCCACAATAAATATTCGCTATTGCGGGCAACTAATATAGCAATATAGCAAAGATTAAACTAATCTCCCCATGTGCCACTGCCCTAAAGGGACTGTATATCACCTTGAGACATGAATTCAATAAATAGGACTTGTGCTGACCAAGCACAAAAGAAAACTCTAGTTTTTGTTATATCTTGAGCTGATTGTTTTTTTTTTCAAGGTAGATGATTACAGTACCAGAGCACAGATTATCCCACTTTATAATGGCCTCTGATAACTAAACAGTGTGGTGAAAGAGGTGAAAGGGGGGGGGGGGGTTATACTGATCGTTTATCTACATGTTTATCTAATGAAATAACAAAAAACATTTTTTTTTGTGATTAAAACAATAGGTAAAACATATATTCATCACATGCCCTAGTTATTTCATTCATGTTAAAAAGGGAGTACACTGCACCTTTATGAAAAAAAGTGTTTTGTTTTTATTTACTAGAGTGCTAACTAAAGCTAAAATTTTAGTCACCCCCTGCCCCCAGCATTAAATGCTCAGTGACTTTTTAGACACAGAGCTCTTCAGGGATAAGGCCTCTCCTCCTGTGCCCGCTGCCTAACCTTTGCTAAGCCTGTGCACTCTCACTGCCATTGGATAAAGCAAAGTGTGTGATCAAAAATCAAATTTCCCACTGTGATTGTACTCTCTTATCTATCCAGTTACTGAGAGACCACACACAGAAGTTCTAGGATGAAAAAAATTCTGGCATGCAAAATTGCTGCATTCTGCCCAGCAGTGTGCAAAAATTTTCCTTGAAGGGGGTTGAGCATTAAACCCCATTATTTAAAGATACAAAATGTGCTCATTGCACCTCATTGTAGTTGAGCTCCGAGCTGCTAAGTCCTCCCTGCCTTCTGCTCAGAATTAAGCCCATTATCAATAGGAGCAATGCACTTGTGCCTAAAGAATCAGGTGCAAATGTCACTTGTATGGCGAACACCGGTAATCATGTCAGGCAGACTCAAATGTATACAATTTGCAAAGAAATGCATGCACAGTTGCACTAATTTTGGCAAATCAAACGCAAATGCCCCATTGTGACTGCAACTACGCTGTGATTCTGGGAGAAAATGAAAACATGCCCATTGTGCTCAAAATGATTCCCTTGGTGTCTATCATATACTGATTTCGTCTTTTTGCCACTGACTCGTTGGTATTATGTTCCCTATATGGCCTAACTATCATGTGGTGATGACCTCTCTACAATGTACACACCTGAGGGTCTTGAAATATTGTCCATGTCTACTCTTATGTTTGTCCTAACCAATAAATGTAATTACAATTGTGAAAAAACAGCAGTATAGTTCGTTCCTATCAGTTACATGTATTACACTGAATCAAACTGTATCAATATTAACTACAGCATATACTTGTACGGTAATGCTCAGTATTTAGCTGGATTTATAAAGAAAAGACATTTTATGTATAATGTATTTTCCCATTTTAGAGTACTTTATAGTCATATTTAACAGAGGTTTTGCAAATAAATGAAAAAAGTGAAATTCATTCTAATGTATTAAACCTGTCACCTTAAGAAATAATTTCAAATTGTTTTCTATTGTGTTTGGCAAGCAAAATAAACTTTACTTACACTATATAAATTATTTTAATCTTATTTTCTTCAGCCTTGGAATTCACAATTGCAGCAAGCAGGCAGGGGCCATTTTGTGGACACTGTTATCAAAACAGGCATTGCATCCTGCCAAAATCTTGTTTCTGTGCCAGTATGGAGGGACCTGATACCCATGTCTATGCACTGGTTACACAATTAGATGGTGAGGAGGGAGGGGGAATGTGAGGAGCAGCAACATCTAAAGGTGGCCATACACGCACCGATATTATCGTACGAAACCTCGTTTCGTACAATAATCGGTGCGTGTATGGCATGTCGGCGAGTCGACCGATATCGCAGGAAGCTGCTGATATCGGACGACTCGCCGATCGGACCAGTTTGAAAATTTTGATCGGGCGCCATAGAAGGCGCCTGACCAAAATTCTCCATTCAGAGCTGAATCGGCAGAAGGAGGTAGAAATCCTATTGTTTCTACCTCCTTACCTGCCGATTCAGCCCTGAATGGTGTGTGGCGGATCTTACGATGTTTCGTGCGACCGATGGTCGTACGAAACATCGTCAGATCGCCACGTGTATGGCCACCTTAAGAAGTTCTGAATTGAAAGTGAAAGTAACTGTCTGCCCCACCTCTATGCCTAAGGCATAGAGGCGGGGCAGGCATTATATGATTGACAGCTGGGATTTTAAAATGCTTTTATAATGGGTTTGGATGTGGTAATAAAAAAATTATTTTGGGTTTCATGTTTAATTTGAAAAGGGCTTTTATTATACAGCTTTTTATGTCTGAGTGACAGGTCCACTTTAAGTATGTAAAAAAATAATAGTAGTAAAATATAACTAAGTTTTTTCTTGGGAGTGTGAGACATATAGTGAATACAAGGTACAAGGCCAAAGGCCGAGTGCTTTTATACAGGTCATGGAACTCCAAGATGTCTTCTAATTTCCTCTTATTTTACAACAGGGGAACATTATTTATTATAATACACAAGTTTCAATGAGTCATGTGAAACAAATTACAACACTAGGCACCCTCTATGAGGATATAATTTACAGGATATGCATGGCTTTCATGTATTTTAATGCCAAAATCAGTTTGCAGGACAAAAACCTGTACCTATTATGACTGCAGCAACTGGGGAACTGAAATTCACTCAGTGATGTAGGTGCTAGTCACACTGAAATTGGCTGCTTATAAACGGAATTCTAACCATAATTCTGAATCAGTAGTAACGTTTCAGCCAATATTTTTGATCACATTTCTGGAGTCAGGAACTTTTTTCCTGCATTGAGGCACATTTAGCAATGGTTAATGTAATAGTAGTGTATCTGTTGATAGGGTTGTCAAAGTTTCCAAATAGTAACTAAGCTCATTCTTACCAGCCAGGCCTGTATAATAGTGGCCAAATACAAACCTTACAAGTAACAAAAGTTACTTGTACCGAACCCATTGCCTGGCACATGTTCATATACCAGCTTGAAAAAGTAACTAAAATGTTCTGAAAGCTTGCTATGGTTATCTTAGTTGCCAATAAAGGTCACCTTTATACCACTTTTGTTATTTTTTATTTCAAAAGGGTTACCCTGTAAACATTTTGACTGGCTAACACAGTACATCTCCTTTTCCTGGACATACACAGAGAGAGACATCAACTTTGGGCCTTTCAGTTGCTCTTGGTGAGATTCTGACTGACTTGTATATGAACATGTACCAGGCAATGGGTTCTGTACAAGTAACTTTTGCTCAGTTTCAATGACCAAGAAGCTCAACTCCAAGTCAGAGCCCTCAGAACTGTAAATGTAGCGTCAGAGGGCAAGTTTGGCTAGTGCCATGGGCTCCTCATGGGGCTCACACTGCTGCTGGAACAATACAGCTCAGGGCTGCAGATAAAAGTGATGTTGTATAAATAGACTCGACTCTTCCCTTTTCCTCGCATTGTTATCTATTTTTACCAGATCCCCTCCCGCCCTTTCATACTGTCCGTGGAGCATGAGTGTTTTTTCGGACGAAGGCAAAGAGCAGCTCCTCAAGTCGAGAGCACAGACCCCCCCCCCCCACCTTTATGTTTGGTGGCGGGAGTTGGGAGAGGGTGGGGAGAGCTGTGTGCGTCACTCCTGGGCTGTGAAAACATCTGCGCCGGCGTCCAGCAGCAGGACAGGGAGGACAAGCCGGAGTGTGGGAAGAGGAAGGCAACTGCGCAGCCACAGCATCATCCCGCTATTCCCCTGGCACAGGAAAGCCGGGCATGACTGCACTGACACTGCTGCTCGGAGCACGACCAGCCTGGATCAGGGTAAGTATGGGGTATGTAAGCAGCGGGCTGGGCTAATCTTCCCCATGCTGATATCAGCCGGACACAAAGTCCTGGATGTTGCTGCGCTTGGTACTCTCAGCACCGCCCTGCCTTACGTCTGTGGTGCGGGGGTATCTGAGCAAGGAGCTAAGTGGGGATTTTCCAGTAGAGTGATAGCTGGGGCATTCCAGTGGGGGGGGGTCACCTTGCCTGCACTGGCCAAGCATGTTTGCCTAACTCAAATGTCTTCATATTACCGTATTAATTCTATAGAACTGAGTTCCCTAGCTCTGAGAACGGAGACTAACTCATACAGTATGTTGGTTGTACAGTGTTGAATAATGTTCTTATTGCTAGCAATATTTCTAGTTATGTCTAGAACTATCAGCAGGCAAGGATTGGGCACACTGGGTGCATCTCATGCCACACACTTTTTTAAAGACCATATGCTGTAGAGCAGGACCCCCAACCTTTCTTACTCCTGAGCCACAGTCAGATGTGAAAAGACTTGGAGAGCAACACAAGCACCATAAAAGTTCATGGAGGTGCCAAATAAGGGCTAAGATTGGCTATTAGGCAGCCTCTATGCACACTATCAGCTTACAGGGGGCTTTATTTGGTAGGAAATCTTGTTTGTATTCAGCCAAAACTTGCCCCCAAGTCAGGAATTCAAAAATAACTACCTGGTTTGGGGGCACTGAGTCCAACATCCAAGGGGTTGGTGAGCACCATGTTACCCCCGAGCCACTGGTTGGGGATCACTGCTGTAGAGTGAAAGCAGACACCAAGAACTAACCTAACGTCTTAAGAGAACTGAAGTACAGATATGGGATCCATTATCCGGAAACCAGTTATCCAGAAAGTTCTGAATTATGGAAAGGCCATCTCCCATAGACTCCATTATAAGCAAATCATTTTAATTTTTTTAAATGATTTTCTTTTTCTCTCTACTTTGTGTTTGATCCCAACTAAGATACAATTAATTCTTATTGGAGGCAAAACAATCCTATTGGGTTTATTCAATATTTAAATGATTTTTAGTCCCAAGGTCCCCGGCATTCTGGATAACAGGTCCCATACCTTTTACTTCAGAAAAATACTTCACTGAAAAAACTAGGGACATTTCCAGAGATAAACATTTCTAGGGCCAGTCCATGGGACCTATGGCTGTCTGGAAAATGTGAATTCTTACAGTGCTGCAAAGTATCATTAAAGTGTCACAAAATGAAAGAGCTAAATAAGGTGCTTGTCCAGGTTGGGGGGGATGCTAGAAACAGCCACAGATAAAATGTTTGCAAACATTTTTGTATTTAGTTTGCCCTTATTTTTTATATGAAATGAACAAGAAATGGGAGTGCAAAAGACAAATGAAATTCTCTGTTTAAGTTCATATTCACCCCAATTATTTCCCCTTTTGCAATATTGCTAATTATTACCTCCTGTCTACAACAGAGTTTTGCATCCCTTTACCTCTTTGTGCTTCCCACATTTTGTATATGTACGATCTAAATTTGCAGCATAAAGAGCCCATGGATTTTCCTATTAGCATTTACACTGATCCCCCGATTAGCAATTCTGCAGCTTAGGAATTGAACTATTTTTATGCGGAGCTGGCTTGCACACATTATACATAGAAAAAAGGTTTGGGGAATAACATAGCAGTTATGATACTTGATATGTTACAGTTAAAGGACAAGGAGAGGCTAAGTCACTTGGGGGTGCCAAAATCTTAGGCAACCCCAAGTGACTTTAATCGCATACCTTGTACCCCGGGCTGGTGCCCCTGTTAGGAGAAAACAGCACCAGCCCGGGGTACCTGTAGCGCTTCCTCCTTCCTGCTTCGTTTTGGCGGCAAATTCCTGGGACCGGCGCATTAGAGTAAAAAGCCGACTTCTCTGTTAAAGTTCGGCTTTTTCACTCTACTGCGCACGCAGAGTAATGTGCGCGCACCCGAAGCAGGAAGGAGGAAGCGCTGCAGGTACCCCGGGCTGGTGCTGTTCTCTCTCCGAACAGGGGCACCAGCCCGGGGTAAAAGGTAGGCGATTTAAGTCACTTGGGGGTGCCTAACATTTTGGCACCCCCAAGTGACTTTGCCTTTCCTTCTACTTTAAATAAAATTAATGGCCCAGCTACATTAAAAGGTGGTGTACACCTTTAAATTATCCTTTAGTATGATGCAGTGATATTCTGAGACAGTTTGCAGTTGGTCTCCATTTTTTAATTATTTAGGTTTTTGTTCAGCAGCTCTTCAGTTTGGAATTAAAGCAGTTATCTGGTTGCTAGGGTCCAAATTAACCTGGAAACCAGGCAGTGGTTTGAATTTGAGACTGGAATATGAATAGAAGAGGGTCTGAATACAAAGAGAAGCAATACAAAGTAACATTAACAAAAAAAATTATCCTATCCCTCATTTGTAAAGCTGGGAAGAGGCAGAAGTGGAAGACAAATAATTAAAAAAACTATAAAAATTAAGAAATTAAAAACATGCTAAGAAATGGCCATTCTATAACAAGTTAATTAAGAGGTGAACCACCCCTTTAACACATATATGTAAAGCAATCTTGCACTTAGAGAAATAAAATAAGGGTGCTTTACAACAGTGCCTGTTGATTTTGAGTGTGCTAGAGACACTGGCAGCAATACAGCATTATAGGCCTTGAGCCTAAAGGGCATTTTATTAACATTTCAACTTTCTTCAGCTTAGTTGGAGCACAATATATTTGTCTTTACTTGTCTATGTCCAACTCTGATTTCTTGCAAAACACAAAAGGACACCAATATTTCCTGTGGTTGTGTTTGATTGCATAAAGTAAAATTAACTGGTTTGTTTTTTATGTTGGCTCTAGTTGCGCTCTAGCCCTTATTACAGTTTAATATCTATTTACAGTGGTAAGAGAGATAAAGTGATTAAGTGCTATTCCAGCTTTCTTCTGAAACCACAATTCCTGGCACTTATAATGTAGACTACAGTCTACAGACTGCAGTCTTTAGAGAGGTTGAGTACAGGTAAATACAATCTTATGGGATAGATTTATTTATCAGAGCCTTGGCCTACTTTCCATAGCCCTTTAGGTATACTGTAGAATGGGGCTACACATTTTTATGGTATACTTTTCATTTCTAAATTAAGCTGTTTAGATAATTCACTCTACCAATGTTATTCTTAAACCGATTAATGATTTTTTTTTTAGTTGTACAGGTATGGGATCTGTTATCCGGAATGCTTGGGACCTGGGGTTCTCCAGATAAGGGATCTTTCTGTAGTTTGGATCTCCATGCTTTAAGTTTATTAAAACATCATTTAAACATTAAATAAACTTAATAGGCTTGTTTGGCATCCAATAAGGATTAATTACATCTTAGTTGGGCTCAAGTACAAGGTAGTGTTTTAATATTACAGAGAAAAAAAATCATTTGTTTAAAGTGGAGTCTATGGGAGATGGCCTTTCTGTAATTCGGAACTTTCTGGATAACGGGTTTACAGATAATGGATCCTATACCTGTAATATTAGGGTGTAGGCAGCCATCTCTGTACATTGTGTTTGATTTTGACCTTTCAGATAGAGCCATCGATACACATTAGCACTGCTTTCAGGTGGAGGAGTCCCAAGCCAGACTTATTATTAACATTTATTTATAAAGCGCCAACATATTCTGCAGCGCTGTACAATAAGTTCTTACTATTGAGTGCTATTCTGATATTTATTGGGAGCTGCTATCTTGCTCCCTTCCCATTGTTCTGCTGATCGGCTGCTGGGAGGGGGGTGATATCTATCCAACATGTAGCTCAGCAGTAAAGTGTCACTAAAGTTCATCAGAGCACAGGTCACATGGCTGTGGCACCCTGGGAAATGAAGAATATGGCTAACCCCATGTGAAATTACAAATAAAAATATAAGAAACTTTAGAGTTTTAGTAACTCTGCCCCTTAATGTTTGAAAGGGCTTTCAAGGTTACCTTTAGATATGGTCAACATCAGAATAAACCTGGCAAAAGATTTTCACATTGACCAGAGCAGTGCAGTTTAGAAAAGAGTAAATGACAGTAGCTAAAGGCACATGGGGAGATTAGTCGCCTGCAATAAATCTTCACTATAGCAGGCGACTAATCGGTCGGCAGAAGTTGCCACGCAAAGGAATTTTGAGCGACTTCGGAAAACCAAAGCAACGCGTGTGCCACTGTCCTAACAGGCCATGGTAGGAGATGTATTTTTCATGATCATTTATTTGTATAGTAGAAGCAAGTTATATAGTGCTTAACAATAATATAACAAAGCAGGAAGTACTTACAGTAAATTAAAGGTTGCAGAATTTATAAGTAAAACTGTAGGGCTTACAATTTAAAGGCATGGGGAACACATGACACAGAAGGTTGGCAAAAAGGATGGGTGATAATTCTTTATGGTGTGGCGATTTTAAATAATTTAGGGTTTCATCAAACAGCCTTTTTTAAACAGGTGGACATTTAGGGTGGTAAGATTCTAGTACATTGTGGCAATTAAACCTAGAAACAGACAGAAGTTCAAAAGAAGGGACGTAAACCACCTAGTGCATTGATTACTTGTATCACAATAAATTTATATGTTGACTACAAAAGGGTGGTTAATATTATATTGACCACCCAATTCCAAACAGCTTTAAAAACTACTAATAATAAAACACACTTTTAACGTTCACATTTTTATTGTGTCTTGATTCAAAATCTGCCCCTATGTGTGACTGCCTCCAAATATTGCAGTGCTGGTGCATTTAATGTTCACATGTATATGCAGTTTTCTTGTGGGTGAGCCCACTTTTGTAAAATAGAACAAGGGCAAGATGCGGAGGAAGTGAAACCAGGGTTAGGGGCAACACCTTCAGCAGCAGGAAGCGACAACCAGTGTACATGACATTGTTATGTGGGGTGAAAGGGTAAGTTAATACAACATAGAATGCTTTAACTGAAATATGGTGAAGAAATTATTGGATGCCTTGCCAATAAGTTATTTCATTAGATGTCTAACATGTAAGTAAAGTGATTGTAATGCAAAAATATCTAGCAGCAACAGCAATTCAGTTGTAAAGTGATAGTCCACACAAATGCACAAAAGGGGACTACTGAGTGAATAAAAATAGTATGTCCTCTGTTTTAATACTTACTGCTCTATTCCAGACTGTCTCTGAAAGAATTGGGGTTAGATTAATTTCACCAAACTCAATAACCACATTGGATGGAGTGATTATCGCCACTGAAGCAGTAGATATGTCCTCTGATTCCTTAGATATGTCCTGAGATTTCTGTTGGCAAATCCAAATATGCATGTTTGCTTCAAATCTAGAACTCCTGCTATCAATGTAATGGGAAAATTAACTAAGATAAAATGCCTCATTTGACATACATTTTTGGATTATTTTGTTAATTCCCATAACACCTTAGTATCTTGTGTAAAATGATGATTAGTCATATTGATTACCCTCCCCTCTCCTTCATAATCTTTTTTTACTACTTTCTACTTTACTAATTTATATATCAGGGTGCTTCATGTTAATATTAGTAATATTAGATCCAGAAATATGACACACAGCTATTGGTTCCAAAA
Organism: Xenopus tropicalis; assembly: GCF_000004195.4. NCBI lineage: Eukaryota > Metazoa > Chordata > Amphibia > Anura > Pipidae > Xenopus > Xenopus tropicalis. The sequence goes on along the minus strand of NC_030680.2, from coordinate 105,616,630 downwards.
CCTCTACATACAAAGTGAGTAAGAGTGAATCATCTTATAATAAAGTGCTTGCTCCCTTGGCCTTTGGCAGGTTTCAAAAAGCATGTGGTGCAAGTTTGCAGGCAAGTACCATAGTAGATTATGTTGTACTTCCTCTAAGTTGGCCACCTATGACATTTGACTTGTGAGGGCCTTTTAGTTTTCACAATCTCCTTTTCAATACTGTGAGGTCACATTTGTTTTGTCAACCTAGGACAATTAAGGCTTTCTTTACTGGTGGTATGGCCCCAAGCAAAACATACTTTGTGGTCCCTTAGTTGTTGAATTGTTGAATACAAATCTCAAACTGGGAGCAGCTAATAGTTAATTGTTGGGCAACATAAAATGCTTTTCAACCATATTGCCCTACAGTGGTCATGTTTAGCTACTGCACCTACTCATTTCCCAGTTTCATTATTTCTGTTGTGTCCCACTGTCTGTGTTCTAGCACACATTCTTCTACAGCTCCCTTTATATGCAGCAATGCAAAAAGGAGGCAGTGGTGCATATAGAATGAGGCACAACTTTTTGCTCTTCATTCCTGGGGCAAAGGGACAAAATAGGCTGCTTTGCCCCTGTTTTTTGCACTTTGAACCTTACCCCATACTTCTTTTCTTAGGCTGACCACCCCTTGTTTGTCGCAGTAATGCTTAACCAAACATGGCCCAACAGATGCAAAATGTCACTTGTGGAAAGAATGATATCATGTCTGTAGCCGACTAAAAATACCATCTGTATACCTTATAATTATGGTAAACACACATTTTATCATGTATTTTTTTTCATTAGAAAAAAAAGTAAAGTAGTGCCTTAAGCAGAAGGATTGTGTTACTGGGTGAGGGAAGAGAGGTCCCATTCACACAAACAGGAAATGGCCATAAGAGCTGCACAACAGAATTCATTCACACTCACAGTACTGTGCCCATGTTTACCAGCTAAGGGAAAAACTGCCTGTCTCTCATGGACTATTAGCAAAGATTACTGCCATGACTTTTAACTCTGTTGTCGCCATGCCACACTAATGTTTGACTGCTATATTTATGGATATATCATTTGTCCATTATGGAATAGAGCAGCAATTCTTATTTCACAGAACTTCAAAAATTAACTTCTACAAAATGTACCCTTTTGATTCTGATACATTTTTGAAGAGCCTAGTTACTGGGTGGGTCTATCATGGCTTAAATGAGTTTCTTTTTTTTTTTTTTACAAGTGATTCTTTGGAAATATCTAAGCATCTGTTATTTTCATGGGGTCTATGGAAGATATTTCATTTTAACACTGCTGAATAAGGAGTATGGTAGCATTCCACGTAAATGTGGATAATTTTTCATATCTCAGTAAAACTTGGTCTTTGAATTTTAAGGAACAGTAACATAAAAAAATTCAAGTGTATAAAAGAAATTCCAATATAATGTACTGTTGCTCTGCACTGGTACAACTGGTGTGTTTGCCTCAGAAACACTACTATAGTTTATATAAAGAAAAATGCTGTGGGGGCAGCCATTCAAAGGAGAAAAGGCACAGGTTACATAGCCTTTTCTCCTTTTTTCCAGCTTGAATGGCTGCCCCCATGTCTACACAGTAGGGTATTTAAATAATCTATAGTAGTGTTACTGTAGCAAACACACCAGTTTTACCAGTGCAGGGCAACAGTACATTATATTTCATTTACTTTAAAAAGTTTAAATTTTTTGGTGTTACTGTTCCTTTAAGTCCTGATTCAGGCACTGAGCTCCTAGTGTTTCTGGCATCATCCTTTCTGTATGTCCCTCTTTTCTCATTGCACAGTCCCAATATTTAGAACCCAAAAAGGATAGGGCTTATGAGAAAGTAGGCTGGGCTATTAATATCATGATTTTAAAATTGGTAATGTTTAGAAGAAGAATGACTGACTGTATCTGCACTTTAGTCACTGAAAGCTGCTGGACCTCACACTAGAGCTAGCAATGTAACAATGCACTGGGTTTAGTAGTGATAAAACCTTTTCTTTTGTTGGTTTTAAATTATTTTAATTTTTTTCATTTCTTTTAATAAATTCTGATTTTCTCCCGTCTAAGGGATTTATTTTTTATTAGCAGCTGTAAAAGCAGTTTACGTTAATAGTCATATTATTAAACTGGAATGAAGTTATTGTTTTTCTTGAGCTATCTTCTAAAAACATCTTAGGACATTGCACAAAGGAGGACTGAGCCACCAGCCTGTTGCTTTCAATTACATGGTGTTACTGTTTAGGAATAATATAAACATGTGCTTACTTAAGTACAGTCCCCTCAAGGAGAGAGTATGTGTTGTTTCCTTTATGAACTGTTTATAGTCGTGGACAGTTAGATTTGCTTTATGCTTGACATCTGTGTTGGAAAATTAGATTTGGATGGCATGAATAGAAATGCAAAGTTGGCAAGCAGCTGTAGCTGGTTATTGGCAAAGAAGACACACTGGCGACTAGTAGCAGCTACTTTTTCACGGCTACTAAACTTTAGAAAATACCCTGCCATAGACAATACTGAGAATTGTCTCTGCTAAAACACTCCTAGAGACAATTATCAATAAATGATCAGCATTGTCTATTTCAGTAACCACAACAAGCTGCTGCTATTGGTGCTCTGTGTGTCTTAACCCTAAATGTTGTTGTCAGGGAGGTGCTTGGGGTTCACACCATTAGTTTGGAGCCCCCCAGGTATCAAGCAGGATACCAGGAGACAGGAGCAAGGAATCTTGAGCACAAAACAGAAGTAGAAACTCAAGGTACAGGAACACAGATTACCAAGAACTCAGGAACAGCACTTTGCATAACAAGGTCAGGAATAATAATAATAATAATAATAACACAGGATACAGATTCAGGAACCATCCACAACTGAATAAAATTAGCAAAATGATCCAGCTTGGACCAAACGGGGGAGGGACTTTTTAAAGGGAACAAACTGCCAACACCTAGCAAAAGTTGGGAGAACATGGCTAAAAGGACTCCCAGAAATAATAATACCACAACAAACTCAGTCTCCTGTAGCTGGGAGGTACCTGCACCACCACTGAACAAGCCTTGCAGGGTTCAAGTTCCTATAGTTGCTCCACGCTTTAATTTAAAACCTTAAATGTCAGATTACCTAAACCCCTCAGCATTCACCTCAGTCCTGCCCCAGTTGAGCTTATAAGAAAATGTCCCTGTCACATTCACGCACACCTGCCTGTGTTTTTTGGGTGTAGGAGAAAACCCACACAGACACAGGGAGAACCTCCAGACTCAAGGTGTAAACAAACTCAGGACAATCTTTGAAAGGCAGATATGCCACCCAATGAGCCACCATGCACACTGGGTAGTATATTTTCTGTATGGTTTAGATGATTCACTGTATATAGTTCTAAAAATGTAAACAATACACTTTTGGATATAAATGTGGATTGTTGGTTATCATGGTTATTATTTGCTACCAACATACTGTAACTTCTATGGTTAATTAGGAACTACTTGTGGGAACAGGAGCTGCCTTACTATTTAGGTCCTGTGAGAATCACTAAGAAGTACATGTTATCTCTGTACCATATGCATCTTTTATTAGTAGATATGAAGATATTTTTAGACCCTCTGCATCTGTCAGAATGAGTTTAAAACGACTCTTTAGCCTACACACAAAAGATTTAGATAGTGTTTTTTTTTTTATGGGAACCAGGGTAAAACATGATGCAATGACTTTTCCAGGAGAGATTAATAAGATATCACTTCCATTGCATGTTTTTTTAAAGCAGGGATGATTTAAACATGTGGCAAGTTGCTAAATATATTTTGTTTTTCCTTGTTAACTGTAGTCTGGCACCAATACATTAAATGCTGTTTATGGTATATACTATTTGGGACCAATTTGTATTCTGCCCTTATTGGTTGATATCGGTTGCCTCATCAACCCACCATATATGCAGTGAAGATTATACCAAACCTTGTTATTAAATCATGTACCCCCTGTAAAGTATGAGGATATTAGAAGTCACCAAGGAGTTCCATGACCTGTATAAAAGCACTCGCCCATTGGCCTCATGATTCCTAGATTATTCCATATCCAACAATCAACATTTTGTTTTCTTTTTGTTGTAGCTGAGGTTTGCCTAATTTCTGCATTGATTTGTGTAACAGCAGTACTGTACTGCCTTGGTATATACTCTAATTACCAAACACTGAAAAAATCATAGGCATAAATTACCATAATACACAGGAATGTGGCCTGTGTTCCTGCACAGACATCTAGGCCTTTGATACTGTATAACTGTGTGTTTATGTTACTTAGCCTGTATGTGTATGTAATTTACAAAAAATTACATATTACATCTGAGCATGGTAATTGTCAGTAAACCGAACACGAGACACATGCCTCTTAGTGCATATCATTATAGTTTCTTGATAATGCTATGTAAGTTGTTATAAATCAGCACCCCTCACCCATTAATGTCAGGCAACAGATATACAAGGTTGTTTCCTGAAAAAGAATCATGAATGCTGGAAGTGCTATAACTTAGCAGCTCCCATAATAAATAATAATGTGCTGTTTAGAGAAAGAAAAAACAAATGGCATGTTTCAGGATGATTAGGCTCTTTGCCATCTCTATCCTTGGGAAGCTTTTATAAGCTTTTCCTGTACAGCTTCAATGGGCAATAAGAAGCTGGCTTAGATCAGTTTTGTGTGTGTTTGACATGGTTTGAGGAAAGGTGTCTGTTTGGCAGTGCTTATAATGGAATCTTTTTGAATTTGTATTTTGCAGAAACATGATTCCAGTGACGGAGTTCCGACAGTTTTCCGAGCAGCAGCCAGCATTCCGTGTTCTCAAGCCATGGTGGGACGTGTTCACGGACTATCTGTCTGTGGCAATGCTGATGATCGGAGTCTTTGGTTGCACATTACAGGTAGATGGATAGCCTATGTGAATACCTTCTGCACAAGCTATTTTGATTTGGTGCAGTACTCAATTTTTTTCATTTTTTATTTGTCAAAATTGTGGGGACACTACACCCCAAAATACTACTAAACTAAAGTACTACTAAACTGGCAATCACAGGAAATATTCTTGTAAAAAAAAAATTGCAGATACATAATGCTACATTGTTTCCATTTAACCAGCTGATCACTGGACAGTCCACAAGATTGAGTAACACTGCCAACTAGTATGGTGTTGGCAAGTGGGTCATTCTCAAACAAATCTTTAAGTGAACACTTCAACATAGCCATTCATAAGTGTAATCCCTGGCTACAAGCAGTCACAGGGGGATGTGACTCTTTATGGCCAGCTTTATTTTTCAAGCCAGAAATAATGTAATCTTACATTGGGAAATAGTTGTTTATGTATTTATTTAATCTAATTAATTAATTGGGCTTTTCACTTCCTAATTTTGTAAACTCCCTAGTGAGTGTGCCTTGGCAACAGAGTCAAATATATCTTTGTTTTTTTATTTTGATGAACGGTGGATAATGTATTACCAGAAAAAGAAATTAAAGCAGAAAAATTAGTTCTAGTACTTTATGTAGTAGAAAAATAAAAGGAGTTAACATGCTGTAGGCAGCAGTTTGTTTTGGCAAAAGAAGTGTAAAAGCATTATCAAAACCACTGAACTGGTAATGAGACCAGTGACAGTTTAGTACTTTTTATTCAGATATCAACAGCTACTTTATTTTCCTTTAATTTCAGTGGAAAGCTTTTCAGTGCTTTAAAAACAGGCATTTCTGGTATTTCAGATTCATGAAAAGTGAATTCAGTCTATTTAGACACTTTGTATATAGGACCCTTATACTTTTGAACTATTTTTTCGCAAATAGTAATTAATAAGGCAACGTAAAGACTGATAGTTTTTGTTTTCTAAAATCGAAACTATCCTCTTACCTTTCATCTCATCTGACACAATTCAAATGGACAGCCCATTCCCAGTGGTAAGAAAATACAGTTGTAGTAGCTACAGCAGCAGCATTTCTGTGTCTTGAGTAGACACAGCTGTAGCTGTATAATGATCATTTTAATACAATATTGCCTGCATTTGGCAGTGCTGTATTCATGAGGGGTGGACAGGGAGGCACATAAGCCACCTACCTCTTCTCCTCCAGACTCTCCGCTCTCTTGGCCTTTGTGACACTGCCTTATCCTGGTTTTCATCTTATCTCTCAGATCGATCCTTCAGTGTCTCTTACAATGGGGAATCATCTTCTCCCTTGCCTCTTTCTGTCGGGGTTCCTCAAGGCTCTGTCCTGGGCCCCTTACTATTTTCTCTCTATACCTCCTCACTTGGCAAATTAATCAGTTCTTTCGGCTTTCAGTACCACCTCTATGCTGACGATACTCAGATCTATCTTTCCTCTCCTGATCTCAACCCAGAGCTTCTAACTCGCGTCTCTTCCTGCCTGTCCGCTATCTCCACTTGGATGTCCCAACGTTACATCAAATTAAACCTCTCTAAAACTGAACTGGTTCTCTTTCCCCCATCCAACGCCCACATTGTTCCCGAGGTATCTATAACGGTTAACAATTCTACCATCACCCCATCTTCCCAGGCCCGGTGCCTTGGGGTTATCCTTGATTCTGCCCTGTCCTTCACCCCTCATATCCAATCACTTATCAAATCATGTCACTTTCACCTAAGAAATATCTCCAAAATCCGATCATTTATCACCCAAGATGCTGCCAAAATTCTTATTCACTCTCTTATAATATCTCGCCTGGACTACTGTAACTCCCTATTAATTGGCCTTCCCCTCCAAAGACTGTCCCCTCTCCAGTCCATAATGAATACTGCTGCCAGGCTCATACACCTCTCCAACCGCTCCTCCTCTGCCATGCCACTCTGCCAATCCCTGCACTGGCTTCCCCTACCATCCAGGATAAAATTCAAACTATTGACCCTCACATTTAAAGCAGTCCATAACTCTGCCCCACCCTACATCTCTGAACTCATCTCTAGGTACCATCCAACCCGCTTGTTACGCTCCTCTACTGACCTGCTCCTCAACTCCTCTCTCATTCCCTCCTCACACGCTCGCATTCAAGACTTTGCAAGGGCTGCCCCCCTTCTCTGGAATTCGCTTCCACAAACTGTCAGACTTTCTCCCAATCTCTCTGCCTTCAAGAGATCTCTAAAAACACATTTATTTAGAGAGGCTTACCCTAATCTAGTTTAGCAATACCCTGTGCCCCACCTCTCACAACTCTGGTCATGCCCATTCCCACACCTTGTGTCTCAACCCTTTCTCCTTGTAGATTGTAAGCTCTTTTGGGCAGGGCCCTCTTCACCTCTTGTATCGGTTACTGATTGCTTTATATGTTACTCTGTATGTCCAATGTATGTAACCCACTTATTGTACAGTGCTGCGGAATATGTTGGCGCTTTATAAATAAATGTTAATGTAATGTAATGTAATGTACCTGTCCTGCTTTTTACATTAACCATAGCTACACCAACTGCCTACCCATCCACTGCCCTATTGTTTTGTATAGAGATTTTTGCCACTTATGAAAAGGTAGAAGCTTTTCAGCAGTCTAGTTCAATCTTATACATTTAAGTCAAAAGTAACCTGGCTTGAGTTACAAAAACATGCTCTGCTAAGTTGGTCTGAGGAAGATACCCAAAAATCAGAGAGAACTTTATTAATCATTGTAATATTAAAAACTTTTTTCATATTTTATTTATACATAATGTCAAATCATATTTCTCTTTTTATTTATTTTTTTTATCCAGGTCATGCAAGGCAAGATAATATGCCTGCCAAGAGTGCAGCCCATTCACAACATTTCAGTCTACAATGTTTCAAATTCTAATCTGCCACTTAATACACCAAAGCCAATAACACCTGGGACAGTGGAGATGAAGGGGCTGAAAACAGACTTGGACCTTCAGCAGTACAGTTTTATTAACCAGATGTGTTACGAGCGTGCTCTGCATTGGTACGCCAAGTACTTTCCCTACCTTGTTCTGATTCATACTTTAATTTTCATGTTGTGTAGCAACTTTTGGTTTAAATTTCCTGGCTCAAGTTCGAAAATTGAGCATTTTATATCAATCTTGGGGAAATGTTTTGATTCTCCTTGGACAACCAGAGCCTTGTGCAAAGTATCTGGAGAGGAGCCAGAAGAGAAGGATAACAGAAAGAATAATCTGAATAAGTCTAACATGAACCTGTCACCACTGGAGAGTCCCTTGGTGAAGACCCAGTCTCTGAAGTCAATACCTGAGAAGTTTATTGTGGATAAAGCTGCTGCAGGTGCTCTGGATAAAAAGGAAGGAGAGCAAGCAAAAGCCTTGTTTGAGAAGGTGAAAAAGTTTCGCATTCATGTTGAAGAAGGAGATCTCCTTTATGTCATGTATGTCCGCCAAACCATTCTTAAAGTTCTGAAATTTCTATTTATCATTGGATACAATAGTGCTCTTGTGTCAGAAGTACGGTTTACTGTAGAGTGTAATGTTGACATACAGGACATGACAGGATATAATCATTTCTCTTGCAATCATACAATGGCTCATCTGTTCTCTAAGCTTTCCTTTTGTTACCTCTGCTTTGTGGGTGTTTATGGCCTCACTTGCCTTTATACTCTGTATTGGCTATTCTATCGCTCTTTAAAGGAATATTCATTTGAATATGTTCGTTTGGAGACTGGCATCAATGATATCCCAGATGTGAAAAATGATTTTGCCTTCATGTTCCACATGATAGATCAGTATGACCCTTTGTATTCTAAACGCTTTGCTGTGTTCCTCTCTGAAGCTAGCGAAAACAAGCTGAAGCAACTCAACTTAAACAATGAGTGGACAGCAGAAAAGCTGAGGCAAAGACTTCAGACCAATGCATCCAACCGGCTGGAGTTACAGTTGTTTATGCTCTCTGGCCTTCCAGACACTATATTTGAGATAACAGAGCTACAGTCCTTAAAGCTGGAAATTATAAATAATGTTATGATTCCAGCAACTATTGCTCAGCTGGACAATCTGCAAGAGCTATCATTGTGTCAGTGTTCTGTAAAGATTCACAGTGCAGCACTGGCATTCCTAAAGGAGAATCTAAAGATTCTGAGAGTTAAGTTTGATGATGTTCGAGAGCTTCCACCTTGGATGTATGGGTTACGAAACCTGGAGGAATTATATCTGATTGGATCTTTAAGCCCTGATGTATCAAAAAACATCACACTTGACTCATTCCGTGAACTGAAGAGCCTTAAACACTTATTTATAAAGAGTAATTTATCCAAAATCCCTCAAGGTGCTGTTGATGTTTCTGGCCATCTTCAGAAACTCTGCATTCATAATGATGGAACCAAGCTGGTCATGCTGAACAACTTGAAAAAGATGGTCAACCTGACAGAGTTGGACCTCATACACTGTGACTTGGATCACATACATCACTCGATTTTCAGTTTGTTAGCACTGGAAGAACTGAATTTAAAGGAAAATAATCTCAAGTCTATTCAAGAAATAGTTAGTTTTCAATACCTGCGCAAACTTACAATCTTAAAATTGTGGTACAACAGCATTACACATATTCCAGTTGAAATCAAAAAACTCACCAGCTTGGAGAGGCTTTACTTTAGCCACAATAAAATAGAGGTTCTCCCATCTCAGCTCTTCCTATGCCACAAACTCAGATACTTAGATTTGTCATACAACGACATAAGATTTATTCCACCAGAAATTGGAGTAATGCAGTCTTTACAGTATTTTTCAATTTCTTGCAACAAAGTGGAGAGCGTTCCTGATGAACTGTACTTCTGCAAGAAGCTGATAACATTAAAAATTGGGAAAAATAACTTATGCTCTCTCTCACCAAAAATTGGCAATTTGGTATTATTGTCTTATTTGGATATAAAAGGCAATCACTTTGAAACCCTACCACCAGAACTTGGCGACTGCAGAGCCCTGAAAAAGAATGGCCTTATTGTAGAGGACACCCTGTTTGAAACATTGCCATTTGATATAAGGGAACAAATGAAATCTGAGTAATTGAGCAATTTCTAGTCATTACTGGGCATTATTTAAATGTATGTAAATGCTATTGTAAATATTGTTGGTACATAGGTGGGCAGCATTTGGTATTTGAAGGGTTAAAATTCAAGGAAAGGATTTAGTCTTATAAATTATTCAGTTCAAAGGCCAGTAACACTAGTAATATATAATTTACATATAATCACTTATGGAGTTCAGGTAAAGGTGTTGTACTGTGATATGAAATATAACAATAGTGCAGCATTCTTTCCCAGAATTCTAATGTAAGTGTACCCACCACAACCAGTGGAAAATTCTGTGCCACTTTCTTGAGGAGCAAAAAGTAGTGACGGTAAGTAACACATGCTGGTGCAACTTTTACAGCAGAGGTGGTACATGGCATATACATACATGCTCTTCCCACTTATAGGCACAACATGCAGTGGGAGCCTGGTACTTGTAATCAGGGCCCAAACTAGGGGCAAACAGAAGAGGCCTAGGGCATAAGGGTGAGGTGGGCACTAGGCAAGTACCTCTTCTTTCTGCCTTCCCTTGGTCTGGGCCCTCGTGCCCTACCACCTGCTCCTTACCTATCCCCCCAACCCACACAGCTTTACCGCACATGGGGGGGGCATGGTGACTGACCAGGTAGCCTAGGGTGCCTAAACTGCAGGACTTTCTTGTGCCTTATGCAACAAAGTAGACAAAATTGGAACATGGTGCTTGTATAAATGACCACAGTAGGCACCAGCACATTGGTACAAGTTTTGTGACTATCGATCATAAATGATCTCTGTAGTCTGCAATCTGAAATGTACTGCATTATTTCAATGCATTTTTAAACATTCAAGCTCAATTAATAATGTGTATTGGCTAAAGCTCTTGACAGTTTTAGTTATGTCATTAACATAACATTAGTTACTGAAATGGGGTTTAGGATTGTTGAGTGAAAACTTTTAAAATCACTATACAAATTGATCCAGACAAATCTAATCAATCCCTCAGAAGGCCAGTTTGAGGGTTGGGGTGGGGTATTTATTACTAACCCCAAAATGGTAATCAGATTGACCCCTTTACCAGATATATATACTTTTTTAAATAAAAAGTACATAACAGACAGGATTGTAACAGACAAATGCCTGCAATGAGGGAGAAAATATCATGGTGCAATACAAATTAGATTTCAAAAACTACATTTTATAAGTATTGCAAATAAAACAACATTAATTTTGCCGATGCTCTACCTAGGGTTGTCTTCTGGCCAATATGTACCAATAAAACTGATGCTGCAAAGTTGATAAAATGTAAACCATTGTTTTGCATTTTGGTTCTCTGGTCCTGAATTTCTGCAGGTCCCTGTTCTCTGTTTTAAAGCGCAGTGACCTGCGGCTGCCCCATGCTAGGGGGTGGTAGAGGACATAGGCTACAGAACAGGGTAGCACCCCTTTTTGCTGAACCTGTGTTCACCACCTTGTGCTCGATTGTGCCACATGGCTTGGAATATCTAATAAACATTTACAGTACATTACAAATATATTATTCAGTAACTTGGAAAAGCTTATTTAGAACAGCACTATTGAGTTTGTTGAGTTGTGGTGTAAGACAAAATGTAATATTGTTGTGTTCTCCTGGTTGCAAGGACCCACATGGCTGCTGAACTTCTATAAACAATTTATAATATTCATTATTTGATATCTGCGAAGAACTAATTTAGAACTGCACTGTATAAGAACTGAATAGTATGCTTCTTATTACTAATCCTGTGCCTTTTCTCTTTTACATCAATAAAATTTGAGGACTAGTTTTATATAAGTTTAGTCTCGCTTGCTACCTCTAACCCGTTCCTCATCTCCTGCTACTATAAAGCCATAGGTTACAGTGACATGCTAATGGCAAAACATTTGTCTGAAAACTGTACAAACCTTTTAATCTGAACTGTGCTAATAACCTACTCTCAGGACTCATATTTAATTACATTAACGTTTCGGTCCTGGTCTGGAACCTCAAGATGTCAAACCCCAAACAATACATAAAAAGTTCCACTATTTAAAGAAAACATATTCCCACCCCCCCTGACACCGATCAATACCCTGACCTATCTACCCCCAGGTAGGCTTTGGACCCGGGGGTAGATAGGTCAGGGCATTGATAATTATCGGGGAGGGACTATGTTTTCTTAAAATAGTAGAACTCTTAATATATGAAACTCAAAGGTGACATAATATCCTAATATTTTACAATGGGTAAAACATTATAAAATGCATAATACCCTTATAAGGACAGTACAAGTTGTGACAAATGACATAATCAACCAGCAATTATAACTGATGCCATCACTAAGGTGCACAGTAAAATGAAAAGGCAAACAACCAAAAAAATCGGCTTTACTGTTAGAGGGCTGCTAAACTTTTTTCTGGATTAAGTTCTTCTTTAAAATAAGATGCATATATAAACACCTATTTTAAGGTATTATAGTTCTTAATAGAACAGATATTTGTTTAAGACACTTATGACCCAGCACCAGAAATATGTTTGTAATGTTTAAAATCAGCAGCGTTGCTGGAAGTTAAATGGCAACACAATATTATGTCATGTAAGTTCCTGTGTTGATTTTGGCTTTTTCAATTCAATAGCTATTATCATTCAACTGTATCCTGCCTTATGCTTCATATCTCCCTTGTTGGTAACTGTTTTCTCCTGATTGGGGAAAAATGGCACAAATAGCAATGAAGGCAGCCAGCTTTAGACAAAGAAAGTGCATGTGTTCTTGATCTGCTCATTAGACGCCAGTGAAAGCCAAAATAGCTCAGATGTTGCTACTGTAGATGCTAGAACTCTATGTAATCATAAACCCATCAAATTAGACAAACATCCACCTCCAAAGTACATTTGGCACACACTGTACTCTTTGTTCTTGTACCTAAAGAAGAATCTTGCATTGAAAAAGAGAGCAAAATATCAGCCACTGCACAACATGCAAATGAAAATGCAGTGGATGAGGAGTCTCCCACCAATGGGTTGTGACTTGCAGGGCCAGCTTAATTAGTTGCTGACATCATTAACGTACCCCCTACTTTGCTCTTTGGTGACAGCATTAACATTTGTCTCTATCTAATTTTAAATTCTGTCAATTCTTTAAAGGAACAGTAACACCAAAAAATTCAAGTGTATGAAAGAAATTCCAATATAATATACTGCTGCCCTGCACTGGTACAACTGGTGTTTTGCTTCAGAAACACTACTATGGTTTATATAAATAAGCTGCTGTGTAGCCATGGGGGCAGCTATTCAAAGGAGAAAAGGCACAGGCACTTAGCAGATAACAGATAAAACACTATTGTATTCTACAGAGCTTATCAGTTATCTGCTATGTAACCTGTGCCTTTTTTCCAGCTTGAATGGCTGCCCCCGGGGCTACACAGCAGCTTATTATATATAAACTATAGTAGAGTAAAGGCCGATAGAAGCTGCCGATATCGGTCCCTTGGACCTTTTCAATGGTAAAAAAATTGCCAAACTTCATTTCAGGTATTTCCCCAATGGGTTGTGGACATCTATGACCTGTAAGTATTTTCCTGGTAGTCCAGTAACTGGCTAAAGGGTGTCATGGTTCCCTATTTTAAAAAAGGGGAAGGTACCACTTGTTATTTCTCTTTTGGTCCCAACGTGGGGTGCTGAAGGGCCTGGTGCAGGAAGGCCATGTATGTATGTTTGTAATAGCTCACTCAAGGAGTGAGAGGCAGGATCAGGGTAAGGGTAGTAGAGCAGCTTGAGCCAATGAGGATTAGTATCCTGCTGTAACAAGGCCAACAGCATAGGTACTCAAGCAGATAGGCTCAGAGATAAGGTTGTCACCTGGCTGATATTTTACTGGCCTGACCTGTAAAAATTATGCTTTATGATGATGTTAGTAATAAGCAACAAAAGATAATATAAAAGGAAGGCTGGTATATTTATCCAGAAAGGCGGCAACCCTACTCAGGGGTAGAAGATTCCTGATGTTAGGGACCACTTTGAACTTTGTCTAAGGCTGAGGATTTTACCAAGGCAAAAGGGCTAGTGATAGATGCCTGTACCATCATGTCATCACAAGATTGTGACTCTGTTCCATCAATAAAGAGTTTCAGTAGTTTATAAGAACCACTTGTGCTCAAGTTATTTGTGAGGTTAAGTTCTATGTGTGACTTGGTGTGGTTAACCCTTTTTCCAACAGTGTCACTAGATCCCACCTGAGAGAAAAGATTCCATATAACTCATGCTCTGCCTGAAGTTGAAGGTAGTTGTAACTGGCCGCGTTCCATTTTGATGAGATCAAGTCAAGTTTTTGGGAGCAAGAGGTAACCAATTCTCTATGTAATGTTACATTTGCAAATCTTAAAACAAAGGAACATAATCTGGTAAATTTCTACTGTGGTGTGCTTTCTCAATCCAAAAACTCTCAAGAACCTTCTGATAAATGAATGCTGGCCCAAACAAGTTTCTGCTGCTTTATTATCTACAAGATCTGATGCTGAGCACCTAACATGAAGGCACAATGTGCAGCTTCGTATGAGTGAAGGACTTACACAAGATCCAATGTATTGCTCATTTTCTGGGCAGACTAGATGGAACAGCTGGATCCTTTCTCTGACAAATTTAGCTTGTGATAATGATGGCACAAGGGTTTAAGGTTTGAAATCTTGTGGGTCTTGTAAAAGAAGGTTAAAATAAATCATTATAAAAGGTTTAGAGCTACACTGTGTACTTTCCTTTTGTTTTCAGAGATACTGACTTTAGCCCATCCTTCATCACCCTTCCTTTCCACTTTCCCCTGAAAGATTCAGAGAAAAGGTGAAGGCCAAGCAGACTGGCCCAAAGCATTTCCTGTGTATACAATACAGAAGAAGAGTTCTGCTTATCAGCTGCCATAGTCTGTCTTCTTGCAATTTCCTTGACTGGATAAAAAGAGTCCATTTGAGGAAATTTGCAAACATCTCGATTCAAATCTCTATTTGTCAAGCTCTATTTGGGATCCCTGCTTTCCAGGATATTCACAAAATTTTACAACATTGGTTTGGATCTGTCGAGAAAGTTTGAGAACTATCAGTAGCAAAGCTTATTTCACTTCAGTTTTGAACATACTGTTAAATCTTATTTTACAGAGATATGTAATTGTTTGGCTGTCTGTCTGTGACCATGTGCCATCTATGCAGTCAATGCAGCTGCTATTTGGTTTGTATACAGCCCTCATGGACCCTGCGGTCCTTGCAGACCCAGGTGTGCTTCCCATCTGCAAGTAACTGCAGGCATTGGTGCTCCCGTCCAATCACGCCTGCAAGGAGGAAGTGCGGTACATAGTTGGGGGGTGGGGGAGCCCAGGCGGCAGCCCCAGTAGGCCCCGGGCACCCCAGTCTGACACTGCTTGCACAACTTTTAAGGTGGCAATAGCTCCAGGGTACCCCTTTGTCAATGGGCATACCTGTGCTAGATTAGCAATAGGAGGCAGGAAGGACCAAGAGCCACTGGGCAAAATTATAAAGTCCAAGAACTGCCTTTTGACACAATATATGAATGAAAATTAATAAATACATACTAATTAATTTTATAATTAACTTGCGGATCACCTTTAATTTGGCATCAGGGCCAAATTTATTTGAATACAGAGTGTTTGGCATATCCTATTCAATGTAATTAATACAGCCAAACATGTAAGACTGGACTCCCCTTTAGTTCACAAATGTGTGCCTCCTCCTGTACAGCAGATAAAGTAATTTTCATACAAGAAATCTGAGATGGGGCTGAGTGCAGAACAACTACAGTCCATAGGCACATCAGAAAAGTGTAGTAGATGACCAGGGGTATCGTTAGTGGTAATTCTGCAAAACAGAATTGAAGAGGCCAGACAGCCAGTACAAAGGATATCAGAGGGCTGAAGTTATCAGATTTAGAATGTTTAGAAGACATTTATTTGACTAAAGGTGGCCATACACGCACCGATAATATCGTACGAAACCTCATTTCGTACAATATTCGGTGCGTGTATGGCAAGTCGGTGAGTCGACCGATATCGCAGGAGGCTGCTGATATCGGTCGACTCACCGATCAAGCCGGTTAAAAGATTTTGTTTGGGCGCCATAGAAGGCGCCTGAGCAAAATCTGCCGTCAGGGCTGAATCGGCAGAAGGAGGTAGAAATCCTATTGGTTCTACCTCCATATCTGCCGTTTCAGTCCTGAACGGTTAGTGGCAGATTTTACGATCTTTCGTGCGACCGATGGTGTGTGTGTGTGGCCACCTTAATATGGATTCAGTGTGTTTCCCTGTTACCAAGGACTAAAGGTGGCCATGCATGGACCAATTTCAGCTGCTGATATCGGTCCTTTAGACTGATTCAGAAACTTATCTGCATATGTATGGCCACCAACTATGGGCCACCCCAACTGACATCTGGCCTGAAATTGTCCAGATCTTGATTGGGAAGGTTTGATTGGGGACTGCCATTTTAATTCAATCGTTTGGCCTGTAGGTGGACATATAGGGAGAAGATTTGTCCATGGCGAATATTCCAATAATGGCGAACCGCGAATAAATGCCTGCCAAAAATTTCACTAGTGATCATTAGTGATCTTGCCAAACGAGTGGATCTTACAGTGTAACACCTTAACTGAACAAACCTAAAAATTACCATAGGTATAGAAGCTTTGCTTGTAACAGGTTATAGATTAATTCATACATATGTCTCTGATAAATTATCACTTCAATTTAATATTTAGAACAGAAAAAACAATAATATACTTTTATAGTGTAAATATTTTTGTATTTAAGAATTTGGCTCCCCCTAGTGTCAGCATGCATTATTAGTTTTCCAAACATTTTAACTACACCAAACTAAAATTATATCTTTGTTGTCATCATCATTTATCTAATTCAGTATGAAGATTACACTAAGATATATATTCAGTAATAAAATGATTGCTACCTGAAATATATTGAATTATTCTTATATATGTATCTTTACGATACCGCCTTGTGCTTTTAAAGTTTTTTTTTTTATCTGTGTTTCTATTGTTAGTTGCTTGTATAAATAGTCAATTTCTGTATCATATGTAATGAAATACACGTGGTAAAGTTGTGGTAATTTTGGCAAATTGGGAGCAATTGCGGTAGGAGTGGCTAGCCCATAATTTCCTCACTAGGAAAACCTGCCTTGTGCTAAAGATCTAACAAGTAGCTAGTTAAGACAAGGCACAGGCTACACAAGATCCTCTTCCAAGTAAGCACCCTTTGCTGGTTTGGAATAATGTGGTAAATGACGTGGCACAGTAATGGTTTTAGCTTTAACATTAGCTTTACTGAAAGTAGCACCTGGAACAATCTTGGATACCCTAGTATTGAGATCCCCTACACAAGGAAAAGGCAAGCCACTGTCATTCATTATGTATTTGAGAAAAAAAAAATACACGTGCCAACAGGAGCATTACATTTCGGGGCTACCACCAGGTATCATAGAGCACTATACTAGTAAGTTAGCAGGGCCCTCCCGCACTGGGGGCTGCAATTAGTAACCCCTTGGGCATCTGAGCCCCTGGGTGGAGGCCCTGCCAACAACTACAAGAGCCTCAATGAAAACAAAAGGCCCAAATATGCACCACCAGCCTAGCAACACCCCAATCCAAGCCACAATCCACCCATGCCCTACTTACCTCCTAAAGCCCTGCCCCCTTGCAATCCACAAATCTCCCATACAAACTTGTAGGATGCAATCTGTCAGTCTGACACCATCCTACAAGTTCTCCCATGTAGTTTAGCTCTTTAGGTAAATTCCACTGACCACCAATGAACTGATTGACTTATTAGCACATTACTAATTTTAACTATTTAACATTTTTCATAAACATATATTACAGCTGCTTTTCAATAAAAGTCCTACTAGGACCCCTTTTGTTCCTGAGCCCCACAGCAGTTGCAGGGTCTGTTTTCTCTTCACTTACACCCCTGCCTTTCAGTAAAATTATTTGTGGGTTTGTTTCTTGGTTGTTCAAACTTTTGACCTAGCAAAACCCTCCTAATTGCTATTTGATCCTTTGTGTAGCACATTAAGGGGTGCAGCCAAAAATGTGTGCACTACGTGATTGTGTTCATGGGGCCCCCTAGACAAATAACTTGTGTGGGGCCCCAAGATTTCTGATGGTAGCCCTGCATATGGTACATTCATTTGGCACTGAACGTACTCCAATTTAACCAATAGGGGGCAATGCAATAAAAGTTTTTCCAACTCTAGTAACTCTGTAACTCATCAGCAATTAGCATTTTTTAAAGCAAATCTATGATTGGTTACTGTTGAATACTAGGCCAGAAGCAAACCAGGAATAATATCAATAAGGACTGACAGTAGGGATGATTTACAAACATAGATGCTAAATTGCACCAGTGCAGTTGCCAGCAACCTATAGCAAATAGTTTTGAAAAGTCTGCTTAAAGTTGTAAAACGAAATCAAAGACCTGATCAGGGCCATTTTAGGCATTTTGCACCAAATGGGCACTTGAGAGGCTGTGTCTAGGGAAGCAGCTTTAGGGTGGTAGCCCTCAGTTGCCTATATAGTAAATAACTTTTTTTCACAAACCCCCACCCCCCTCTGTTGCCAGATTTAGACTTGCTGACTAAATCCATTGGCCGAGAAATGGGGCACCTAGCAAGCTGCAGTGTGAACTATATCCCATGCACAGACGGAAGAGATATAATGCACATGCACAGTATGTCACTGCAATCAGCCATTTTGGCACTTTGCACTAGGGATGCACTGAATCCAGGATCCACACTCCTGGCCGAACCGAATCTGAATCCTAAAAATCACGTGACATTTTGTCACATAAACACAGGTGCTAAAAAATGTTGACATTTAACCCTTCCGAAACCAGTTCAGAATTCAGTTTGGTATTTGGCCGAATCCTTTACGAAGGATTCGGGGGCTCGCCCGAATCCAAAAAAGTGGATTTGGTGCATCCCTACTTTGCACACTTCCTTCTAGGGGTCCTGAATCGGCACAGGTCTCAGATACCTGTGGCTGCATCACTGAATACAGCCTTTCCTGTATTTGGCAGCTCTGTATTTAAGAGGAGCAGGATGAGGGTGTCACTTAGTTGTCAGGGAGTGACAGAGAACACAGGCTGCAATGAGCCCTATCCTTACTAACAGTAAGTACAAGGCTGAGTTGTGCCCTCTGATGTTACTATAAGCAGTTCTCTGCAGATCTTTATTCGGTGCAAGGGGTACAGTGTATTTAGTCCAGATGAGCACTAAGGAATATGCCGTTGCACTTCCCATGCTGCACAATAATTTGTAAATCATTCCCTAGGTCAAATATCCTTATAAAAATGTGCGATATTAGTAGCAAATTGGCTGTACTTGCACATAGAGCTTGGCTCCAGAAGAGTACTGTATATAAAAGCTTTACAGCACTGTCACCAAATAAATTAAGAAAATATTTGGGCCAATAGTTCCACTAGCACCGGGCATGTTGCTAACTAATAGTCTGAACTATTAGTTTGAAGTTTTAGTTTGAACTAAACTATTGAAAATATTTACTCACATTCCCCTTCATGTTTCCAACCTGTTCTATAAGTGTATAGAAGCGGAAAGTAGAAGCACTCTGTAGCCTAGAGTGATGTTTGTTTGCATGTGAAATACACTGTAAACCTTGCTAGTTGGGTTGCTATGCAGGCCAAGCAATTCATTTATGGAATCTGACATGTCTGCTCTTTCCTACCCAACAATAGGGTTGATTCACTAAAGGTCGATAAGTGGTATTGCGTGGTTTTTTGCGTTCAAATTGGCGCAAAAAAAGCGCCATTCTCTAAAGTATTATCGCATGCGTTAAGTCGCACATCGCGTGCCTTAAATAGCGCGCAACGCATAGCGTTAATTCTCGCGCAGAAATAATACTAATGCATGATTCACAAACACTTAGACGCGCTAAATATCGCATTAGTCTGTGTGAAAATTAACACTTACTTGGGGCAGGCAGTAATTATAGAAAAGTACAGTTCATGAGCTTTTGGCAACACAATATGGACTTTGCAGTGTGATTTATTCAAGTATGTGTTGGCCCTAGAGTGATGCAGCCTCCAGTTTGCAGGGAAATGGTCATTTTCAGAACAGTAGTTTTCCAAAAGTAATGGTGTGTATGGCTAATATGGCGTGCAACAATTTGTGTGCACTGCGTTAATTAACGCGCGTTGCGTCAAATACCGCAAGTCTTCGCGACTTAAATAACGCAAACAGCATCGCGAAAAATAAGACACAATAAAATTTTTAACGCATGCTATAAATATAGCTCATTTTATCGCACTTCAGTGAATCAACCCTAATGTCTCTTCATGCCTGTATACTAATTACAATTACTAGATATTACACTTGGATTGTACTTAAATAGTATTTTTATGCTTGTTCTGCTCAATTATATTATTTGCTTGTTACCTCATAATTTTCTTGAGTTGTCTTATGTCTATTGCCCCCACTGCATAGTACTGTATATTTCTCAGTAGCACACCTCCCTCCATCCCTCCAACACTAGTATTCAGTATTAGCTGCAGCTATCTTTGTTTGTCACATCAAATGACGTGAGCACTCCATTAACCCAGGACATGCCAGTAAGATCAGAATGAATAATGAGCATATTAACCCAAGGCATGCCAGTAACATCATTGGAGAAATGGGCCGTGAGCACTCCATTAAGCCCAGAGATGCCAATAAGATCACTGCAGCACTCCATTGTCTTTAGACATGCCAGTAAGATCACTGCAGAAAATAAATGTAACCCCTAATATCAAAATAGATAATTATATTACTAACCTAAGACATGCCACTATAAAAATTGGCAATGAGCACTTGATTAACCCCAGGCATTCCAGTAAGATCATTGCAGAAAATGGACAATACAATAACAATTGATCTGCACAAGATCACTGCACAAACTGGATAATGAGTACTTTAACTCCAGACATGCCAGTAAAATCACTGCTGACATGAATTATGAGCACAATAACCTCAGATCTGTCAGATCACTACAGACAATGGATAATGAGCACTACATCATAGCCCAAATAGGCCAGAAAGATCACTTCAGGAAACAAATACATTGAAAGTATTACCTCATCCACACTTGCACAGGCAGAATACCACAAACCTGGTGGTCTAGTGTGACCCTGCTTTAAAGGGGACCTATCACCTAGACAGAAAAACTGTGTAATAAAAGCCTCCCCAAACCAGCGTGGCACATTAAACAAAAACCTCACTCCGTTTCTGCACTGTCCTGAAAATCTTCCATTCCTGCAAGCCCGTTCTGCTGTGCTCTGATTGGATCTTTCTTCTTGTGGATTCTCCAATCAGAGCACAGCTTTCTTGACAGACAGTAAAATTGACCAGTCAAAGCACAGATGCAGACAGGGCTCGGGAGATATTACAAACTGAAGGCAGTGCAGAAAGGAAGACTGAAAAGAAGAATCTGCAGACTGTAAACTTTACTTGAGAACCAACTCTGAACTTTTGCTGCAGATTTTATCCCACTCCCACAGGAACTATACAGTTCTAAAGGCTGAATCACTAGCTGACATTAAATTGTTTTTTGCCTGACCTGACATCAATAATAAATTATAATCTATCAGCTGTCCT
Organism: Xenopus tropicalis; assembly: GCF_000004195.4. NCBI lineage: Eukaryota > Metazoa > Chordata > Amphibia > Anura > Pipidae > Xenopus > Xenopus tropicalis. The sequence continues at coordinate 105,595,018 of NC_030680.2, read as the reverse complement.
AACAGATGGATGGTAAGTTAACTCTTTCCCCCTGAAAAAGCTCATTGTGCTTTTATATATTTGTTGTTGTTTTTTGCACTTACTATTTTTTTTTTGTCATTGTTTTGTTCATTTCTAGTTAGTTACAGTGGGGCCAATGTTGTGTATCCGTGCCCGTGTTATAGTGCCAGTGCCTGAATATCTGCCATCAGTACCCACTGCTTCTCACTGCATATAATGTGCTGGTTTTATAAATACAGACTTTGTCTCACTGTATATAATGTGCCTGGGGTGTCAGTACCCACTGCCTTTCTTGCTATAAAACTAACGTAAACACATCTAAAGGGGTGGTTCACTTTTAAGTTAACTTTTAGTTTGTTATAAAATGGCCTATTCCTAGCAACTTTGCAATTGGTCTTCCTAATTATTTTTTTTTAATAATTTGCCTTTCTCTTCTGCCTCTTTCCAGATTTCAAATGGGGGCCAAAAATGATTGCTCTGCGAGGCTACAATTTTATTATTATTATAATTTTTTATTACTTATGCAGGCCCCTTAACTATTAATATTCCCATCTCTTGATTAAACCACTACCTGGTTGCTAGGGTAAATAAGACCCTAGCAACCAGATAGCTGCTAAATTACCAAATGGAGAGCTACTGAACAAAAAGCTAAATAACTGGAAAACCATTAAAAATAAAAGAGGACCAATTGTAAATTGTCTCAGAATATCAGTCTACATTATATTAAAAGTAAATTTAAAGGTGAACTACCCCTTTAAGCTAACTGATCACAAACACAAATGTTTGCAGACCCCCTCACAGAAGTGCACGTATGAATACTTTTACATCCTAAGCATTTTAGGGTAAAAAAAAGCACCCCCACCCGCACTTTTGTACAGAATCCTTGGAAGTCAGTGGGAACGGCAAGAGGTAGTTGGGGGGTTAATTTTTTACACCAGCAGCGAATCCACTAAGTCTCACATTAGCTTTAGGTCAGTCTATATATGGCCCATCTTTAGCCTCCCCAAACAAAAAAGTCACCCTCCGCCTATGAGTTCCTCTAAAGAAATGAAGACTTACTATTAAAAATTAATTGAACGCACCATTGCACTATAAAACCTTGTTTCATGAGTCATTTCAGTGCAGCTGCAATAGAACACATGGTAGTGTGTAGCTAGATTTTTCCATATAACATCCTCAAATCATGATCTTTAGGCTTATGTCCTCGCAAACAAAACTTTAGGCGACTTAGCGATGCATTTGCCTTCCCACCGGCGATTCACATCATTGCTGATGCAAAGGCATTTCGGGGAGCAGAGATTTATTGCGGGCGACTAATCTCCCTGTTGGACATAAGCCTAAGAAGATCTAAACTTAAAAAAATGAATTTGCTTCTCTGAGCATGTTTGCAGTATGTGTTAATTTGCTATTTTTGGTTTAAAAACAGCAAATTAAAATATACTGCAAACATCCCTCCCTTTCCCTCCTCCCCTCTCTGCTGTAATCTGAGCCCATAGCGCAGAGATGCAGGCAGGAAGTGAAGTCAGACCAAGCTAAAATGGAAGCTGATTTCTTAAACGTAAACATAACACAGGGAGCTACTAGGGCTGTTTACTCAGGTATGGTGAAGCATTCTACAGAATGAGTATTGCATTCTAGCTTGCCCTATTGTGGCTAATCTGTTGGCAAGAAACTGCATCAGTAGCTTTATAATGTTAGGCAGACTTTCAGTTCAGCAGATCTCCTTGAAGGCCAAGAGCTGTGTAAAGAAAGTTCCCATAATGCCTCACTCCTGCACGAGACCCAGACCAGTGTACATGCTCAGTTAGTAAGACTATGAGTCAGCTTCCTGCTGATTGGCTCAGATCCACATTCCTAAGGGGGGGGGTGAGTTCTTAGCATTCTTGAGGGAGGGGGGAGCAGGAGAGGGGAGAGAGGAGAGAATTGCGTGTCTCTGGCACAGGAAAACAGACACAACATATTTACATAGACCTTTCTGTTAAAGCTTACTTAGTTTTAACCTTTCTTTCTCCTTTAATACATAAAAACTCACCCACATTCTATTGATTTTTAGAAGCATATTTATGGGTGAAAAGTCAACTGACAAACTCTTAAAATGCCATAGGAATGTATAGAATGTGGATGAGTTTATATGTATTAAGCTCTAAAATCACATTTTGATAAATCTGACCCTTTGTGTCACAACATGGCCACCTGCACTGTAAACTCCCTCCGGGTGGCTTAGCAAGGGGGGGATTTTTAAAAATGAAAACAAATGTTTCCCCACCTGGAGTGCAGGCTCTGTTAGCCAGCACCTCCAGTGGGGGAAACATTTTTTATGTTTATGTATAATGACCAGTGACCCAAGGTCCTGCTGGCTGCTAAAGTACTGTGTGCCGTTTAAATGGAAGGGCAGGTCTGGAACCAGCTGTATGATTTTTAGCATCACTCACTATGCAATTGTTAATAGGCAATCTCTAGGGGTTCCTAATGCTCACCACATAAGCCATATTATATTTTTGTTGACCAAAATAAAGCCCAGTAGGTGGGTATTACAGGATACCGTACATTTAAAAATCGCATTTGATAGTTGATATATTTCTCAGGTATTTTATATATGCACAAAGTAGAGCATGCAACATTGCCTTAGAAATCTACTAGTGTTGATCTTTTTTAGAAAATGAAGTACTATGGATTTACAATGCAGAATTTGAAAGAAGCACAAAACATTAACGTTATATTTCTCATATAGAATCCATTCTTATAAATTGATTTAACTCTCTGCACTGATGTTTCAGTATAACCTGGCTTTAAAGGCATTGTTATCTGAAAGAGCACACTATACGTTTAACATACATCACACACTTTTCTCCTTTGTGACATTCAAACTGTTCCGCTGCATTTATACATTCACTGCCTGCATATGGTTTCAGGAGTAGCAGCAATTTGTTTCCTATGGCTTTATAAGTGTGTAAGGAACTGACTGATTTCTGGCATCATTTATTCTTAGATTAAAACACTTTAGTGAGGAAACTATGGGTTTCTGTGCTGGAACTGGGCACAGTAATGCAAGGCTTCATTTCATGAGATGAAACAATAAGCACTATAGAAATGAACTACAATGGCCTGCAGCACTATAGACCTAAACAGCCTGTTTGGCTCCCGTAATGTTATAACTGACATAATTAATGTAGTCTTAATTCTGTATACATGTGAAAGCTTGGGCTGAAAGATAATATGCTGCAACTTGGTTGGTGGCAATGAGGATTCAGAGCTAATACTGCACTATACTATGCCTGTATGGGCACATAAATGTCTCTTCGGTGAATTCAGCAGCCACCTCAAATGTACGATAGCTCCTGGGTTCTCACAGTAACCTACGTAAATATATGCAATGTACTTGCACCTAAAAATCAGACACAGATGTCAATTTGATGAAGATTGACAGCACAAAAGATTCTCAGCACAGTTCGGTCCAATTTGTGCAATTTAGCTTTCCTTCCAGTGCATGTATTCAATTGTATCAAGCGCAGCTCCATTTTGTGGCTGCCTTGCCTTGACATTAAAAATGTAGATTGGAACATGGCCTCAATCTAGGGACAGATTGTGAGTTTAGATGTGAGTTTAGAGCTTAATACATAAAAACTCATCCACGTTCTATTTATTCCAAGGTGATTTTTAGAAGTGTATTAATCAATAGGTGACAGAATTCACTATTTTACAGTATAATTAAGCTAAAAACATTTTAATAAATCTGCCCCCTAGCTATTTAGGTATGTTTGTAGGTATGATATATGAACAAACAGCAGAGGTAAGGTTTTTACAATGGTAAATAAATATTGGTACATATAGTAAATGGTAACATTATAGGTATAGCACAGTGCTTTGTGCTTTGTAATGAATGTGCACCTCAGAGGTTTAATGAATTGCTCTACATGGAGGAGAAGAGAAGCAGGTCAAAGAGCAGACAGGCAAGTGAAGATGATAAAGGTAAGCATCTGGGAAAGAGAATAGAAACTACCGAGGCCACATATTTTTAGTTGTTACTGGAGCAGTGGCTGTAAGATATTTTTAATTGGATCCCCAATTGGATTTGTTGGCAGGGCTGCCCTTGTCGATCTGATCCAAGCTACTTCCATTAGTGTATGCATGAATTTAAATGCTGCCTTCCACACATCCAAACCATCATTTACTCTGTGCTTAAATGGGCCCATGTCCACCTTAAACAAAGCAAAAATGGATGGTACAATTAATATAGATGAGCACAAGATAGTGTATGTATGTATGTATGTATCTATATTATCTATTAGGAAAGGTAACCAAACAGAAACAAAAAGGGGTGGGGTAAACATGCATAGGTCAAGGGTGTTTTGCTGCAAAGATAGTAATAACAGTGCACATTTATTTTGACTGGTTCTATGACATTATAAAGGAATAAGGGTGCAGGCTGAGTTGTGCATGTCAGGGACCTCTGGGTCAGTGGAGTACCTACCATGCAGCAGACGCCCCCAGGGAGCCTGGGAGACTTAGGCTATAAGGTCTACTGCATGGTAGTCCTTTTTTCCATCCTATCCTTTTTTTCTGACTGTTTAATTTTGCCCCGCTGCAAATGGGTAGCAGGTGGCAGTGAGCATACAAGCAGGCAGCTGGGAGTAGTGGTGAGGGAGGTGGTAGAGACTGTTCAGGGCTGGTCTTATAAATTTATAAATTGGGACCATTTTTGGGGCTCCCTACACAAGGGGGCTGATTTACTTACCCACGAACGGGTTCGAATGGAGTCCGATTGCGTTTTTTTCGTAATGATCGGTATTTTGCGATTTTTTCGTATGTTTTGCGATTTTTTCGGATTCCTTACGAATTTTTCGTTACCAATACGATTTTTGCGTAAAAACGCGAGTTTTCGTATCCATTACGAAAGTTGCGTAAAAAGTTGCGCATTTTTCGTAGCGTTAAAACTTACGCGAAAAGTTGCGCATTTTTCGTAGCGTTAAGTTTTAACGCTACGAAAAATGCGCAACTTTTCGCGTAAGTTTTACGCAACTTTCGTAATGGATACGAAAAACTCACGTTTTTACGCAAAAATCGTATTGGTAACGAAAAATTCGTAAAGAATCCGAAAAAATCGCAAAACATACGAAAAAGTCGCAAAATGTTCGTTTTCAAGTCGGAACTTTTCCAATTCAGGTCGGATTCGTGGGTTAGTAAATCAGCCCCAAGGTGTTGCCAGCTGGCAGAGGGTTTCATGGCTTGGTGGGCAAATAGTCCCGTCCTCTTGCTCTCTCCATGTGAATGAAGTTGTAACCCTGACTTTTCACCTTTCTTTCTCTCGTTCCAATATTTCATGCCACAATGTGGCCCCCCCAGCACTGGGCACTGACACACCAAGCATACTATATACAGTTTAAGACAGTGATTATTGGCCTCTCAAGTACACTATACAGTAGTGAAACACAGTGCATACTCTGGAGTAACAGGATGAATGCAGTGCCCACTTTGTTTTAATGTCCCAGAACACAAAGCAACATTGATGGGGGTGGGCTGGACTGCTTTATGTGCTTATTACTGCTGGTGCGGAGCACTATTGGGTCCAATAGGTCAAATTGGCCTAAGGCCCTACCCTGAGACTTTGTGCCCAGGCTCCCAGAAGATGTAATTGTGGGGTGGGCCTGGCACTAACAATTTACGCCATACCTATCATTATGTTTATCTTACCCCCTACTGTAAATAAGGGATCTATAAGTAACTGAGGGGTTCTGTGACCATATAAAGACATAGGGCTGCAGGCTGAGATATACAGGTCAGGGAACTCTGAGTTTCACACATTTAATATATGAATAATGATTGACAACAGGCATGTATCACTTAAAAATAAATCTAATACCTTCAGCAGTAACAATTTACGCCATACCTATCATTATGTTTATCTTACCCCCTACTGTAAATAAGGGATCTATAAGTAACTGAGGGGTTCTGTGACCATATAAAGACATAGGGCTGCAGGCTGAGATATACAGGTCAGGGAACTCTGAGTTTCACACATTTAATATATGAATAATGATTGACAACAGGCATGTATCACTTAAAAATAAATCTAATACCTTCAATACACAATTATAATAATTTTAGATTGTGATCATAAAAGATATACATGATTTTTATTTGGTTTTTATTCGATTATAGTTATAGTATTTTGTGATTGTATGATACCATGTAATAACAAATAATAACATTATGTCTTTGGCTATTTTAAAACATATAGAGAAAGAGTGAAGAGACAGTATGGAAATATATTGGGACTGAATTATGTTAAATTTGTATGCATAATAATGTATTTTGTGGGGTCTCTACAGGTTCTCTACTAAGGGAGGTTTTGCCCCTCCAAAACCTTGACTCACCTTGTCACATGGGTGGGTGGCTGTGAATTAAAGTCTAGGAGCCAATGAATGAGCAGCCCAAGTGTTTGCGTGTTTGGATCACTAGGTCAGCGTTTTTCAACCGCTGTTCCGCGGTACACTAGTGTGCCGCGAGATGTTGCCTGGTGTGCCGTAGGCAGGGCCGCAATTTTTACTTTCAAAGGGGGCCCGGCGATGCTACAGTTTTTCTTAGTAGCTTGGGCCCCCTTTAATAAAATCCGGGCCCTGTCATTGGTTCTAAAAGGGCCTGTGTGCGGTCGCGTGTAGGCAGAAGTGCAGAGGCGGCGCGCATGAGGGGAAGATGCTGCTGAAGCCGCCGAAGAGCAGAAGTAAAATGCTGCTGGGCACCAATGTATTAGGGGGGGCCACAGGGCACACTGATGGGGGCACTGCTGCTGGGCACCAATGTACTAGGGGGGCTGGCTCATGGCACCAATGTACTGGGGGGCACTGCTGTTGGGCACCAATGTACTAGGGGGGCACTGCTCTTGGCACCAATGTACTAGGGGGGCACTGCTGCTGGGCACCAATGTACTAGGGGGGCACTGCTCTTGGCACCAATGTACTAGGGGGGCACTGCTGCTGGGCACCAATGTACTAGGGGGGCACTGCTGCTGGGCACCAGTGTACTAGGGGGGCACTGCTGCTGGGCACCAATGTACTAGGGGGGCACTGTTCTTGGCACCAATGTACTAGGGGGGCACTGCTGCTGGGCACCAGTGTACTAGGGGGGGCACTGCTGCTGGGCACAGAGTTAAATTTTTTAACATTTTCTAATGGTGGTGTGCCTCGTGATTTTTTTCATGAAACAAGTGTGCCTTTGCCCAAAAAAGGTTGAAAAACACTGCACTAGGTGTCACATATAGTTCTGTAAACCTGTGCATATTGGGCATCAGACAGGCCAAAGAACTTTGACACCCAAGGCAGGGTGGGAATCTGTTCAACCTCCTACATACTAGCATAGCATTACTCACTGTCTGTCAGAGTTTTTGCCAGACATATACAAGAAGGGAGATAAAAGAAAATGATCTGTTTCTTATAGTTTATTGGATCTAGACAATAAATATCTTCTGTAGCTCTGCCCCCTCCTTTTTTCAATAATGGCAGCACCTGCTGTCCTTGCCCAGCCCTGCAGTCTGTGTGTGACTTATGCTCACCCTTAGTATTTCCTTGATGTCTCAGCCCTCAGGGCCATCTGAGAATAACGTGTCCCCTTTAAGCTTACCCAGTTGTATTGCCATCCCCTGCACTCCCACCCCCATGCCATTGGGTTCCCAGGGCAGGCCCATTATTTAGCGGGCCCTCCGCCCGCCCCTTGCCCAACCTTCCTTGCTCCAGTGTACCTCTGTCCCTTACCTCTGTCCCTTACCTATGCTCAGCGGAGGACGGGTTGGATAGAGGCTGAAGGCTCCGTTAGAGAAATGCAGCGTTGCTGGTTATGCAATATCACAATCCCTCCCCTCAGGAGCATGTGTGCAGGCTAAACAGGCACGGCTCAGTGGGCAGGAAGCACAGGGCTGTGTGTCAGGCAGTACGGGCGGCTGCTGCTTCTCCTCATGTTGCTCTCACGGCAGTCTGTGGCGCTGCTGGGCTCTCTCTGAGCTGAATGAAAGGCGATAACACCCGGCAGGGGAGAGCCTGAGCGGGCTCAGTCCAGGTGAGCATTCGCCTGTGTGGCCTGGATGCCCTCAGCCACCATTATATACATAGCACAGTTTGTTAAATGTACATTAATGGCACCTTTCCATAAGCAGACTCTAATGCACCTGCCTACTACCATAGATATTCATTTTATCTCCATAGCTTTTGTCTTGTAAGTCGTGGCATTTTAGAAACTACAAATCCCAGCATTATTTGTCAGCCGTATACAGAATCTTCATTTCTCTTTAACAAAGTCTGCTAGCATTGTCTGTTGTGCAGTGAGGGAGGTAAAGTTCAACTACAGTTGCATTGTATCAGATAAGAAATTTTCACGGGCACTGTGCCACCGTCATTGTGCAGTGTGTGGGCATGTGGCATTCAGTTTCCTCAGTGCCCTCCCCCTTGGGCTGATTTTCTTGTTAGATGGTGTTGCTGTTGTTCTCTGTCCCTGACATTGTGTCTGATGTGCTGCAAATTACTCTGCAGGCTGTGGGTATTGTGCTGAAATGATGGAGGGAGGCACCACAGCCAAACCTATAACCCACCCTGTGCTACACATATAGTAATAATAATAATAATAATGAATACTACTTTTATTATTATTACTGTCACTTTAATTCTGTAGTTGCAGTGACTTGCTTTGTATGGCTGTGTCAGTGCTACACTGCTCCTGGCTTATCATTCATTATAGTTAGTGGCTGTACTTAACCCCTGGGAGAACAAGGGATTAATTATTACTTATGTGAGGCCATTAGAGCACAGGGACATACAAGACATTTGTGCCTGCTGTGCTAAGCTATTATTGTGCTGACTGGGCTCTTGCACTAGGTGAGTGTGTGTTTCACATCCTGCTTTTGTCAGGGGAAGTTGTGTTAAAGGGAAGATTGACTTGTGTGCATGAATGTGGAACTCATCTATTGCCTGCAGGGCTCCCATCAGGGTGGGACAGGGGGCACAACTGTTTTTATGATCTTACAGGCCCTGGCCGTGCTGCAATTAATTGTATTATCCAGCCCCCCTGCTGTCTGAGAGATGGAGACTTCAGAAGGGAGGGTGGGAGCTCAGGTGCCTGAATGTTCTTTCCCCCACACAGCTTTCCCCCTGCTTGTTGGTCACTGATGTTAAGCCCCAGTAAAGCTGCATGGGGATTGGATAAACTGGAGGGGAAGTTCAAACTTCATCCCTCCAATCCTTGTGCAGGCTTTACTGGGAGTTAAACTTCAGTGACAAAAGGGCAGAAATGAAGGCTATGTAGGGGAAAGAACATGCAGGCACCAAAGTGCCCACCTTCCCTTCCCAAGTCTGCAGCTCACTGACAGCAGGGGCGCCCAGCTAATCCACGTAAGTGCAGCACTGCACTGCCTTTCCCCCAGTTGCCTTTCCCTTCTACCATTTGCGATTTGGTACTCTCACTTCTAATGTGTCAATCCCTCCTCCATACCCTAGATCCCCTAAGTGCGTGCCATTTACAGCACCATCAGGTTTTTTCTCTCCTCCCTCACTCCTGTGTGCCAGTCTAGGTGCCATTTCCTCTCTCTTTGTATATGCTAATCTCTCCCCCACTTTTACGAGTACAAGTCCCAGACCTTTTACCACTTCATGCATTCTTTATTCTATATATATGTATCTCTCAGATACACCATTATCTCATATCAAATGCACCAATCTCAGTAGGCTTCCTCTCTCCCTATGTGCCACCTTCTTCACCCATTTGCAGATTTTATCTCTTTTTCTCCTCACCCTATATATCACTCACATCCAACCACCATGTGCTAGTTAATGCTAGTGATGAGCAAATCTGTCCTATTTTGCTTCGCCAATAAATTCGCAAATCTTTAAAAAGATTCGCGAAACAGTGAAAATATCACCAGGAAAAAAAATTTCCGCCTGCGACTATTCTTTTGACGCCTGCAACTATTCTTGCGACAATTTGGATGCGAGACTATACTTTTGATGCCTGTGACTATTCTTGCGTCAATTTGGACGTGCGACTATTCTTTTGACACCCATGACTATCGTTGTGACAATTTTTGTACGCACGACTATTCTTGTGACAATTTTTGGATGTGCAGTGAATTTTTTCATCCATTTCGCGAAACAATCCGCCAACGGCGAAAGCGGAAATTCGCTGCAAATCCATGCCTGGTGAAACATTTCGCCCATCACTAGTTACTGCCTTTTTCATGATTCCATTTGCCCGTTTCATTTCATAACCCCTTCCTCTCTCCTATCCCCATATATGCCTGTCACAGCTCCTTCTGTTTCTGCCCATATGCCAGTATCTGTCTCCTTCCCTCATGTAAGGTAATAACAAGCTTTTCACCATTTGTGCCATTTCCCAAGTGTCACTCACTGCCACACTTACTTCCCAGGGCCACCATCGGGGGGGGAGAGAGAGAGTGTAGTTGTGCCAGTCCCGGTAAAAATCTTCTTCTGCAAGGGGGCTTGGCCACGTTGCGACATTTACGTAATATGGATAAGTTAGAAACTTAAGTATCTTGCGTATCAAGCAAAAGACAATGCAGAGAAGCTTGGCAGGGACAAACTCCACTGATCCCCAATGATCTGACTGTTAATTAGCACATAAATCAATGAAACTCCGTATATGAACTGCCTACTATAGATTTTCACCACAAAGGGTGTGGGCAAAAGTTTTGGTACTGTGTCCTTGTGTTCATGGGTGACCCCATATAAACAACTTGTATTGGGCCCCAAAGTTTCTGATGGTGACCCTGATTGCCTGCACTTGTTTGCCTGATAAGTGCCAGTGCAGTGGACCCTCTCATTAAATGCAAGCTCCGCAGGAGAGTGGGCAGCTCACTAACCATCTATAAATAATGCCCAGATTTGAAAATGCTGTATTGTACTTGTACTTCATCAGCAGAGCCAGACACAAGCCCAAAACTGCATTCATTAACTAGAAATAAAAGCATTCATTTACTTATAAAAAATATCTGTTTTCCAGAGAGTTACATTATAACTGGCAGAGGTTACAGTTTGAGACTGTGTTTTTGTCACCTTGTTGCACAGAAAAATATTGTCCTTTGGTTATAAACTCTGCCACTGTGAAATGGATACTTTTGTCTACAGATCCACAGTGGTGGATAATTAACAAAGATTTATACTACGTGTCTGCATCAAAGTTATTGCAGTCTGCAGCATGCTTCTAAATATATTGCTAATTAGATATGATGAAGGTGGAATTATTATGTGCCAATAGGATGATGTGGAAGTTTTAAGAGCCAGAACTTAAACTGCTTGAGAGAGAGAGAGAGAGAGAGAGAGAGAGGTATATAAATATATATTTTGAAATCCCTGTATTCTTTAATGGAAATTCCTATGACCAAAAAACCACAGTCCCAAAAATAGCAAGGTAGGTAGAAATATTATAAATATGTGTGATCTTCTGACCAGTAATTATAAATAATTACCCAAATATTTGGCATGTAGAGACCTCAAAATATAAATATTGTATAAACATTTTCATGAGCAGGTTCAGGTGTGTTGTTTCTGTTTGCATGCCACACTGGTTTCTCCTGTATCAGCTTCTGATTAGTTGCATTTTGTCTTCCTTTCAGTTTCTTCTGACCTGTTTTGCCCCTCAGCTTGCCATCCCATCATTAATGTAGCTTTCCTGCCTTTCTAATGCCCCAACCTCACTATTTGCAACTATAACTCACTGCATTGTTGCAGAAATGCATATACCAGCATGGCTGAACTACAGTCTATTACATAGATGGTAAATCTTTGCACTGTTGAGCAAATATCCTCAACATTATTGCAGAATTGCATAGCCTTACATTCTCGAACTCTTTATATGGTTGCTGATTTTGATTTGTTTGAATTGCATATCTCTTTATTATTAACTGCATATCTTGGATTATTGTATTATCACTTTCTGCATTCTTGCTGTATTGTTACCTAATTGTGTGACTCTAGCAAACTGTTAAACTAATGTCACATGCATGCAATACAATTAGATGAAAATGAACGTTTCACTAGTCTCATTGCGGGATGAATGCTAAAAAGCTATGAATACTTTTGCTAAAAATAAACACATTAAATGGGACTTGTTACACTCTGCCTATTGTTTTAATTTTAAAATATCCATATTTTCCTATTTTGTTGCCATTATAAAGCACTAATTTGAAAGTTGGGCTATGTTCACCGAACTTACCACCCCCTCTTCCTTTATAAACAGGGCGATTTATAATAAACAAGATGCTCTTTCCTTTCTCTAAGCAGCAGCCTTTGATAAGCATCTTATTAGGGGCTTCTTGGTGGTCTGGTAATCAGTTGTATCTGCTCTGTCCATCAAGATCAGGAAGCGACAAAGTGCCAAAGTGAAACTGGTTTAATTTTCTTCTATAGTGCCAGTACAAACAGAAACCATTGATATTTATTAATTAAAATAATAGACAAAACATATGTTTCGCATAAGCCCCATTCATTCTGCTCATGTTAAAAAGGTGTGTATACTGTCTCTTTAAAACAGAATAAAATCACTAAAATGCAATAATATCTGCAGCAGCTGTAACCAATGTAGCATTCATTTGAATAAATTTAACTGAAGATGAAATAAGCTTATCTTGCAGTATGTGTCTGAAAGGCCTCCTGCACATTTGCATTTCATATGGAATTCCTGTTGTTGTGACTACTCATGTACATGATTAGATGTGAGTGCCCGCAATGACTGTACATTCACTGACTTTAATTAAAGTTGCAGTGCAAATTTCAGCAGCACGGATACACAAGTTTCTAGTTGCACTGAAGCTGAAATTCTAGTGCGACAGTGTGAGTGAAACCTTTCCCATTGCTACTGTTTGAATCTGCACCAGTACTTGAATGGAAGATTTATATACAGTGAATTCTATGTACAGTGAACAATTGTATCAGATTTATATATGTGAGCAGTCAGAACTACTACAATTGAATACAAAACCTAGATGTGCAGTAGGGCTGGTTGCTAGGAGTAGCCTAGCCACTGTATAGCTACTTCAATTTCAAAGTTACAATAAGAGTAATCATTAAAGATAAAAAGAGAGCCAACTACAAACTGCTTTTGGGCAATTTTTCTGCATTGTACTAACATTTTAAGATCAATAGCCCAAGTGGTTGGTTCAATGGTCATCACTGGCTGTTCCCAAGATCAGCAGAAATATGTTAGGTACTGTCAAATGAACCTGTATAATCAATCATTTGCACAGAATACATTCTGAACACCAGAGAAATAGTGCTTACAGAATGACTAGATTGCAGCTTTCGCATCGGTGGCACATACAGAATACCAGGCCAAGTATCATTGTGTCCAGAGCAAGAATAGGATTTGTGCTATCATTAATAGACAGTAAGGTCTGGGGTGAGATTCCTTTTTATTTCCATAAAACGAAGAAACAATGCCTTTGGGCAAGGAATCAAAACAATTTTAAAGTAAATTAAAAACAGACAAAACTCCAGATGCCCAGATGTTATGCTTGCATGGGTACATAGAGTACTAAGGTTTTATATTCAAGTTTTACTCTTTTAGGCATAGTGATACCTTTAAAGCAGTGTTTTTTTAGGGTAAAACACCTTTTCAGGTCTAACATAGGGTCAGGGCACCGCTCCACTTATAATATGGTTATGGATATATGGAAACAATATAGCAACAATATAGCTAGAGATCAAGGCAAAAATACATATTCACCACACATCTTACTAAGGGGCATATTTATTATAGTGTGTAAGCAGGGTTGGACTGGGACACTGGGACACTGGGAAAAAACCCGGTGGGCCCCAGTGGTCCAGACCCGACCCTTGCTGGTGCTCCCCAGGCTGACTGTACCTCCCCTGACGTGTTAAACTTATATGCACTTAGGGGAGGACGTCAGATGGGGTACCCTGTGGGGGGTTACGGAGGTTCAGCAGGGCCCCTGCGGGGGTTAGGGGGTGCGGGGTATGCGGCCGGCGGGGGCACCTGCAGGGCCCCTGGGGTGGCAGCCCTTTTTCTAAAGTTTTCAAATTTTGTGTATTTTCTGTGATATTTTCGTTAATTTGCGTGACTTTTTCGTACTTTGCAACAATTTGTGTGACAAAATTGTATTTGTCGCAACGAGTATGAAAGTTTTGGATTCATTCAAGTTTCAGTATTGTGACTTTCCTTGGGCCAGGTTGGAGCTGCAGAGTGCCATTGAGCCCTATGGGAGACTTTCCTTGGGCCGGGTTGGAGCTGCAGAGTGCCATTGAGCCCTATGGGAGACTTTCCTTGGGCCGGGTTGGAGCTGCAGAGTGCCATTGAGTCCTATGGGAGGCTTCCAAAATCATGCACTGATGACTTTTTGCAAAATTAATGCACATCAGAAATTTTCATATTTTCGTATCGTATCGTAATCGTACTCGGAATTTGTACTTTAATGTATGTGCCCCTAAATGTAGCCCCTTCTCCCACCTAGTAACTGAAGTTCTTTAATGCTTTAAAGGGCATGTTAACCTAAAAAATATTTTTTGCCTAATAAAAGAAAACATCATTTTAAGCAATATATAAGTTATTTGTATAAATGATTGACATTTAAAGCAGTGTTTCTCTATCCTTTTCTGTTCTCTGCCCTGGTGGCTCTGACTTTTGAAACAATGTAACACAAGGCAGCAGACTGACAGACCTGCCTTTGCTAGAGGAGCCTGGCATTTGCAACATTGTTTAAAAAGTCATAACCAGGAATAAAGCGATTGTTGCTTTGTTGTTAATTTATTTCAAATTTTATATTGGAAAGTTGCTTAGAATTAAGTTTTCTTTTATTGGGCAACATTTTTTTTTTAGATTGACATAAAAAATGTAAGGATAAGTCACTGGCAAATCGTATGCCAACAGAATAGGCTGCAGGGTGAATATTTTATAAAGCTTACAGAGGTAAATTCTAATATCTATATACATAATTTATTTATAATAACCAAGATTCAGTGAGTCATGTAATGTAAGATTGTAAGCTTTACAGGGCAGGGACTTCCTTCCTATTTTGTCTTTTACCACTTAATCTCTGTGTAAGGCTCTCGAGGTTTAGTTAGCCTTTATTGCAGGTAGTCCCCAAAGGTTTTGAACAGCTAAGTGTGGTCCTAATTTATAAGTTCAAAGGGGGAAATTTTTCCCTGTCCTGATTTAAAGGAGAAGGAAAGGTAAAAACTCAGTAAGCTTTATCAGAAAGGTCTATGTAAATACAGCCATAAGCACTCACAGAAACGCTGCACTGACTTCTCTGTAAAAAGATTAGTTGTGTCTGTAATTCCTGTGCCACAGACACGCAGCTTTCTGTTCTCTGCTCTTTCCTGCTCCCCCCTCCCTCAAGAATGGCAAGAACTCACTCCCCCCCTTAGGAATGTGGATCTGAGCCAATCAGCAGCAAGCTGGCTCATAGGGGCACATTTTCTTATCCACGAACGCTCCGAGCGTTCATTTGATCGGTCCAATCAAGTTTTTTGTACCTTGCACAAGTTTTTCGTACCTTGCGCTTAAGCATTTTCATGATATTTGCGATCTTCAGAAATTTTCGTTTCCAATCCGAATTTTTCCCATTCGGGATTTAAACTTGTGTTTTGATGAATCTGCCCCATAGTCTTACTAACTGAGCATGTTCACTTGGTCTGCATGTCTGTGCAGGAGTGAGGCATTATGGGAACTTCCTTTACACAGCTCAGCGTTTTTTCTTCCTGTTTGGCTTCAGATCTTCTGAACAGGTGAAATATGGGGAGACTTAAGGGCACTATTGAGACAACTGAAGGTGTGCCTGCAGCTTGTGATTAACTCTTTATTAGCCTTTCCTTCTCCTTTAAAGTATTTTCCTGGCATTTCAGTAACTCGCCCATGAAGTGTCAGTCTTTCATAGATGGAGCCAACATGTGCTTGGTCTCTTTAGATCCCACTTGTTGGAGGGGGTGGATAGATCTTAGAGCCAAGGTGGAAGTAGGCCCAGTAGGTGAATATACAGTATTGTGAGGATAGTTTTGTAATAGCTTGCTCTTGGAGAGGTAGTTAGGATCTGGGTAGCTACTGAGCAGCCTGATGCTGTGGTGAGGTAAGCAGAAGGATTAGTAATCCTGGGTGCCACCTTGCAGAGTAGGGATCTAAGTGTACAGACCCAGGGGTAGAGGTATTCCTGCTGAAGTTCTGCTGGGAGGGCCAGGGCTCAGGGCTTGACATTTTTGAGTGAAACAAAATCTACTGTCTGTCATTGGTACCCAGAGCTGGAACTAAGGGTAGGCAGAAGAGGCAAGTGCCTAGGGTGCAATGCTGGAGGGGTGCTAGGCACATACCTCATTTCTGCCTACCCCTAGGCCAAGCACCCCAGTCCCAATGATGCTCCCAGTCCTGCCCACATCCCTGCGCTCCTCTGCTTCTTCTCTTCACCCCCAACCCTCCATCATCCCCGTGTGTGGGCATGCACACTCACGCTGAGGGGCAGGGGTGGAGTGACGTTGCCGTCTGGGTTGACCTGGGTGCCTGGCTGGCCAGGCCTGGCACTGTTGTTACCTGATTTAAACAATCACTTAGGAAGTTATCTAAGAGATTGTTCTACATTCCGGTATTTATCATTTGTTTAAAGAACCACTGGCTCCCCAACTGGTTTAATCAAATAGAGTAATAGTTCAGCAACCCCCCTTTTCTACTAACTCCGTGGGAGCCTGTCCGAGGGTTCAGAAGTCACATGTTCATTTGTATTGTGAGCACACAGCACTCCATTTAACCATAGGATTACGTCTGTATATTTATTATTTATTATGCTTGTCGTTTCTGTGTGTACAGGTATGGGATCTGTTATCCGGAAACCCGCTATCCAGAAAGCTCCAAATTGCAGACAGGCCGTCTCCCATAGACTCCATTTTAATTAAATAATTCAGAATTTTAAAACTCATTCCTTTTTTCCCTGTAGTAATAAAACAGTACCTTGTAATTGATCCCAACTAAGCTATAAGAAAGCCTTATTGGATGCAAAACAATCCTATTGGGTTTGATTAAGGTTTTATTGATATTTTAATAGACTTAAGGTATGAAGAACTAAATAGCAGAAAGACCCCTATTCCGAAATACCCTTGGTCCCAAGAATTCTAGATAATGGGTCCTATACCTGTACTTCTATATTGTAAAATTGTCTAGAATTTAGTAGTACAGGTATAGGACTCATTATCCAGAATGCTCGGGACCAAGGGAATTCCGGATAAGGGGTCTTTCCGTAATTTGGATCTCCATACAATAAGTCTACAAAAAATCAATAAAACATTAATTAAACCCAATTAGATTGTTTTGCATCCAATAATGATTAATTATATTTCAGTTGGGATCAAGTACAAGGTACTGTTTTATTATTACAGAGAAAAAAGATAATCAGTTTTAAAATTCTGAATTATTTGATTAAAATGGAGTCTATTGGAGAAGGGCTTTCCGTAATTCGGAGCTTTCTGGATAATGGGTTTCTGTTAGACTGTGTGTTTTGTATTGTGGTGTTTTTAACATTCTCCCAGTCCTCAGGGCAGATTTGCTACCCATAATAACATTCCGGTAACAGCCCTATAAAACACCTGGTTTGGTTCCAGCATTTTTATCTGATGCTGACTTCAAGAGTTTGGATTAAATGCCAATTGCTGACGGCATATTCTGAGTCTTATTGCACTGATATCATCAGGGCAACTTAATAAAGAAACATTTTTTAAATTGTATTTTTATGCAAATACATTTTAAAAAATAAACTTTATAGCCCCAGTATATCACTTCATGGTTTATCACCTTGAAATCTGTTAATTAATGCAATGGATTTGCGTGCTTACAGTGAACCCTTCTAGTGCCAGTGAATATAGTGGGTGTGTGTCACACAAAACTGGCTTGTCTGTAGGTAGGTGAGGCTCAAAGCCAAAGGTAGCAATACAGCTTACTATCAAAATGGTTTCATATAATTCACAGATAATTTGTTTCTGTTGTATCTAAGTAAAACAACCTTTTAGTAGAAACAATGTGGATGCCTGAGTTTGGTTTTATACATTGCACATACAGTATGTGCTTCCACATATATTTTTTTTTTTCAAATAACTGGATTCTGAAGCTGCAAATATTGAAATAACCCAATGTCTAACTGATGCTTTGCTGGCACACTGATTTGGTAGAGCCAGTAGATGAGGAATAGCCTATCTTGCAGCTTCAATGAGGTACCCAGCACCTGTTTCTATAGAGCTGAGCAGTGCAGAAGACTGGTGGAAGTGCTAGTAGTGGAAGGTGTAGAAATTTTTACTGTAGGTGAATAATGGCTGAATGCAGATGAACAGTGTCATGAGACAAGTTACAGAGATGCAGGCCAAATAGGCCATAAGTTAGGATCTAGCAGTAACACAAATGTTAGGCACCCCCAGTGATTGTAATCACTTACCTGATACCCTGGGTCAGTGCTGCTGTTAGCAGAAAAATCTTCTTAAAACCTTTGCTTTTTGTATTTAATACAAGTGCTGTAAGTGCTGTGTAATATGTGCTATTTGCAAAGCATAAGGACAAGTATAAAATGGGAATAAAACCCTTTATCCAGAAAGCTCCGACTTATAAGAAGGCCATAGCCCATAGACTGCATTTAAATCAAATATTGAAATTTTTAAATTCGATTTTATTTTTCTCTGTAATACTGGTACTTGATCCTGACTAAGCTGCATAAATCCTTATTAGGGCAAAAAATCCTATTGGGTTTCTTTATTGTTGAAATTATTTTTTAGTAGATATATATGTTATACTAATATCTGTATTAGTATAGATATTTAAATTACTGTAAGATATTGCATCCGGAAAACATTCAGGTCCCGAACATTCTGAAAACCGATCCCATACCTGTAGTTAATAGGGAAAAATGTAATGTTTGGTTGATTTCAACTGATGTTTCTAACTGTGTCCTTGCGCTTTTTCCTGTGGGTGTTATCTCCTGGCCTGTGCGTGCGTATGTGTTTTTTCATATGAACTTCGTGTTGCCTGAAGGAATTTCTCTTTTATTTTTAGCTCTAATTTAAATTGCATGATAATTGCATGCTTCTTAAAGAAAAAAAAAGTTTCATTCTTGAAACATTTAAGCTTTTTTTGCTTTTATTTTCTATCAGTATGTTTTTACCTTATTAGTGTTGATTTTACTGTAAGCTGTAACATCACAAAAGGTCAAACTCCAAAAGAATCTTGGAATTGGGTTGCTGTAGATGCCTGAATTTAGAACAGCCATAGGAAAGTGAAGATTATTGCATGCAGAATTGCCACTGAAGCCTTTGTCTGCCCGTCAGGTGATGTAACTGACTGGAACAAGACCATGCCCACTGTTCCTCATTGTTGGCCTTACGCACAGTGCCATTACTCATGCAAGTGTACCAAGCTGTGCCAGGAAGTGACACTGACAACTTTACAGCCATTTGTTAAATACGCCTTAGACAAAGATGGCCTGTACTATAGTCCTCTGCCACTTACATGGGGTGGGCCAGTATGCTGTAATCATTAAGAAACAAGAATAATCTGGATCAGATTGAAAAATACACTTTTACTTTGTCCTTCTTATATTATCATCTGGAGCAGAGGAAGCAGACTCTACAGTTGCAGGGGTGCCTATGAGTGCAGAGGGCCCAGTGAGGCCCTAATTTGAATCAATATTTAATAAATCTTGGTAGAATAGGTCAATTTACACATGTTTTGGGGCGCTTAAATAAATTGGTGGTGGGGCCCAGTAACATCACAGCGTGTACTATTTAAATTTGTAGCTGTATCTTAGCAAACATACGTAAGATTATTTAGGGGTGGCAAGTAAACATAAAGTTACCATAGTGCCAAAATTTCCTATGTCTATTTGTAACGAAATTATAAACAGATACACACAAAGCTGCAGGTAAAGTGGATTTAAGTGAAAGGAAAACTTTAAAGGCTGATGTCACATATGGCTGATTCTCAGCCTATTTGGTCATAGTTTGCAGTTAAGATGTTTTCATCACATAGGCACTGAGGAATATACTTGCACCTGAGAGTGCTTCTGCACCTGTTATAAGGGTTAGCCTACTATGTGGGCAACAAAGATTGCAGGAAATAATTTTTTTTATCGTATTGATAGTACTTATGCCATAATACAAGCATTTATGCAGCAATTATAATGTATGATGTGCAAACCTGCGGTGTTTTGGCAAAATGTCACTGGAATGCTTTGGAGCCAATGCAAAATTACATTGTAATTAAGCAATTTTTTCATACACAGTACATTGCCCGACCAGGTTAAAGAAGAAGGAAAGGTGCAGTCCTTACCCGATAGTTCCCTATACTCCAGCAGTACTCCCGCAGTATGATCCTAGCATTGTCGTGGGCTGATTTGGCCCAGTGCACAGATAACCTTATTGGGCAGAAACTCAATTTTATGGCAACCTCTATGGTCAGCGTGATTCATGGGAGTATATCTTCAGCATCCTAGCCTTGAGTTGTGTTAGCTATACCAAGAAATACTTTAAAATCTATAAAAGTTAGCTCTTAGGCTCACTTCATCGCCACAAATCTATATTCTTCACATTTTAAGAAGTGTTTCAAGAGACACATGGTTGGCTGTGAGTAAGTGCAATTATTTCAGATGGTAAAATCAACAAAAAAAGGTCTTTAATCAGACCTTTATAAATAGTATAATGTAGTGCATAGTTTTTTTATTGTTCATTTTAGGATAGGACCTTTCACACACTGTAGGATCAGTTTTTAGCAGGGGCCAGTTAACCTTTAACCTTTTCTTTGAGTGTTGGAGAACACTTGAGTACCCAGATGAAACCCACACAGACACAGGGAGCCAGGAAGCCAATGCCTCCTTGCACCCCTATTTGCACTTGTCTGGATTACATAAATGTGGGATCTTTCATTTCTGTGAGTTGCTTTATTCACAGGTTATACCACTTTACATATCAAAAGTCTGCAGCACAAATCAAAGTGGCTCTGTTTCCTCTGTGGAAGAAGTGATCCAGGCCAAAAAAACTGAGACGTGATACTGCAACTGTGCATTAAGTGCCAGGGTTACCAATATGTCTAGAGACAAGCACAATTCCTTGCTTTTCTTAGTGGGATATCTGAGAATATGTTATCAAATACCCTTCAAAAGATCCTGTATAAAGCAGTCTCCCCAAACCAAAATCTCACCTGTTTTTTTTTGTAAATGACAGCCTGTATGTGCCAAAGGGTCACTGATCTTCATGAGATTTTATAGCAATGATAGAAATGACCTTACCAGATTACATTTTGCTTCCCAAAATAATATTTTTGTCTTTATGAACAGGCACCTTGATTTCATCTGTAACCTTTATCTGGTTCTCTATCACTTCTCACTTGTCCTTCTGTCTCTGGCACTTACTGTAACCACTAGAACCACATTCTTTTGACATAATTTTGTATATGGGCATTGCTGGACATCGAAAACTGTCTTTGCCTTATTAGCAATGTATGTGCAAAACATAACATAACATTGACATTCTGGGCAGTGTGTAATATGTCTGTTTTTTGCACTTTGTACTCTGGGTTCTGCTATTGCAGGGGGTAAGGACAGACTTGCCATCCTCAGATGCTGCACTGTCTATGTTTCATACAATTATTACAAAGCACTAAGAAACAGCACAGGTAAGGCATTCTTTCCCTGCAAATATGTACTTAATAATTTTCAAAATGTGAGTTTAGAGTTTTATACATCAAAACTCACCCATGTTCTATACATTCCTAAGGGATTTGAAAGAGCCTATTTATCATATGGTGAACTCTAACTTTCACCCATTCATAAATAAGCTTTCCCTCAGGAATGAATAGAATGTGGGTGATTTTTGACGTATTAAGCTCTAAATTTGCATTTTGATAAGATTTGCAACTGATTAGAGGGCGCATGTATGTCCACAAGTGCATTGAACAAAGTACAATTTTGGGCATGTTTTTTCCCCCAGAAATCTAATGTCATTAGATTCGCAAGGGGGTCATGCTCTTGGCACAATTGCACTGATCCTACCCCAGTAGTGTACAGTTCATCAAAATTACTGCACCTGCTCGCAAATTGGACACAATTGCATTGATCTCCGGCATCATTTGCGATGTTCGTTGTGGGAATGATGTCTATGCCTAATGCTTTATGCACAATGTGCTGCACCTATTGATGCTGGGTGCAAATGGTGCTGGTACTGTCTGCTTGAGTTTAAATCTGTTTGCCACCCCTCCTCCTCCCTTTTCATTTTTCTTTATTTTCATGCTCATCAGTCTGTTCCTCCCTCGCTTCTCCCTTTCCCGTTTATATCCTCCACTTCCTCTGCTCGTCCAGTGTATCCTCCATGGAGAATGGGGAGGGGAGCACAGCAGAACATATTTCTGAAATTGCTCTCTAAACACTGTGCACCTCAGTTTCATGCAATGTAGAAAACAACCAGTCAGATGAATGAATACACATTAGAAAGGAGAACTCTCATTGCTGTAAACATGCACTGTAACGGGGGCTTAGCAATTCCTTATTTTTTCAAAGATTTTGTTTTATTATTTATTCTTCTAGTTTTTGAGATATAACTTAATTAGTATTGTACTTCCAAAGCCCAACATTGCTCCCTATGAGAAACAACCCAAATATGCTGCTTATCAGTAGTGCATTGAATTTTCCAACTCATGCTGGAATCAACCAGTTAGAGGAGGCAAAACCTGTAATTTACAGCACAAGGCTGTCAGTTGCAGCCACAGATATCTTAGGTTTAAAGTGATACTGACTACTATTAATGTACATTAAAAGTTACCTATAGATTGTACTGATCATTTTTCAGCCAACCTGACTGTCCCTTCTCAAACTGATAGGTAATACAAAAACATTAGGCAAATACTTTCAAGTCAAAATTATAAATAGCATGCAGTGACAATGGTATGACAGTTGTAAAAAGGATTTACTTTCTGACATCAGTATCTCTTTAAGGAACTCACTAATAAATAGGTATATAAGAGAATCTTAAGAAAAAATTAAAAAGAAGATTTTGAAGATTTTCATTAAACACCCACTACAGCGAATTGCAGCAGCTCCTCTTTAAAGCAGAACAAAAAGTCTTGATGTTTGGGTGGGCTTTGCTTTAACTGCACCGGATGTCTATAAACCTGTTATTTGTAAAATATACCTAATATCTATGGCTCCAGACTTGTCTTTTCCCATGCATGTGTTCCAGTCTTTATTAGAATGGTATATCTAGGCATAATGATCACCAATACTACAGCATTTACAAGCCCTAACTTTTTATATAATTCTTAGTTCCATTTTTATGAAGGACTGAAGTATTTTAGTGAGTGTTATTTAAATTATTTAAAATATAAAAGAATGAAAAAAAAATGCAGACCCCCCCTCTTTCCATAGTAGTTGGTGTAGCACTGTTGTTTTCAGTTGGGAATGCACAGGAAACTGCACTTTGCAAGATAAATGAAGGCAGCAGAAAATGTGTAACTGCAGGGCATCCCCGGAAACGCTGTTACATGCTGTCCCGAATTAGCACTGAATTAACACCTAACTGTTTCCATTGCTGAGTTCTTACAATACCATATAGCTTGTCAAATAGGGTTTTTCACCTTTGAGTTAACTTTTAGTATGACGTACAGAGTGATATTCTGAGACAGTTTGCAGTTGGTCTTCATTTTTTATTATCTGAAGTTTTTTAGTCATTTCATTTTCAGTTCAGTAGCTCAGTCTACAGTTTCAGCAGTTATTTGGTTGCTAGGGTCCAAGTTACCTTAGCAGCCAGGGAGTGGTTCGGATGAGAAACCATGCTATAAATAGGAGAGGGCCTGAATAGAAAATAAACTTACAAAAACAATAAAACTGTAGCATAACAGAACAATAGTTTTTTGGCTGCAGAGGTCAATGACCCCCATTTAAAAGCTGCAAAGATAAGAAAAAAGCAAACAATTCAAAAACTATAACAAATAAATAAGGAAGACCTATTGAAATTTTCCTTAGAATAGGTAAATCTAGAAGTTTGCTTAAAGGTGAACCACCCCTTTAAGAAAAGTTAGTGTGGCACTCAGGTGGTAGAGCGAGTAAGGGGCATTTTGTTAGGCAGAGGGAACCCCCAGGGTTCATTCAGTTGCTAGCATTGCTGATGGCCAAAGATTGGCATGTATTGTTTTCCTAGAAACAGGTAGGTGTCAGGGAAGCAATACCTGATGTATTTATGAGTAAGTGTCTCAGCTGATATTTATGTTGATTACACCAACTTGCAGCAGACCTAAAAAAAGTTGTTCCCTTTTTTTTTTAATTGTAATCATTTCTTAGGCTGATGCCACACGAGGCGTAGGGCTGATATTTTCGGCGAGCGGAAAAACGCCTGGCGAAAATTCAGCCCTACGCCTGCTACTTGTGCCTGCACCCGAATGAATGGAATATGCTCGGGTGCAGGCACATGTAGCCGATATACGCATGAAAATGCAAGACTTTGCATTCTCACGCGTTTTCATGCGTATATCGGCTATTATGTGCCTGCACCCGAGTATATTCCATTCATTCGGGTGCAGGCACAAGTAGCAGGCGTAGGGCTGAATTTTCGCCAAGCGTTTTTCTGCTTGCCGAAAATATCAGCCCTACGCCTCGTGTGGCATCAGCCTTAGGTTTGGAAAGGCCTTGATTTTCCATTATAAATAAAAAACCTTTGCCTTTCATGTGTAGTGGGAAGTCATTACTTTTTTAGCTCTTACGGTGTTTATGACGCAAAATGAATGAAAAGAAATGCACTCAGAGGCATATTATAGAAAGTAGAGCAGTGGAAAACGCAATTAAGTGTTTTTCTCTCACATGCAAAAATAAAAGGACAGAAAGGTGTTTATCACTCTGTCTCTCTTATCTTTCTCTCTCTCTATCTATCTTTCAGTCTCTCCCATATGTATACATGTTTCTTTTTATTTGTGTACAGCTTCAGCCTTTAGTATAATTATGCTTTCACACCAGAACAGCTGTGACCCAGAAAATATAACAAACTTGACTTTATCTGCACTGCAGGTACAGCATGAAATCTGACCCTTTCTGCCAATGTTGCACCCAGCAACATACAACTATGGGATCCGTTATCCAGAAACTCATTATCCAGAAAGCTCCCAATTACAGGAAGACCATCAAATAATTTACATTTTTTTAAACAATTTATTTTTTCTCTGTAATACTAAAACAGCGCCTTGTACTTGGTCCCAGCAAAGATATAATTAAAGGGGTAGTTGACTTTTATCTAACTTTTTGTATGATGTAGACATCGATATTCTGGGACAATTTGCAATTGGTCTTCATTTTTTTATTTTTTGTGGTTTTTCGGTTATTCAGATTTTTCAGCTCTCTAATTTGCATTTCAGCAGTTATTTGGTTTCTAGGGTGTTATTTACCTTAGAAACCATGCAGTGGTTTGAATGATAGATTGGAATATGAAAAGGTGATGTGAACAGGAAGATAAGCAATAAAATTCTACTTTCACAGAGCAATAGTTTTTGGCTGTTTGGGTCAGTTACTCCCATTTGAAAGCTGAAAAGATGCAAAAGAGAAAGGCAAATAAAAGTTAAGTAAGGGCTCTGGCACACGGGAAAATTAGTTGCCCGCGACAAATCTCCCTTGTCACGGGCGACTCGCGAGTCACGACTTGCCTCGCGAGGCATTTTCGGCGATTTGCCGAAATTGCCTGCGCAGCGTGTGCCATCCCACCAGCGACTTACATTTTTGCCGGTGGGATGGTTGTTCGGGGAGATTAGTCGCCCGTGACAAGGGAGATTTGTCGCGGGCGACTAATCTCCCCGTGTGCCAGAGACACCTCACTCCCTCTGTGTGGAGTGGCAACAAAGTTATGACTTCCAGTTGATTAACACTAGAGTTCATGGTTGACTCCTCAAACATGGCTGCTGCTTAGAATTTGAGCACATTTAAACAAAAAGGAAAGTTATTTTGGCATTTTACTGCCAATAGATTTGCCACATTAGTGCCATCTAGAAGGCTATATTTATTCAGAAAGCTTTACTATACCTGAGTAAAGAGCCCTAGAAGCTCCCTCTGATAACAGCTGCCATTTTAGCTTGGTCGTGGTAGCTTCCTGCTGCAGATAAAGCTGTTGGAAGCTCAGACCACACATTCCTAAGGGAGGGGGGAGTGAGTTATTTTGCATTCTCTGGGAGAGCGGAGCAGGAGAAGGGAGAGCGAGAGAGGAGAGAACTGAGCAGAGTCGTGCCCCAAACCTAAAAGAGAGAAAATCTAATACTGATACTGAAGAACATGTTCACAAAAAAGGGGACGAGAAATCCTGTTTCTTTTGATAGAGAACTCAGTGCAGCTTTTCTATGAGGGCTAATGGCTGTATTTACATAGACCTTTCTGATAAAGCTTACTTAGTTTTTACATTTCCTTCTCATTTAAAGTGCTTATTAATTAAATATCAGTTGTTCTTGTCATTAACTTGACAGCAGTAATTTTTCTTTTTTTTGTTGTTGTAGAAATCAGTAAACCTAACTGTAATTCCAGTAGGGATGTATCAAATGGATAAAACATTGACGTTGACTATGGCAAACTTGTGAACTCTGGGTGACAAAAATGTATGAAATGCTACTCTGCATAGGGTTGTTTCATTGATAGGGAAAACAAATTAACTTACCGTATATACTCGAATATAAGCCGAGGTACCTAATTTTACCTAAGAAAACTGGAAAAACTTATTGACTCGAGTATAAGTCTAGGGTGGGAAATGCAGCAGCTACTGCTAAGTTTCAATAATCAAATAATTAATAAAGGACACTCAGCGTGACCCCCTGTGAACTCTTAATAAATATATAATGTTGGAAGCTGCAGATTAGGAAAAGGTGGATGGAGCCTAAAATAATTTTACTCACCCCCATCTGGAAGGCTGTGCCCAATGCCTAGAACTTCTGATAAGCAGCTACTGTGAGCAAAGCACTGAATCTGCCACCAATCAGAGCAGTGTTCTCAACTGCTGCTTGTCAGAAGTTCTAGGTAAAGATCCTTTAGAGTAACAGGCTTCTGGATGGGGGTGAGAAAAGTTTGCCTCATAGTTTTCAATGTTTTACCTTTTATTTTTTTTAACTGTCAGGCAAGTCAGGCAAACATTTATTTAATGTTTAGATTTTTTTTTAGCAAATTATGAGTATAGTAATCAGAGGGGCTTGGCCAACTGGCGATGTGAACAGATGTGTTTTGACCAAGCTTCACTGGATTACCACAATATTCTTTAAATCTTGACTTCTACAGCCTATTAACCTTTGCTAAACCAGACCTGTGTACCGAGAAACTTTAATGGGCAAGAAAATATAAGCTGCAGATGAAACTTCAGATATTCTCACCTGTGTGATTCAGTGCAGCCTACAAAAATGGCAGACCCGCACAAAACTGAACTGCCTAAGGAGCAACCCATCAGACACCTGCATACTCACACCCCTCCTCAGAAAGACTCTATTGGTACATCGGGAAACCCAGGGCTCTTGTCTGCAACAAGCTCACCTCCCGACCTACAGCCTTTATCCGAAGCACACAATGTACCAGAATACACATCCTTGCTGTACTCGGTGGTTCATTCCTGAATATTCCGTCAATGTTCTGTTCATGCAAATGCTCTGATTATTTATGTACCTTGCAGTACTTCACTATTATTGTAATACTCATTTTCATCCCAGCAATATATTGCAAACGCCTCTCCTTATATAAGCTCGCCTTGCTGTACTCACCTTGCTGTACTGTACTTCTATGGGCTCTCTGTAGCAGGGGCAGGCAGCCTCATGTTGCATAACGCACCGTATATACTCTGTAGCAGTCGCGCAGGCCGCACAACCACCCCCCCCATGTAGTCGGTCGTTCGCGTGCACAGCATATCCCTTATACCTGAGTATAAGCAGAGCCAGAATTTTTAAGCACATTTTTTGTGCTGAAAAACTCGGCTTATACTCGAGTATATACGGTATTAACTTTGTTCACATTCAATAATGTTTCTGGCATTGCTCCATTCTTCAGCCAGCCTAGGAAAAGGATGTGCAGAGATTTAAATTCCTACTTGCACACTTGATTATTTAATTACATATTGCTGCTGTTCCTTGCCTAGGTTTAAACAGCCCTTTAAAATGTTGAAATTAAATTGCAATACAGTTAATTAAAAGGGAATGAAAAAGTCTTAAAGTGTGACTTTAAGGTTGTGCTGCAGAGTCTTCATTTAATATCTGTTCTGATGTAAATGCCATATGATCAAAGCTTGTGAAAAATTCAAGAGATCTAATTTGGATTTTAGAAAGAAATAACATTTAAAACATAGCAATTCTTAAACTTGCAAGTATTATCCCTTTACTCTAGATCGATATTTGGTCAGTGTAACATTCCATTAAGTTGCATGAACTGAACAAAAGCCTCCAGTATGGATAGGCCCTGTGCCCTAGGCCATTAGAGAAATCCTAAAACATTGTATTTGCACAATTACTCCTTGGTGCTGGGTGAGGTCCAGCAAGCAATACTTAAGGAAGTGAGAGTTGTGTTGTCAGCATATTCTATGAATTATTATGTTAGTAATGTAGATTGAAAACTTGGCATACAGTTATATTCTGCTAACCCTTGTTAAACAATAAAACTCCGCTTTATATGCCAAATCACATGCCTGGTATGTGGCACAGTGCCAGTTTCTACATTTAAAACACTGTTATGGTTCTGCTGACAGCTTGGAAGTGAAAAGAATTTGGAATGCCTTCGAGGGTATTGTAACTACAACTATGCATAATACATAGTACAGGGACCCAGAGGTTCCTCAATTTTATACATTTTATGTACAGTAATGGATAGTAAATACATACACTACATTTCTGTGTTAAAGAAGCAATATATATCTCATTAATTAGGCTTGTATCAGAAATTCCTTTGGAGTAATTATTTGGACACACAGCAACGGATATGTACAGCAGAAGAAAATAAACTTATGCAGTAACTGCTAGAAGTAATACAGCTACTTTCTGGAATATATTTTGCCAGAACAACATCTTTTTGTCTTTTCCCATTCCTCAAACTTTAAGCTTGATTATCTGTTTCCCAGGACACTTGTATGGGTCTTTCCTACTATTGGGCCTTTTGATGGCATATTAGTTTGCTATCTCTGTTGTCATAACCCTTACTTTTCTAACTGTATATAATATATATTTTTTCATCCATCATACACAAAAGGCCATAGGGCAGTGGCAGACAATGACATTAGTCCCCCGCATTTAAATCTTGGCTACTGCATGCAATTAAGCTCCCTGAAATGCTTTCCCACTGGCATAGGAAACTTCAGACAACTTCGGAAAATGAAACGCTGTGTATGCCTTTCCACCGGTGATTCACTTTTTTGCTGGTTGTAAGGCATTTTGGTCAGATAAGTTGCTCAAGGTAGCCGAGATGTAACCAACGTGCACCCCTACGTGTGCCAATGCCCGTAGATGTCATACCAGCCATATGCTATCAGTAAGCGGAAGAGAAAAAGATGAGCGCATTCAGGAAAAGTACTTATGCTTCAGTGTAACTAAAAGCACGATAAATGGTTTTAGTATTTAATAGCTTATATTAATTAATTTGATCTTTCTTGTAAATTGAATGATCACCAATGTAGCATGTGCAAAAAAAAAGTTGGAGAGATTTATTTTGAGCCAGTGAAAAACTCTTCTACTTCTCCACTGTTCTCCTATCGGAGTTCCTCCACTCTAATATTACATCTGTTTTGGCAGTTCTTATGGTCCTTTATATGGTCACTTGCTGATAACTTAAATTGCAGATGACAGAATTCTCATGAAGCAGTAAACACAGATTCTCCAGTGAATTCATATGGGTTTCTACTGCCATGGTATTTTGTGTATCTTGTTGGATAACTGACAGGTCCACACAAAGTTTGTCGTTTTTAGAGGTAAATGTAGAAGAATGAATGGTCTTACATTCTGGAATCAAGAAATCCCACTGAACAATCTGAACCCCTAGCCATGTGTCCTTAAATCTAAGGGCAACTGAAGGTTGCTTGCAGATGATACAGTTTCTGTGATTTACTAATGTAATTGTGCAAGTTAGAGATTGGAATTTGCCCAAATCTTTTGTAGAAGATGCAATATTTAGCCACTTCTAAAAATGATGCATTAAGTGCAATGCCAGAGACGCTATAATTTGCACTGTGCAGGAACTCAACAAACAGTCTTTGGTTTTTTCTTATAGGACAGATTGTTGAATAAGTCTTGGTGTTGTGGTAATCTAGACTGGGCTTCAGAGAAGTAGCACTGCCTATTTATCTATTATCAGTGAGCAGAAAGCAAGGAATGGATACATTACTATAATTTTCTGTGTATGAATTGTGTTATTCCTTGAATAAGTTTGCTCTTAGTGTTAAATAATATTTATTCTGTAAGCAATGTACGAGTGGGGAGTATTAGTGTTTATATCACTGTTGTACGTCCACATGTGCAGTTGAGCTTCCTGCAATTTCCCACAGTCGGTTGCTCGTAACACTACTTTCATTAGGTAGTTGCAAAATGCGCTCCTTGCACTTCCATACACTTGCACTTCTGTTCCTAACTGTGTGCTGCTGCACCTATTCACAGAGAGGAACCCTGGAGTTCCCACCACCTTCTAATCAGGTGGTATCTGGAGGGTTCCTTTGCAACATCGATAGGCTCAGCACACTTGCACCTAAAAAGTTGGCATGGACTTTTGCGCAGTTGTGTCTGATTTATGACACAGCTGCAGTAGGTGCAGCTTAGTTGCGTAAAGAGCAATTCACCCCTTTGTGAAAGCAATGGCACTGGAATTCTGGGAAAATAATGCAGTATTGTGGGGAAAAGAATGGCGATTGCACTCTACCAACTGCACTTGTAGACATACATTTGCCCTAAAGTTCCTGTATATCTTAGGTTATATCTGAGTCAGAGGGAGATCTGTTGCAATTAATCCCCTTAAAGAAATACTGTCATGGGAAAACATTTTTTTTTTCAAAACGCATCAGTTAATAGAGCTTCTCGGGCAGAATCCTGCATTGAAGTCCATTTTTCAATAACACAAACAGATTTTTTTTATATTTGGTTTACAAGTTTCACGTGGGTCTAGCCATATTCTTCATTTCGCGGGGTGCCACAGCCATGTGACCTGTGCTCTGAAAAACTTCAGTCACACTTTACTGCTGACCTGCAAGTTGGAGTCATATCACCCCCCTCCCTTTAACCCCCCAGCAGCCAATCAGCAGAACAATAAGATGGTGGGAAGGTGGGAAGGTAGCAAGATAGCAAGATAGCAGCTACCAGTAGATAGCAGAATAGCACTCAATAGTAAGAAATCCAAGTCCGGCTTGAGACTCCTCCAGTTACATGGGATTAGGAGAAACAATAGGTCCTGATCTGACAGCCGTTCTAATGTGTAGCGCTGGCTCCTTCTGAAAGTTGAGAATCAGGCGCATTGCATTAAGTTGGCTGCCTGCACACCAATAAAAAAAAAATACATTTGTTGGTTCAAGAATACAATTTTAAATGGCAGAGTGAACTATTTGTTATGTAAACAGTGTAATTTGGAAATAGAATGTACACCATAAAATCATGACAGAATCTTTTTAAATGCTGATATTCATGTAGTTTTGTTCCCATCTGCTGTGTGGGTGGTTTCCATCAGCAGAGGCAGGTTTCAAGATGTCACTTACAAACATCAACCGTACAGCTCTATTAAACATCCTGCCACCTCAGGCCTGCTATAGAAAGCTTTGTGCAGAATAAATGCAAGATTTAAGAATGTCTCTGCGGGTTTGGAAGCTATAAAGCACGGAAGATATAGAATACCTATCCTCTCTATAAATAGATTGTGCAGTGGTGCTGTGATCTTTTGTGGCTGGGTTATTGTATTTAATAGTGCCAAAATCCACACCTAAAATGACAAAATACAAAAACCGTTATACAAACGTGTATAACTAGTAATGTGTTGTCCTGCAAGCAGCCGTCCTCCAATTGAATCCCAAACTACATCATACAATGATATTATTCAATAGAGTTAGCGCTTTTCCAAAAGACACATCACATGTTATTAAAATCAATAGTCCTTTTTGTTTTATTTCTTTTGATTGACAATACTCACATATGTAATGACTTGTGCAAATATTAAAATATAGTGTTTTCATCAAACATCATACTCCACCAAATCTAATATGATTTGGTGGGTTCAATATCAGGTGCTATGGCAAGGTACAAATTCCTACATAAAGGCTCTCTTCACCTCTTTTATGGGTTATTGATTGCTTTATATGTTACTCTGTATGTCCAATGTATGAAACCCACTTATTGTACAGCACTGCAGAATATGTTGGCACTTTATAAATAAATATTAATAATAATAATAATAATAATAATAATAATAACCTCAATACTGTCTATATATATTTCCTGCTCTCTGTGAGTCTTACACACAAAAGAGTAGTATATACATAAACAACTAACTAAACTTCCCCCCACCCCTTTTTTTTAATTTTTATATTTTAAACATGGAACTGTAAACTTGTTTTTATTGTATGTAATTGATGTAAGGAAGATATGTGCCCTCTATATGTATCCATATGTGGGATTTTATAAATATCTAACACCTACACCTGATATTGAACCCACCAATCATATTAGATTTGGTGGGTTATTGTATGTTTTATTTCTCTATATAATGCAAATATATAGCAACTGGTCTATTTCATGTTGTGACACCTTATTAGTCAATGTAAAATCATCCTTTATTGTCAGATCTAAAATAATTTGATATGTTTTCCTCCACATTTATATTAGAATTCTTAAATGTAGCACTTGACTAATTGTGTGCAATGTCACCCAGCAATATTAGTAACCCAGTGCAATGCTAAAGCAGCAGGAAGACTCAGTGATGCCAGCTCTGATGTCCTAGCAGACCTCTTTATTTGCTACTTGCAAAATGAATCCCAAATAGTTAAGCACTTTGTGTGGGATTCGTTCATAGCTACTGGTCACATAAGGATAGCTGGCAATGAACAAGGTTTAGGAATGTGCGGCTAGAATGTTATAGCCAGTTAGGTTCACCCCTTGCACAAAGTTACAGTGGAATACTTATGGCTGTTCTGCCCCATGACTGAATGGCTTGATCTGTGGTCAGTATACCGCCACACTCCCATCATTAGTATATGCTGGGCTAATGCAATTAAGGGCTTGAGCCTAGTGCGGTAGCTTTAAAGGTGAAGGAGAGGCTAAATCACTGGGGGTGCCAAATGTTAGGCACCCCATAATGATTGTAATCGCTTACCTGATACCCCTGGCCGAAGGAATTTGCAAGCGAGCAATCCTCTTCCTTCTGTCTTTTGCCTTCTGATTGCTTCTCGGCCTTTTGGCTAAGATCAAGTGTTGTATCAAAATGAGAATCACTTGGTCCTCTGGCCTTTAAGTTGTCAGGCGGAAGCTTGATGAAAGCGTAAGAGCTGTGTTCCCATGAAGGAAGAGCTGCTGGCTTATTTTTTGCCGGGGGCTTTGCCCCTGCCCCTTCTAATTATGCTTCACTTCCTTTGCCCCAGCCATAAGGCTGATGTCAGACGAGGCGAAGCGGAAAAACACTTGCTTTTTATGCATATTTCGTCTACATGTGCCTGCAGGGCCGCCATCAGAAATCACGGGGCCCCTCACAAAAAAAAATTTCTGGGCCCCCCTCCCACAAATACAAAGGACTCACAGATATGAGACATTGGTAGCCAGCAGGGCCCCCCCTAGTACATTGGTAGCCAGCAGGGCCCCCCCAGTACATTGGTAGCCAGCAGGGCCCCCCCAGTACATTGGTAGCCAGCAGGGCCCCCCCTAGTACATTGGTAGCCAGCAGGGCCCCCCCTAGTACATTGGTAGCCAGCAGGGCCCCCCCCAGTACATTGGTAGCCAGCAGCCCCCCCCCCCAGTACATTGGTAGCCAGCAGGGCCCCCCCTAGTACATTGGTAGCCAGCAGGGCCCCCCCTAATACATTGGTAGCCAGCAAACCCCCCTAGTACATTGGTAGCCAGCAAACCCCCCTAGTACATTGGTAGCCAGCAAACCCCCCTAGTATATTGGTAGCCAGCACAGCACAATCCTCCGGCGATGGCTCCTCCAGCGAGGTCCTTCGTTCCCAACAGCACTGCACTTCTGAGTGCCGAACGACGCCAGGCCCTTTTGTAAGGTTGCGCCCCGTGCGTACTGACGTGCATGTACGCACGGGGCGCGACCAATAGGATTACCGCTGACCACCAATGACAGGGCCCGGAACAGATTAAAGGGGGCCCGAGCTAAGAAAACTGTAGCAGTGCTGGGCCCCCTTTTAAAGTTAAAATCGTCCGGGCCCGGTACGGCTGTACCCCCTGTGCCCCCCTGATGGCGGCCCTGTGTGCCTGCACCCGAGCGTATCCCATTCATTCGGGTGCAGGCACATGTAGGAGGCATAGGGCAGTATTTTCAGCAAGTGCTTTTCCGCTTGCCGAAAATATCCGCTCTACACTAGCCTTAGGCAGGCGGGAGGTATTTTTCTTTGTTCTTTCCAGTCGCCAGCTGGAGCCTTTCCAAGGCAATCAATGACATTGCACCCGCACACTTCAGCACCTTTTTTGTGTCTGATTTGGGTGTCATAGTCCACTGGGCTTGACCCTAGACCAAGACTTGGTAGGTCTCACCCTACTTTCGGCGAATGTGGATCTGCCCGCACATGCTGTTCATTGGCGAAGCCTTTGACACGTGAGCATCGGAGCCCATACCTTCGGGTAGGACTCACACACAATGATTCAATATCATCCTCTTCCTTGTCTGTCTTATTTCTTCTGAATCCCAGGGCCAACTCATGCGCAGTTAAGTTTTTTTTTGTTTTTTTTGTTAAAGTCAGTTTTTCACTGCACATGTGCGAAGATCGAAGAAGGAAAAAGCAACACTCGTCCGCATACACTCCGGCCAGTGCAGTTTTCTCCCAACAGCACTGGCTGGGGGTTTCAGTTACTAGGGGTGCCTAACATTTTGGTACCCACAATGATGTAGCTATTCCTTCTCCTTTAAGCAGGCTAAATCTGGTGAAGCGATTAGTGGGTGGGAGAGAGTACATGCACAGTACAATCTAATTATCTACCTTGCAAGAACCTATGATCCCTGTTTAGATGAAGAAAAAAAATTTTAGGCAATAGACAAAATTATGTTCAGCCTATTTATTAAACTAATGTTTAACAATGAGGCAGATTGCCCCTTTAAATGAAACATTTTTGAATAATTAGACTTTTTTGGGTATTTAAAGTTTTAAAAACTGTTTTCTTTGCTAGTTCCTGGAGGTGCAGGGGTTAATTCCTTATGCAATAAGTAATTCCAATCAATAGCCTTCTGCATTTTTTCTCCCAGCATTATTGGTTCCATGTGCTGGGC
The DNA here is from genome assembly GCF_000004195.4 of Xenopus tropicalis. Classification (NCBI taxonomy): domain Eukaryota; kingdom Metazoa; phylum Chordata; class Amphibia; order Anura; family Pipidae; genus Xenopus; species Xenopus tropicalis. Next base: position 105,559,620 of record NC_030680.2, on the reverse strand, counting down.
TTAGACATAAGGCCAAAGGCCGAGTGCTTATATACAGGTTATAGCACAACAAGGTGAATTCTAATATCCTTATATTTTACAACATGTGGTAAATTATTTAATTTAGTAATGGGACACATGCAATTACTTAGCCCTGGTTATAACCGATGACATAATTAAAAAATGTGTAACATATATATAAAATTTCTATTTCCTTAATGTCTTTACATGTGTAATTATAATCCAGTTACAATTGAATTCTAATTTAGTTGAGACATGAGAATGTTCCTTGACCAATATAAAAGTATTAAAACATTAGCCTTACTTTTTTGTGCTCTGCTTTTCATGCTTTAAAGTAATCTGTACTTAGAGCGAGAGGATTACTGAGTTTAGTCTTGTTTCAGAGAGCTATTGAAAATGGTATACCCTAATTAATGAATATTAGGAACAGGCATTGTTTGCCTTAATTACTGCCCATATTACTTCAATGAATGAGTTCTGAAACATTTCAAAGGATTGGGTTTTGGCAGCGTATAAAACAGTATGAGCACTGAAGCTGCAATTGATATTGTTAATAATGGTTTTAATGTTTTCTCTTAATTATATTGTAGATGTAGGCAAAGGCGTGCGTTTTGTTGTTGCTATGTAGTTGTCAGGGCTGGATCTAGGGATAGGGTAACTGCCTAGGGCGCATGGGGGGTGGGTGCAGCCTAGAGGAGGTCAGTAAGCCACTGGCGCAGGGGATGTGAGGGAGCAACTGGCCGGTGGGGGCTGTGAGTGACTTGTGGTGGTACAGGTAGGAGTGGTTTGGCTTTGTGGCAGCCTTGGACACTAGTAAAGCTTGGCCTGGTGCTGGTAGTTAATGTTTACTACAGCTGAATGTTCAGACTCTTAAGAAAACTAGAAAGTTTTGTCTAAGTTTAATTTTGCATGTTTTAAGTTTTGACTTCCTCTTAATAATAAGGATATGAGGGCTCATTTTTGACTGCAATCGTATTTGTACAAAGATGGAGTTATTTGTCTTAAACAAAATATAGTTGCATTCAGCTCCAATGTGTCTAATTTATTCTGCCTCTGGTTCTGATCTGATGCATCGGCCACAATTGTATCAGATATTACTTGCCCTTAAAGGAGAAGGAAAGGCTAATAAAGCGTTAATCTCAAGCTGCAGGCATACCTTCAGTTGTCTCAATGGTGCCTTTAAGTCTCCTCATATTTCTCCCGTTCAGATGATCAGAAGCCAAACAGGAAGAAAAAATGCTGAGCTGTGTAAAGAAAGTTCCCATAATGCCTCACTCCTGCACCAAGACCTAGACCAAGTGTACATGCTCAGCTTGCAAGACTATGAGGGGGGGAGTGAGTTCTTAGCATTCTTGAGGGAGGGGGGAGCAGGAGAGGGGAGAGAGCAGAGAGCTGCGTGTCTCAGGCACATTAATTACAGACACAACAAATCTTTTGACAGAGAAGTCAGTGCAGCATTTCTGTGAGTGCTTATGGCTGTATTTACATAGACCTTTCTGATAAAGCTTTCTTAGTTTTTACCTTTCTTTCTCCTTTAAGCCCTCAATTGTGCTGGAATTATGGGAAAAATGCTGAATTGTAGGTAGAAAACATGGCAGACTGTGTCTGGTAAGAAGTTGAAGGTGAGGGCTACAAAGCCATTAGAATGACCAGGAAAGAAAACACTCTGAGAGTACACAGGAATATAACATTATGTCCTGAATGTTGATATCTATAAATGTCAGCGCAAAGGGAACATGGATTTTAGTGAGGCATAAATAATATTTCAGCCATAGGCTATAACAGGGATCTATTAAATCTCAGAACTATAATGTGGAAAATCCATAATGCTGACACTTTCCATTAAACATTTGCAAACTGCACAGTGTAAAGTGGCTCTAAAAAGAACATGCAGTTCTGTAACAAAAACTTTGCAATTAGCAGCAGACGTAAGGGCACTGTGTAGGTGTAAAGCAGTGATCTCAACCAGTGGCTCTTGAGCAACATGTTACTTACCACCATCTTTTACATTGCTCCCAATGGCCTCAAAGTATGTGCATAAAAACAAAGTTTTACTCCAAGAAAAGCCTCCTTCAATCCGGCAGTCCAAATGGCAAATAGCCAGTCACAGCACTTATTTGGCACCCCCAAAGAACTTCATGCAACTTAATGAATTTTCATGCTTTTTGGGTCACCAACACTTTTTATATCTGAGTGTTGCTTAATTGTAAAAAAGGTTGTGGATCCCTGGTGTAGAGCCTGAAGGGGGATACTCGAACAGCTTTGCGTTGGACCTTAGTTTCCAAAGTGTGGGAAGCAATTCACTTTCTGCTACCACAATGTCACATGGACTTCTCTTTTAATACTGGCAAAATCACCAGTGAGGTTTGTCCCTCCAGTTTGTCTTTAGTAAGCTGGCCTTACACTATGCATGGAGGATATACATTTCACTTGGGTACAGACTGCAATACTTTCTATCTGGAGTGATACTGATTTATTACTGCTAATTCCAGGGGCATATATACATCTTGCCTCATGGCATTTGTAGCCTGAACTGGATGGTATACTTATTTAAGAATAGAAAAAAAATGGGAAAGCACACATCCCTGGGCTAGGTTACTGGTTCAGGAGAAAGGTAGATGGCAATACAGTTTAGTTGCCAACCAAATAATTATAGGTACACTTTACAGACCACTGCCTCTCCTCTCTGCTTTTCTTTGTTAAACGCAAAGCAATGCTTTATGTCTACACCACAGAACAGTAAATCACTTATTGGTGTTTCCATAGTGGGTTTTCTTTGCAAAAAGGTCAGAATGTATTAATATTTTAAAACTACACTAGACCACAATTAAAGAAAAAGTCAAACTCCTGTGCAAATAGCCATTTATTTTTAAAGAAACTGAATTATGCCTTTGGTTTTATTGCCATTTCTATTTTTTTAAAAAATACAAGTGGTTTGCTGCATTTTAAAAAAATATATTTACACCTTTTCATAATTACAGCTTTTTCTTTTATAGGAATGAGTGCAATATAGAGGGTGACCAAGGTCTCAGTATCTTATCATTACATCGAGAAGTTTGAAAGGAAGTTACACTTCTTGTATAAGTGATTTTATCTTTTATGAGAACATAGCTTAGTGTTTATTCACAAAACAGGGGAATAACACCTGACAAAAGAGACTAAAGGTGCAATCCAAGGCTGGTATATTAGAACTAAGCTACAATGAATGTGCAAGTAATAGCCAATCACTAGCCAATCAGTTGATCAATGAACATTCCCTTTGCCCAGCATACATTTCCAAAAAAGGTTTTTAGTTATACATTTCTGATGATAAAAGTGCTTCTACCATACCATGTCAAGGTAAACCACATATGGTAGTCCTACCTAATTACCTCCCTGTCACCTTTCTTGTTGGTTGAATTTCTTAGGAAAAGTGTTTCCTGTACAATGCCCTGATATCACAGGTTGAACATTAAAGTAATTGATTTTAAGGGTTCTTCAGAATAAGTCTGCTAAAATGCAAAAAGGATTATAAGTATACTCCAAAGCTAATTAAATATAATATATATACATTATAATGGAAGTGTGACTGATCTAGACAAATTGATTAAAGCGCAAAAGAAATAAGGAATTGATTATTGCACATTCTCTCTGCTTCACTAATAATTTATTATTTGCAAGGGCACACACTATTTTTGTATTTTAGTGGTGTATAAACGATACTGTTATAGTGGGTTCTACAAGTCATTCTTGCTCAAATTTAATCAATACCTTTGAGCAAGCTGTAATCAAGATGTCACACTTGCAAGCATGATATGTCTTCATTAAGTTTATAATATAGAATATAATAGATGCTAAAGAACTCTGTTAGTATGAAACCCAAGGACATGTAGGTGATCTCCATATACTCAACAGGGTTAACTTATAAAAGTGAAGTGCAAAAATGCACACAAAATCACATGCATATAACTGCTATTTCTTTACTTGCACCTTGTATCCAAATGGCAGTTGCCTCCACCTTTTATGAAAAAATGTGCAAGATGCAAATTACAGGATGAACAGATGCAAGGCAAATTAACATCTTCTTTGAGGAGGTGGTACTTCCAGGTCCCCTAATTTTGCAGTTAGTGTTGACATTGGTAAATCATGTCCAGATTGTTACATCATTCTCTAATTAGAAGGTTTCCACTTTTTAAAAATTTGTAAATGAGTCCTAATAAGAAATGTAATCATTATGAAGGAAAGACTTTTGTTGGAAAGGACATATATATAACTGTGTGTCCATCAGTAATAATCTTATTGTAACCTTTTTGCTACTGACAAAGTATTAATTGTGTTTCTTGCTTTGCTTACTTTTTTAGGAATGTTTACTCTCTCAGAAGTTGCATCACTGAATGATATACAACCTACGTACCGTATTCTGAAGCCATGGTGGGATGTATTTATGGATTACTTGGCTGTAGTTATGCTGATGGTTGCCATTTTTGCTGGCACCATGCAAATAACCAAAGATCAGGTTGTTTGCTTACCGGTACTGGAGTCAGCTGTAAATTCAAGGAATGCTCATTTGTTATCAAGTGAGAATAGCCCTCAGGTTTCTTCAAAATTTGAAGAGACTGCAACTGAGGCCAAAGAAAAATGGCAAATGACTGGAGCAACAGAGCCTCCAGAAACATCTCCAACAAAACCAAGCTTTTCGCCCACAAACTCAGGTAAATCTTCAGGAGAACAGCTAAACAAAGAGGAACAAGATCCGAGAGGGAGAAAAACAAATCTGGATTATCAGCAGTATATATTCATAAACCAAATGTGTTATCATGTTGCTCTCCCATGGTACTCCAAGTATTTTCCTTACCTTGCTCTTATCCACACTATAATTTTAATGGTAAGCAGTAACTTCTGGTTTAAATATCCAAAGACTTGCTCTAAAATTGAACATTTTGTTTCTATACTTGGCAAGTGCTTTGAATCTCCTTGGACAACAAAAGCACTATCTGAGACTGCGTGTGAGGATTCCGAGGAGAACAAGCAGAGAATAACTGGTGCACATTCTTTTCGAAAGCACCTCTCCAGCAGCAGTGAAGAAGGAAGTCCCAGTCCAAGTACTCCAATGATAAACAAATCTGGGCCAAAATTTTCAGCAGATAAGCCTGTACTGGAGGTTCCTGGTATGACCATTTTGGATAAAAAAGATGGTGAACAGGCTAAAGCCCTTTTTGAAAAGGTTAGAAAATTCCGCACCCATGTAGAAGACAGTGACCTAATTTATAAACTCTATGCCGTCCAAACAGTCATTAAGACCGTAAAGTTTATTTTTATTCTTTGCTACACCCTAACGTTTGTTACTGCTATAAGCTTTAAACATGTCTGTAGCCCTAATGTAGAGCACCTTACAGGCTATATGAAATTTGAGTGCACACACAACATGGCTTTCATGCTGAAGAAGCTTTTAGTAAGCTATATTGCACTTATTTGTGTTTACGGCCTTGTCTGTTTTTACACTTTGTTTTGGCTGTTTAGAAGACCGTTAAAAGAATATTCATTTGAAAAAGTCAGGGAGGAAAGCAGTTTCAGTGACATTCCGGATGTAAAGAATGATTTTGCATTCCTTTTACATATGGTCGATCAGTATGATCAGTTGTACTCCAAAAGGTTTGGTGTGTTTTTGTCAGAGGTCAGTGAAAATAAATTGAGAGAAATTAGTTTAAACCATGAATGGACATTTGAAAAACTCCGGCAGCACATTTCTCGGAATGCTCAGGATAAGCAAGAGCTACACCTGTTTATGCTTTCTGGAGTACCCGATGCAGTCTTTGAGCTCACTGACCTTGAAGTCCTGAGACTTGAGCTGATTCCTGAGGCTAAAATTCCAGCTAAAATATCTCAAATGACTGCACTTCAAGAGCTCCATCTGTACCATTGCCCAGCAAAAGTTGAGCAGACAGCATTTAGTTTTTTAAGAGACAACTTAAAGTGCCTTCACGTGAAGTTCACTGATGTGGCTGAAATTCCTGCCTGGGTGTATTTACTTAAAAATCTGCGGGAATTGTACTTGATGGGGAACTTAAACTCTGAAAACAACAAGATGATTGGGCTTGAGTCTCTAAGGGAGTTGCGGCATTTAAAAATTCTGTATGTTAAGAGTAATTTGACAAAAATCCCATCTAACATTACAGATGTTGCTCCCCATCTAACAAAACTGGTCATTCACAATGACGGTACGAAACTTGTTGTACTAAACAGCCTTAAGAAGATGATGAATGTAGCAGAGTTGGAACTACACAATTGTGAACTGGAGAGAATACCCCATGCTATTTTCAGCCTCACCAACTTGCAAGAATTGGATCTGAAATCAAACAGCATACGTACAATAGAGGAAGTAATCAGCTTCCAACATTTAAAACGCTTGACTTGTTTGAAACTGTGGCACAATAAAATTGTGAATATTCCTCAATCCATTTCTCAAGTGAAAAATCTGGAGTCAATTTATTTATCTAACAACAAACTCGAATCCCTTCCCGCAGCACTCTTTCATTTACAGAAACTGCGATTTTTAGATATTAGTTACAACTGCATAAGCATGATCCCCCTTGAAATTGGTTTGCTCCAGAACCTTCAGCACTTCTACGTCACTGGGAATAAAGTGGATGTCTTGCCAAAGACTCTGTTCAAATGTCTCAAATTAAGAACTTTGTGTTTGGGACAAAACTGTATAACATCTGTGCCGGAGAAGATTGGACATCTGCTTCAGCTTACACATTTGGAGTTAAAGGGAAACTGTTTAGACCGTTTACCCTTTCAGATCATTCAGTGTCGTCTTCTGAAAAAAAATGGGCTGGTTGTGGAAGATCATCTTTTTGATGCTTTACCTTCTGAAGTTAAGGAAGCTTTAAATCAAGATACAAATACCCCCTTTGCTAATGGAATTTAGTTTGATGCAGATTTTTTTTCTCTGGTTTGCCATGATCCCCCAAAAGTATGGGACAATAAAGCTGCAGTGTGGAATCAGGACATATGGTAGGCTCTGGAAGTTCTTATGAACAAACCCCTCTGACAGCAAAATGAAGGATTTATCACATCAGACCATGTATTTTTTGTATTTTGTTTTAATTATTACTTAGCCAGCATACACAGCACTTTTTTTAACCTACTCTCAAGATATTTTAACCTACACTCAAGATATGAAAAGATTAGTTTTGGGTGAAGGAAATGTTCCTTTTTTGTTATTTAAGACCAAAAAAATGTTGACATTATTTGTGATTGACAGGCAATATATACACCATCATGTATTTTGTATATTTAGGATTTTGTTAGAATAAAACATGATTTTTATGTAATTTTAAGACTGTTGTGACACAAAAGTTTGGGGTCAATATAATTCCTTTATAATTTGTTACATTTGTGCTTTTGATTTCTGAATTTCAAAAAAAGGTAAAGAGACACCAAAGATAAAATTCAGCATATTCTAACATTTGCAGATCCATGTATTTATAAATGTTTCTGTTTCTAAATAGAATCTAGGCAATTGACCTTTTCCTTGCTCTTATGAATCTACAACAGGGAAGGGACAGTTCAACATGAGCTAAATGAATAGGGCTGAACATACTTTTTGCTTATTTTTGAAATCACGAAAAAAATATGGTGTTTGGTATTTCTTGAGCTAAACAGGACAAATGAAGCTACTCCATGCTTGGTCCTTGTGAGGTAAATAATTATATCACAAGTATATAACACTCCCTCAGTTCCTCCTTTCTTGTGACTCTCGGCTTACAGATAAACAGGAATTCTATTATGCAGGGGGGATTATCTGTTCACTGGGAATATAATTATGCACCTAGCAAGGACCAACATGTAGTAGGTTAAATGTCCCTGTGTAATTTAAAAAATTACAAAAAACATATTTTAATGATGATTAAACAATAGGCAAAAATTATGGCACAAGCCCTATCAATTAAATTCATGTTGAAAAGGCCTTTGCTGTCCCTTTACAGCACGGAGGAGTTTTAGTATTAATTTTGGTGTGGCAAAAGAAAAGAAAGAGGATATCCCTTCATTCAAAAATCTTCTTTACTTGGCATGCTAAAAGCTCTAGATAAAACTAGAAATACTATAGATCAGCAGCAGAAAAGGGAATAGGCCCATTGCAAACATAACACTGAGTATTGATCAGAACTTTTAAATATAATTCAATAGGGAATCCTGTTTTAACCCAGCTCTGATCTGGTTCATGTGCTCAACTGCCAATATTGTTAAAAATCAACCAAAAGAAGTAAAAGTATGGGATGAAATGTTAATATTTTTGATGGACAATCCTAGCTAAACACCGATATAGTGTTAAAGATGTCCGTTTGTTGCCCTTTATACATTTCAGAGTTGGAGAAGAATCAGGGGATTGCTTTAATATGAGTCATAATACAGTCAATAAATGCATGAAACTGTGTATTGAGTGTTTCATCCAAAGTTGCAAAGATGCACAAAGACTATACATATAATACCATGCACTGATATAATCTCATATACATATTCTTACTGGATGGAAATTAACTCTAATAATAAAAAAGAGCCAAGATATAGTGATTCCTCCATCTAAAACAGATATTGACCTGTAAAGTTTTGATTGGCTGTGCTTATTGTAGTCTGCAAGGAAAGAACTCAAGGCATTTAATTCTTGTTTGGCAATAAGAAATCAGTGGATATTTCAGATCCCTAAAGTCATTTTAACAAAGATGTTATTTTTCTTTATTCGTAGACAAACTGCGCCTGTCTGGTATTTGGTTTAGTTTTGTTCTGCTATTGCAAAATATGCAAAAAACTTGGGAGAAATAAAACAACTCTGAGCAAATAACCCTGGAATTTACAGAGGGAGTGTATTAAGAAAACCATAGTTTGTTCCAGGTCTTGTAACCCAAAGCATTCAGTTAGCATTTACTGGCTTTTTCTACATAGAATAATAAAAGCAAACATCTAATTGGTTGCTATGAGTTACTGAATCTGGAACAAACTGTGTATGTTTTATTACATTTCACGTTTCCCTTAATAAAGGTTACAACTGTGCTGTTGGAACAAAATAAGGTAGTTATTTAGAAGTAAGGAAAAAACATTTATTTTGCTTTCTTGCCTGTTTAATGCCAGTTTATTCTATTAATTCTGTCACCACACCAAATATCAGACTGAAGCAATGTTTACTGCTCCTGTTTTATATACAAAAATCATGCTAAAATGAATGTACAATTTATCCACAGAATTCTTATGGCTTTTCTTTTTAATATGGTATAACTGACATTATATTCCAATGGTACAGTCCAATAGACTTATTTCGCCTGTACACGTGTCTAATGGTCATATGACATCTACGCTTACTTTATGGGAATGATACATATCTAGAGCATGATTACTAAAATATATATTGGTGTTTTAAAATATTTCTTGACTTTATTGCTGATAGAAATAAAGGTAAAAGGAAAGCAAGGTTAAGGCCATATAGGGCTGCAACCTGGCCAGTATTTCACCTGCCTTGTCGGTAAGATACCAGCCAGGGCCAGGCCAGCATGATAAATTTACCGGCAATGTTCTTGCCGGTAAATTTGTAATAACTAATCAATTAGCCCCAACCCTCCTCCGATCCACCCCTTTCTAGCTTTCATACTCACCAAATCCTCTTCAAATTCCATACTTGATGAAGTGACTTGGTTTCTTGACATAGTGACTACACCCCTGTGACTGCATAACCCCACTAAATTATATCACAGTTCGCCTCCATTTGTGCCTGTCCCCACATGGCTGGCAAGCCTATGGCCATATGTAGTGTTTTCTTATCAGATTAATAATCATGTGCTATGCTTGCTGGTGGTCTCACTGATCATAAATAAAAGTGAGCCACAACCATTCTACCACTACAGACTAATATGTGCATTAGCCTTACTGTAGTACAGCACTGATCTTTTAGCACAGAGTCCTAATGCCTACAGTAGGGATACTGAACAGTGTGATTTCAAATATGATTCATGTGCCTGAACTATAGTCTTATATATCTTTTTTTATGTTTTTTTTGTGATACACTAGGAAATAAAATGAATGCTGTCTTTAAAATAAATCTTTGGGAAATTCTGGAAATATATGGAAATCTGCACTGAGGTTTAATTTAAGAAATTCAGCAAATTAATGAAAATCTGCATTGTGATTTTTTTGCCTGTATTAAAAACTTTTTCTTTCTGTTTCTACCCAGAGATTTGGCAGGACGCAATCAGTCCTGAAAATATATAGTTCCTTACTGGGGATGAGAAAAGTAAGCAAGACTGAGTTTACATATAACATCACAAAAACTGGTACAATGATGGCAATTATGAAATTACACTTATGCCAAGAAATAAAAGCCAAACAAAATAATTCAGACTGAAAAAAGATGCAATGTCTGTATCTGTACAGTGAAGCAGAAGCAGTATATTTTAGTGTGCACTAAATCTGCAAAGACTTTATAGTTGTCTAATGTAATCGGTTTGTAAAGATTGCGAAATCAGTGTATCTGCTCTAATTGCTTTGTTCATGCCAGATGTTTTGCTATTAAAACAGAAATGCAGAGAAGCTCTCTAATTGTTTTTTCCCTTAGAAATACTGTTGCTCAACTTCAAAAATAGATCTGGATTTAAAGGGGAACATACATTGCTGTAAATGTACCCAGATTGTAGTAGATGATTAATAAATAATCACAAACAAGTTTTACTATTTAAACTTATAGTTTTGAGGCATAAATGGAATTAGCGTGCTTTATCAACCTAACTTATTTTGACTAATAAAAAACGGCTCATACATGCTGTTTGTCAGTAGTGCATTGGAAAATGCTGGCTCATGCTAAATCAGCCAATCAGAGCAGACAAGTCTGTCCTCGTGAGTGCTTTGTTTTGCTTTGGAAATAAAAGTTAGGTTAAGAAAGTTAACCACAAAGCTCCGAATTACTGGCAGGTAATCTCCCATGGACTAGAACAGATTACCATTTTTTCTGTAATAATAAAACGGTAACTTGTACTTGATCCCGACTAAGATATAATTAATCCTTACTGGAAGCAAAACAATCCTATTGGGTTTATTTACTGTTTAAATGATTTTGTAGCAGACTGAAGGTATGGAGATCCAAATTACAGAAAGACTCCTTATTCAGAATACCCCAGGTCTTGAGCATTCTGGATAACAGATTCCATGTATATATACAACTAAAAAAAATCAAAAAGAAAGTCTATATGTGAAAAAGATTTATAAAATATCCATTAAATCTAAACTGGTTTGGTCTTGCAATACAAAGCCTGGTCTTGATTTCAGCAGAATTTTATGGAAATACAGTACCTGTAAGCCGTCTTGGCTCATGCGGGTACAGTTGATATTAAATCCACTGATGCTGGGGACCTGGACTTTCCATAATTTGGATTCTCCATACATTAAAGGAGAACTACTCCCCCCCCGACACAAGCCCCCGTCCACTTCTCTCCCCGCAGAGTCTATTTCAGTGAACAGTGTCTCTGATAGTAAAACTGAGCTATACAAGCAGAACATCACATTAGAGCTAGCAGGCACCATCAACATTTTGCGACTTTTTCGTATTTTTTGCGATTTTTTTCGGCGCCTTTACGACTTTTCGGAAATTGTCGCGACTTTTTCGTTACCAATACGATTTTCGCGAAAAACGCGAGTTTTTCGTAGCCATTACGATTCGCTCATATCTTGTCGCGACTTTTTCGTATTGAGCGCTCGTAAGCGGCGGCCGAAACTTTCAGACTTAGCATGATTTTGGAAGCCTCCCATAGGACTCAATGGCACCCTGCAGCTCCAACCTGGCCCAAGAAAAGTCACCATACTGAAGCTTGAATGAATCCGAACGCTACGAAAAAATCGCAACATTTTGCGCAACTTTCGGAATGGCTACGAAAAAGGCGCGACTTTTCGTGCAAGTTTTAACGCTACGAAAAAATCGCGAGATTTTGCGCAACATTCGGAATGGCAACGAAAAAGTCGCGATAATTTTCCGCAAATTCGCCAAATACCGATCATTACGAAAAAAACGCAATCGGACGCATTCGGCCGGTTCGTGAGTAAGTAAATGGGCCCCTTAGTGTTCTTATTGGAACAGTTTTGGAACAGATACTCCGGTATTACCTTCAACTGTGCATGTGCCACCAAGCTCTGTGTCGCCAAACTGATCCGAATAGAACAAGAATATTTGGAAGACGGAGCCTGCTAGCCCCTCTGAATTATTCCCCTATAGATTTATAGACATTTAAGTGGGATAATCATAGGACATGTAATTAGCACCCCCAAAATGATACCAGAAGTAGAAAGGTGAGACTAAATAAATATATGCATTATATATATAAAAAAAAAAACCCCTGTTAAATAGAATGTGGAAAATGAAACATGCCGCAACATTTCGTTTTCTATGTAACTGCAATAAGGCTCGGATCCACAGCTACACCTGGTGGCCAAAATTGAGTATTATATTGTATATTATAGAAAAAAAACAGCTTCCAATATCAGGGTTTCTTTCTTTTTTATTTAACAAATAAAGTACTTTACAGAATAATGAAATGTAGATTGATCTTTTTTGATTATGGTTGTAGCAAATCTATATAGAGAAAACAGTTTATTGTAATATGTTTATTACATGTTTACAAATGTAACATATGTAAGATTAATTATTTTGATTTGGTTTTAGTGTTGGACTAAGGGCTGCAGGTGTAAATATTCAAAGGCTCCATACCCAAAACATTTGCTGGAATCTCAATAAACACACGTGTCTGAGAATGGCATCATGGTTGGATACAGTTAAACTGACCTTTTGGCATTGTGACATAAGCTCAGGTATATTTGTCCAAGAAATGTATCACCTGCTTAGGTTGATATACCTCAAAAAGCAGGGCTTATGGGTAGACAAAAGAACCACATGTCTAGGGTGAAACTGGGGGGGTACCTCTTCTGCCTACCTTCCCCTAGTTTTGGGCCATCTGTCCAGTATACTGAATCTCTCCAACACTGCTGCGCTGCTCTCATTGCAGGCTCATTTGGTTTGTGGTGAGCAGGTGGGGTGAGCTGAGGGGTCAAAGGCGGTGTACATTTGTACATTGGCAAATAATCATCATAAGTGTAATGTCCCAGCAGCTCCCTGGGGAAAGGGCATGTTTCGACAGTTGGATTAAGATCACCAACCTTAAGGTGCAAAATCTTTGGCCCTTTCTGTACCTGCCCTGTACGAGTGAGGGGAGAACAAGTTGGAGACTAGTGATAAAGTTGACAAGAGAGCAGACATTTTAGGCCTTGTTCATATAAACTGTTTTAGAGCTATTCTGTCCACTTTTAGAGCTCTTGTTCTTCTGTCCACCTTCTGTCACAATTCCTCTATCTTGGTTTCAGTGGGGCATACATACTGACACTGATGGTGATGTTGGATATGGACACAAGCAGACACTTAAACCTTTAATTACCAGCAGAATTTCACATTTAATTTGCACTAATTTGTTTTGAACATTTTGTGTTCTCTCACTTTAGGGGCATTTCCTGGGAGAAAACTTTAGTTTACCTAGGTAAACTAAAAAACATGTATAGTTATACATGTTTTTTTTCAGGAAAACGTGAGATAGTGAAATCTGCCTCAGTTTTTGTGTATTTCCACTTCTGGAACAAGATTTAGAACTCCCCAGAAAATTTGCTAATTTCCATGGTATGGGTAACCATGTCTTTCTACTACTAAGTACAGTTTCTATAAAAATGTATGAAAATTCTAAAATATTGCCTCAAATGTTCCACTTTCAAGCATCATATCTCCCACATAACATTATGTACCAAGAAAAAAACATCCTAAATTGATGTCCATTGTGCATAGAATCGCTCAAATATCTGGCATTTAGAGACCGCAAAATTAACTACTTCAGCTACTGAAAATTCAACACATTTACTGCATATTTGTGGGGTAAAAACAAAATGGGTACCCATATCTTTCTAATCCAAACAATGAAGTCGCATTGCTTTGCCAAAATTGGTGGTTTTGATGAAATACCTGAAAATCGCTTTATAGCTTCCACTTTCAAGCACCTTATCTCCCACATAGTTACATAGTTACATAGGGTTGAAAAAAGACCATTGTCCATCAAGTTCAACCCATCCGAGTAAACCCAGCACACAACCTATACTAACCAATCTATACACTCACATACATAAACTATATATATACAACCACTAATACTAACTGTAGATATTAGTATCACAATAGCCTTGGATATTCTGCTTGATCAAAAACTCATCCAGGCCCCTCTTAAAGGCATTAACAGAGTCTGCCATTACCACATCTCTAGGAAGGGCATTCCCCAACCTCACTGCCCTCACCGTGAAAAACCACCTACGCTGCTTCAAATGGAAGCTCTGTTCCTCTAATCTATAGGGGTGACCTCTGGTGCGCTGATTGTTTTTATGGGAAAAAAGAACATCCCCCAACTGCCTATAATCCCCTCTAATGTACTTGTACAGAGTAATCATGTCCCCTCGCAAGCGCCTCTTTTCCAGAGAAAACAACCCCAACCTCGACAGTCTAACCCCATAGCTTAAATCTTCCATCCCCTTTATCAGTTTAGTTGCACGTCTCTGCACTCTCTCCAGCTCATTAATATCCTTCTTAAGGACTGGAGCCCAAAACTGCACTGCAAAGAGGCAAAAATATGTTTTCATCCCTTGAGTCAATGCCCTTTTTTTATACAAGACAGCACTTTATTTGCTTTAGTAGCCACAGAATGACACTGCCTGGAATTAGACAACTTGTGATCTACAAAAACCCCTAGATCCTTCTCCATTAAGGAAACCCCCAACACACTACCATTCAGTAGATAGTTCGCATTTATATTATTTCTACCAAAGTGCATAACTTTGCACTTGTCAACATTGAACCTCATTTTCCAGTTTGCTGCCCAGTTTTCCAATTTTGTCAAATCGCTCTGCAAAGTGGCAGCATCCTGCATGGAACTTATAGTTTTGCACAATTTAGTGTCATCAGCAAAAATAGAAACATTACTCTCTATGCCCACCTCCATGTCATTAATAAACAAGTTAAAAAGCAAAGCACCAAGGACTGACCCCTGCGGTACTCCACTAACCACACTGGTCCAATTAGAAAATGTTCCATTTACCACCACTCTTTGTAATCTATCCTTCAGCCAGTTCTCTATCCAATTACAAATATTATGTTCTAGCCCAATATTCCTCAATTTGATCATTAACCTTCTGTGAGGTACTGTATCAAACGCTTTAGCAAAATCTAAGTAGATGACATCAACTGCCATTCCAGCATCAAGGTTCCTGCTCACCTCCTCATAAAAGGCAACTAAATTAGTCTGGCAAGATCTGTTACGCATAAAACCATGCTGGCACAAACTAATAGTATTGTGAACTGCAATGTATTCAAGTACCCTATCCCTTATTACCCCTTCCAGAAGCTTTCCTACTACTGATGTCAGACTAACAGGCCTATAGTTTTCAGGCTGAGAACGAGATCCCTTTTTAAATAACGGCACCACATTAGCAATTTGCCAGTCTCTCGGCACCATGCCAGACCTCAACGAATCCTGAAAAATTATGTGTAGAGGCTTGGCAATCACAGCGCTCAGCTCATTTAATACCCTGGGATGAATCCCATCCGGTCCTGGACCTTTGTTTACCTTTACATGTTCAAGTCTCTTTTGAATTTCCTCCTGAGTGACCCATGCGTCAGTAGCTAAATTACTAGAAGTGGGTATATTAAAAGTGAAGCCTTCATTAGGTGGCTCCTCAGATGTATAGACAGATGAAAAATAAGAGTTCAAAATTGCTGCTTTTTCCCCGTTCTCATCAACCAACTTACCCCCCGTGATAATAAAGTTCCCACCCCTTCTTGCTTCATTTTTTTACTATTCACATAATTAAAAAATAATTTTGGATTCTTTTTACTCCTAGCTGCAATATCCCTTTCCATCTCTATTTTAGATTGTCCGATAGCTTTTTTGCATGCTTTATTTGCTTCCTTGTACCTGATGAAAGTTTCCGCTGTCCCAGCTAACTTGAATGCTTTAAAAGCACGTTTTTTATTACCAACCTCGACCCTAACTCTTTTATTCAGCCATAAAGGTTTTGCTTTGCGATGCCTCTCCTTGCTTACAAGGGGAATATACTGTTGTGTATACCTGCAAAGCAATGTTTTAAAGATGTTCCATTTTCCTTCTGTGTCTAACCCCATGAAAAGCCTTTCCCAGTTGACACATTGCAGAGATGCCCTTATACTGGCAAAGTCTGCACGTCTAAAATTGAGCGTTTTAGTTACTCCCTTATAGAGCTGTCTCTGTAGCATTATCTCAAAGGAGACCATGTTGTGATCACTGTTCCCCAAATGCTCACCCACACAAATGTTAGAGATGAGTTCATTATTATTAGATATCACCAGGTCCAAAATAGAATCATTCCTAGTAGGTTCTTGAACCACCTGAAATAAAAAGTTGTCATTTAGCATGTTTACAAACCTACTAGCTTTTTCTGACTTAGCCACCCCATTACTCCAGTCAATGTCCGGATACTTAAAGTCCCCCATAATAACAACTTGACCCAATTTTGAAGCCTCCTCCATTTGCAAAAGTAGCTGGGACTCATCCCCCTCATCTATACGGGGTGGTTTATAGCATACACCAATGATCATTTTCTTTGTGACCTTCAGCCCTACTGAAATTTCTACCCAAAGAAATTCAACGTTTTCATTGGTAATGTCTTTATTACATGGCTTTAAATCTGACTTTACATAAAGACAAACCCCTCCACCCTTTTTAATCACTCTGTCCCTCCTAAAAAGCGTATACCCATTTAAATTCACAGCCCAGTCGCATTTTTCATCCCACCAGGTCTCAGTGATACCAATTAAATCATAATTTTCAATATATGCAATAGCCTGCAGCTCCCCTAATTTACCCGACAAGCTACGCGCATTAGCCAGCATGCAGCGGATGCTTACATTAGCTAAAGGACAGTTAGAGCTAAGGTGAAAATTAGTCTGTTTCCCTTGTAACAATGGAAGGTCCACATAGGATTAGATACTAAGAAGAAAACATCCTAAATATGAAAGCCAAAGGTCCACTAGACAGTTTGATGCATAGAATTACCAAAGTATCTGGCATTTAGAGACCCCAAAAGGAAGTTATACATGGAAGTGCAAACATGTTTCATGGTATATATTTCTACTACCAAAAATACACCGCCTAATTTGTGTGGTAAAAGTGACAATTATGCCAACCCCATAAAAATATTTTCAAAAAATACACATTTTGCCAAATCGAAAATGGGTAAATATTTATTTATTTGTATAGAAAAGCACCAACACCAAAGCTAAGCTAAATGTAGCAATTTTTATGCAATTTTTGAAAATTGTCTCAAAGCTTGCAATTTACCCATTATATGCCCCACATTTCATAACTTATCAACATAAAACATTCTAAATATGAACTTCAGGGGTCTACTGAACAGTTTGATGCCCACTATGCATAGATTTACCAAACTATGTAAAAGCTACCTATTTAATTAAGTTTGAGAAACATTGTATCTAAGTGCAGGTATCTTTTTTAGCATTCAGTGCAGGAGATTAAAGGGAAATGAGGGACTTTTCAGTAAGAATCCAGGACTGCGGGTTGAGCTGTTAAAAGAGGAACTGTCCCACGAAAATTGGGACAATTGGGAGCTACGCATATGCAAAAGGGCTCCAAATGCACCGGACACAGCGGCTTGCTTAAAACTCGATTTTTATTACTCCATTTAAAAACAATACGCCTGACATGTTTCGTGTAAATGTACACTTAATCATAGGGAGCTATGTGTCTCTGATAGTAAAGCTGACATATACAAGCAGAAAAACGCAGCAGAGCTAGTAGGCACCATCTCTTTGTATCAGTTCGGTGTATCAGCTGGTGGATCCAGCTTGCTGGATCCGTGTTGCCAAACTGATCCAAAGAGAACACAAAGATTCAGAAGATTGTGCCTGCTAGCTCAGTGTGCTGTTCTGCTTGTATATGTCAGCTTTACTATCAGAGACACTGTTCAGTGAAATAGACTCTGAGGGGAGGGATCTCATTATATGGCAGTGGATGGGGCTTTTGTCTGGGGGGTTAACTCTCCTTTAAATACAGTAGAACCCCTGTTTTACTTTTTTTGGTTGGACTGGAAGAATATGGTTTGAAACCCGGGTAATGCATTATGCATTATTTATTGGTGGGACCACAAAAAGAAAAGGTATAAAGTGCAGAAAAACCTAAAATCAGGTGATATGTTACATTACATTATTACATTACATTAACATTTATTTATAAAGCGCCAACATATTCCGCAGCGCTGTACAATAAGTGGGTTACATACATTGGGCATACAGAGTAACATATAAAGCAATCAATAACCGATACAAGAGGTGAAGAGGGCCCTGCCCAAAAGAGCTTACAATCTACAAGGAGAAAGGGTTGAGACACAAGGTGTGGGAATGGGCATGACCAGAGTTGTGAGAGGTGGGGCACAGGGTATTGCTAAACTAGATTAGGGTAAGCCTCTCTAAATAAATGTGTTTTTAGAGATTTCTTGAAGGCAGAGAGATTGGGAGAAAGTCTGACAGTTTGTGGGAGCGAATTCCAGAGAAGGGGGGCAGCCCTTGCAAAGTCTTGAATGCGAGCGTGTGAGGAGGGAATGAGAGAGGAGTTGAGGAGCAGGTCAGTAGAGGAGCGTAACAAGCGGGTTGGATGGTACCTATAGATGAGTTCAGAGATGTAGGGTGGGGCAGAGTTATGGACTGCTTTAAATGTGAGGGTCAATAGCTTGAATTTTATCCTGGATGGTAGGGGAAGCCAGTGCAGGGATAGGCAGAGCGGCATGGCAGAGGAGGAGCGGTTGGAGAGGTGTATGGGCCTGGCAGCAGTATTCATTATGGACTGGAGAGGGGACAGTCTTTGGAGGGGAAGGCCAATTAATAGGGAGTTACAGTAGTCCAGGCGAGATATTATAAGAGAGTGAATAAGAATTTTGGCAGCATCTTGGGTGATAAATGATCGGATTTTGGAGATATTTCTTAGGTGAAAGTGACATGATTTGATAAGTGATTGGATATGAGGGGTGAAGGACAGGGCAGAATCAAGGATAACCCCAAGGCTGGATGGGCGTTGGATGGGGGAAAGAGAACCAATTCAGTCTTAGAGAGGTTTAATTTCAGGTAACGTTGGGACATCCAAGTGGAGATAGCGGACAGGCAGGAAGAGACGCGAGTTAGAAGCTCTGGGTTGAGATCAGGAGAGGAAAGATAGATCTGAGTATCGTCAGCATAGAGGTGGTACTGAAAGCCAAAAGAACTGATTAGTTTGCCAAGTGAGGAGGTATAGAGAGAAAATAGTAAGGGGCCCAGGACAGAGCCTTGAGGAACACCGACAGAAAGAGGCAAGGGAGAAGATGATTCCCCATTGTAAGAGACACTGAAGGATCGATCTGAGAGATAAGATGAAAACCAGGATAAGGCAGTGTCACGAAGGCCAAGAGAGCGGAGAGTCTGGAGGAGAAGAGGGTGATCCACAGTGTCAAAAGCAGCAGAGAGATCGAGAAGTATTAGTAGCGAGTAGTGTTTTTTGGCTTTAGCCGAAAGGAGGTCATTTGTTAGTCGGGTTAGAGCAGTTTCGGTGGAATGTTGTTGTCTAAAACCAGTTTGTAGGGGATCCAGGAGGTTATTGTCAGAGAGGAATAGCGCCAGTCGGTTGTATACTAGGCACTCAAGCAGTTTGGAAATGAATGGGAGCAGAGAGATAGGTCGGAGGTTAGTAGGATTGGAAGGATCTAGGGAGGGTTTTTTCAGAATAGGGGTTACCAGTGCATGTTTCAGTTGGGAGGGAAAGATTCCAGTAGAGAGCGAGAGATTGAATAGATGAGTTAAGGCTTTGATAAGACAGGGGTTGGCATTGCATAGAAGTTTGGTAGGAATGGGATCAAGCGGGCAGGTAGTAAGGTGGGAGGAAGACAGCAGTTTTGAGACTTCCTCTTCAGTCACAGGGGAGAAGGAGCCAAGAAGAGACTGGGGAGCATGTAGGGAGGGAGGGGAATGGTTATTAAGGTTTGGCTGTATATTAAATTAAAATTCTGTCTATTTCTGAAAATAATCGTTACTATGCAGTATCTCGCTCCCAGCAATTTGTCTCTCTTAATGCTGGAATCACAGGGTGATGCTGTTCATGCAAATGGTACCGGACAGCCAAGGGATCCCAGTGACATGACAGAGGATGGTATTATGGCACTCAATGGATTAGATACCTGAGCTGGTGCACTTTTCAGACAAAAGGAGTGTTATTCCATGGTTCAAGGACATTGATTATATTCACAAGCAGTGTCTCTCAGATTACCCTTCCCTTCAATAACCACACTTCAATAACTGCACAGCTTTTCTCCAATCCATACTGTAGGTACCATACCAGATAAAAGCAAGTCTGAGTATAGAGGCCTGGCTAAAACTCCTCCTTTTTGTTCTTTTGTATATGGTTTGTTCACTCCCCTGAGCTGAGGGCCTGGAGCTGGAGCACCTGGGCCACCCCTTTACTTTGGTGCGTTTTCTACAGAGGTGAATGCATTAATGTCTATTGTATTTGTATAGTTAGTCTTAGCCTCTGGTGCAATGCCCTCCTCATTTTCTATCTTTTGTGTTTATATTCATTTAATGCTGCTTCTGACCCCACTGTCTTGTGGTTTTAAAATGCCTTCCTTTTCCCTATTAACTTCTTTACTACTGAATAAAGTCACACAGGGTAGTCCTTAACACTCCTACATTCACTTCTCAAGGGGATAAATTGAGAACAGTAATGATTTAATATAATTTTAAATGACAATTTCTGCTCTGTGTTTTTAGCAGAACGCCCCAATCTGTGCTCTAAAGCATTGCCCTTAAGGAACTTATAAATGCTTTTTTAAAAATTCAGAGTCTTTGTTGCCCCAGTGAATGTTTTCTATCTGCACCAAACAGTAAATGTGTTGACATTATGGATAAAAATGCTCCTTAACAACCCGTGACCTAAAATATTATATATTTATAAACTTGTTCCTATTAACTGTCCTGGCAGTACTATTGCTCCAGTCAATATCAGGGTAGTTAAACCCCCAATTAACATTACCTGCCCCAAACTAGCAGCCTTTACTATTTGCAACAGGAGATTACATACCTCCCAACTGTCCCGATTTTCGCAGGACAGTCCCACTTTTGACAGCTCAACCCGCAGTCCTGGATTCTTACTGAAAAGTTCCTCATTTCCCTTTGATCTCCTGCACTGAATCTAAAAAAAGATACAAATTTAATTAAAAGTAGCTTTTAGCAAAGAGCCCAGACAGTTAAACAAGCTTCAGCTGCACTTAGAATCATTGTTTCTCATTTTTAATTAAAAAGTAGCTTTTGGCATAGAGCCCAGAAATCTTAACCAGCATCACCTGCACTTAGAAACATTGTTTCTCACAGTAAATTAAATAAGTAGCTTTTGGCAGAGAGCCCAGAAAGGTAAAAATCCCCACCTGCACTGAGATACAATTGTAACTAATAAGTTAAACTGGTCTCTTGGGGGAACTGAGACTTGCAGCTTAAAGGGCAATTTCACCTTTTTCAGCAAAACTGTAATAACACATAAAACAAGACCCCAAAACCCCCAGAAATGTGTTCAAACTTTAAATAACCTGTCAAATTTAGTCAAATAGGAGTGTGTGGTTGCAAAATGGGCATGGTCAAAAAAATTCACTGCGCTGTGCGCAGCATTTATTTTTGTCCCTCTTTCCGTTTTCAAAATGTTGGGAGGTATGAGATTAGCCTCTTTCTCTAACTTACATTAGGGGGCTATGACATACCCCCCCTGGGTCTTCCCCAGCCCCTCCCAATAATATATCTACTTGTTCCACTCCATGCAGAACCCTAGCCCCACGCAAGCAACCTGATTAATTGGAAGTTAGAAAAATCCCACCTACAACACGGCCTCCTAATAGGCTTTTACATCTACCGCAGGCGCAGTGAGCTTTCTGTGACATCACACTCATTTTGAACATGTGCGATGACATCATATCAGCAATGCACTCTAGGATCCCCCAGAAGACAGTTTCCCAAGGTTAAAAGCTCTGCCCTATCCACCTTCCTAATGATTAAATCCACTATAACCTGCCTTTCCTTCCTCTCACTACTCCCCTGCCTGTATTAGAGGTGCTTCCCCCCAGGCTGAAGGGGGCATCAGCTCTAAACACAGGAGGAGTTCATTATGTATGTAGGTCATTATTATGCAAAAGCTTAATCCATGGACTGCTTAACTCTTTTCTTCTCATCCCACAATCCTAAGGAACCAGCCAGGAAGCTGCAAAATAAAAGCACTTCCTATTTCACATTCAGCCACATTTTGTAAAAAAACAGGCAGATTTATTTGAAAGCACAAGCGCTACTTAGTGAAGTAGACTTGAATGACACGCCTCTCAGTGACTGAGTTCTGGAACCCGGAAATAACGTGCCCATTCTATTTACTACGCAGCTGCAGGGCTGGAACCCGCCCACCGGCCCTGTACATTTCAAAAGCGAGGGGGTTAACCTACATAGCCCATCCCCTATGACGTGACGACACATTTCTTGCCAGCCAATGAAAGCGACCCTGTGATTGCTTTGACGTCACGTCCCGTGTCCTCCATTTCTTCATTGTTCCAGAACCCGGGCTTGTGTGAGTGTCGGTGTTAGTAGGGGTTCAGGGCAGCAAGAGGCCGAGCAGCGTTCTACCCTCTCAGCAACAAACGTGTTCCGTGTGCAGCGCGCTTAAGGTGAGGACATATTTCCTAGGTAAGGCCGCTGTAAGGAAGCAGAAGGCCGGTGCTCATTTCACGTAACATGGCGGCGGCTTCTTTGTTTGATTCGCGCCTTTGTGCAGTTTGTGCGCAGCTCTGCAAGCGCTTCTATACTCTCAGGTTTTTCTTCTGTGGGGAAAGGTGTGAGCGTAGCAGAACCTACCATACTACTAACGCCGGCCTTTGGCTACAGGCTGCGCACTTACCGCTCTGTGTGTGTATTGGGAATATTGGAAAGGCCCATCTCATTCGTTTGGCTTTGAAAGACTAAGACGTGTCCGTAAAGCATTTACTTCTGGTGGCAATGCCACCATTACTAGAAACAGCCGGGTCTTTGTGGCTAAACGCACACTGTGCGGGAGGCTAATGGCTGTGTAGCTCCATTAAACACAACAGGCAATGTTGGGCCTTGCTTAGAGACGTGAGAGATTGAAAAATAGCTTTTATATGTGTAGAATAGAGTTCAAAGTAATCCTTTCCATTGTCTTCTAAAAGTAATGTGATAGGACCATTTACACGGTATGTGGTTTTTTTTGGTACAATACACCTATAGGTTTGTGGCTTTCTCTGCTATGACTGGCCCACACTTTGCCTCCCTGACTGGAGCTGCTTGAACTCTTATTGGCTGAGATGTCTGCAGGTTTTTGTTGAGAATTGTTCTGTAGAAGGTGCCAGTCCCCCTGTTGGGAATTTAACGGCTTTTTGACGTGAGCTTAGTTGTTTGGGCCTATGTAAAGTTTGCAAGCACTATCTGAATTCTTTAAATAGATAAATAGATAATGCAATAAAATGGTGGCCATGTCTGAGCTCTCAGGGCCCATTTTCCTACCCCCTTCCCTTGGGCTCACACTTTCATTCAACCCCCCCCTCACCTTGTTCCATTGTGAAGGGATAGATTCTGCTACTTGAAGTCCCTTTGTTTTTTGAAAGAATCTGTGCGCCACACAATGCGGAGAAACTTCAAGTCCTAGATTAATCATCACTTCACAGTGGAACAAGGATTGAGCTGTAAACATACGTGCTCTCTCATGTTTGTTTTTGGCAGGGTAGAAAGTGTTCTCTTTTTTTTTAAATGTTAAAAAGGGGTATATTACATTACATTAACATTTATTTATAAAGCGCCAACATATTCCGCAGCGCTGTACAATAAGTGGGTTACATACATTAGACATACAGAGTAACATATAAAGCAATCAATAACCGATACAAGAGGTGAAGAGGGTATATTTTCCTTTTATAGTTTGCAGTCAGATTATAGAATTTCAATTTGAGGACCCCACTTGGGTTACACTTGCAAGCCTTGGCTATATAGGATAACAAAACATAAAATAAATACGGGGTGCTAATTTCTACGGCATCAAACTCCTATTGAATGTAATCCATTACCACCTACTCCAGTCCAGGTTTAAAAAAAAAAAAAAATCTCTGCAAAACGTAACATCATTTTTTTGTTGTATGTTACAATGGTTTTGGTTATGTTGCTCAGATATTTAATATTGGGGAACATTTTTGTTTTTCAGAAATGGATCGAGAATACGGCTCATATAACCAAAGAAGTATGGACTCGTATGGAAACCAGTCTTATTCAGTGGATGAAATGGGTGACAGGTAACCTGCTGTTTTAATTATAGTTCTTGTTTGTTTCTTTCCCAGCTAAAGGTGCTGCTACAGTATAGGCGCTTGTCTATGTAAACAAAGGAGTACTACTATGGGAAAAATGTTTTCAAAACACATCTGTTTCTCCAGAAAATCCTGCATTGAAATCTATTTTTTTTTTTTTAATAATTTGTTTTCAGATTTCTTATGGGAATAGCCATATTCTTTATTTCCAGGGTACCACAGCCATGTGACTTGTGCTCTGATAAACTTCAGTAACACTTTACTGCTGCGCTGCAAGTTGGAATAACATCACCCCCCTCCTTCCCCACCCCCCACAGCAGCAGAATAACGGGGAAGTAGAAAGATAGCAGCTACCTGACACCCATGCTGCTGTAAGTGGTTGATATCAGAATGGCACTCAATAGTAAAAAATCCAAGTCTGGCTTAGGACTTCAGTTACAAAGGAGTAGGAGAAACAATAGGTTACCTGAAAGCAGTTCTAATATGTAGCGATGGCTCCTTCTGAAAGCTCAGACTCAGGCACAATGCACTGATGGTGCCTACACACCAATATTACAACTAAAGAATAAATTTGTTGGTTCAAAATAAAATTTTAATGGTAGAGTGAATTATTTGATATGTAAACAGTGTAATTTAGAAATAAAACGTATACCATAAAAATCATGACAGTATCCCATTAAGTTCTTCAAGAGCATCTTCTGTCTGGGTGCTGGAAAAAAAAAAATTCTGACTTTATGAAGTGTAGCAGAAGCCAATCATAAAATCCCCAATCTAAGTAATTACTGCCATTTTAACACTTTATTTTTTTTTTTTTTTTTGGAGGGGGTGGTTGGGTTTTGAACCTTAACTATTTATTGAGGAAAGCATGATTTAATTTGGAGTGAACCTTGTAGTAGAACTGATTTCTTGTGGAATGCCTCACACCAGGGATTTTGCCATTTCACAGAATATGTGCAAATGCATTTGCAGACAGATGGCAATTCTAAATGTACAGGCAAGCTATGCACTCAGCCACTTTAAAAGACTGATGTGTATACACTTCACAGTGAATATATAATGGAAGCTTGCATGTTAAGGCTAACCTGTTATGCAGCATCTCCCCCAGGGATTCATTTGGAGTGCCCCTTTGTCTCAAGCAATGTTTGGGCTGCACAGTACAGGTCTGCTGAGTCACAGCTTCATGCTAACCACTATCACACTAAAGGAGTGTCGGTATCTCTATAAATTCCTGCAAAGGTAAATTGTTGAATAACGCTGCAAATCTATACTATCACCTGTTGTCAAAAGATAGCTGATGGGCTGGGATAGTGATAAACATCCCCAGTGGCCACTAGGTGCTGCTTCTGTGTGATGGTATCAAATGAAAATAGGCCATGACTTTGTTATTCTAGTCATAACAGCAGTTGAATCTTTTGATGTTTGTCCCAGTGTCATTTGGTATTTGTTGCTGCTGTATGGGATAGGTACCTGACTTGATTATCCATAAAAGCAATTTAGAGATTGTTAAAGTGGCTGCACTTTATCACAGCTTTGCAACCCAATGACTGAATTGATTAAAAAAGTGGCCCTAGTTTCTGGCAGTTGTGTTCTGTTTTACACATATATCTCCCCATGAACATCTGTGAGTATAATTATATCGTTTAAACACACACAGATGAGTTAAGCAGCTCAGATGGTGCTGCCAGGAAGCAAGTTAAGCATACTTTCAAGTGGGAAGTGTGGACCACAGCCCTGTTAATGCTATTCTAGATAAACACTTTGCAGGTTTTATGTAAAATTTTAGATATATATGAAGGTGCTCCAAAAAAGGATTTAAAGGAGGAGGAAAGGTAAAATCACTGGGTGGTACCAAAAATCTTAAGCCCCCCTGATGATTGTACTCGCTTACCTAATATTCCAGGTTGGTGCTCCTGTTAGAAAACCGCATCAGCCCGGGGTAGCTGCAAACAAGCAATCTTCTTCCTTCTCTCCTCTATCTTTGGAATCCCGGGGCCGGTGCATGCGCAGTATAGTGAAAGAGCCAGTTTGCGTTTTTTTTGTTTTAAGTCTGGCTTTTCAACCTACCACACATACACAAGTGGCAGGGAGATGGAAGGGGATCACTCACTTGCAGCTACCGCAGGTTGTTGCGGCTTTCTCCTAACAGAAGCACTAGCCTCAGGAATAATGTAAGTGATTACAGTCACTGGGGGCTGCCTAACATTTTGCCACCCCCAGTGATTGTGCCCTTCCTTCTCCTTTAATGTCTGTTTCATTTGTTCCCTCGCTTAAATTCCATTTTTTGTTAAAACTACTTTTTAACCACAGTACAGTGTTTTTAAAGTTTCCTGAGCCTTTGCCTAATGGCACATCATGTATTCTCTGCAGGTGTATCTCAGCCAGTGGGGAAGCTGCCACTGCTGCCTTTCATTCATTTGAATGGGAAGGGGCTTTTTAGCCTGAAAATGCTATCACCCATTACCCATTCAAGTTGTGGCAAACTTCATTAACATTTGACTTATTTGGGTTTCCTGTGCTTATATCTTTGGATATCTTCCTGATATTATTTAAATTGCCACTTTTATTTCAAGCATTTTGTCTGTCTTCCCCTATTGGTTTATGATGCTATTGGATTTTCTGGTGGGTTTGCGCGCCTTCTGCCTCAACACACAGGTTGCCAATGAGTTTTGTTAAAAAAGCAAATGGTTAATTACACCATGCCTCTCGTGTTTTGATATTTGGTAGTCTTAATGTATTTTTGTGTGTTTGTAATATGAGCTGGCATATAATGGCTTCCGTTTTAACATGATTTTTCCGTCCTTATGACCTCCTTGGGCCGTCTTAGTAGAGGAAATCTTATATGCCTCTACAAATAGCGTTGATGCCAAACAACCTTGGCTTATATTGCATGTTGAAGTTAATCCTAAAGCCCCATCCCCTGATAACTACACTTCCAAAAGAGAGAATCTAAGAATGTAAATGACACATGAACTAATCTGAACAATAGTAACATGTTTGCATACATAGGCTGACAAATTCCCACAACAGTTTCAGTGATTCCACTTAGAATTGTTAACAGCAGATTTTAAGATTTAAGTTATTTCTGGAAACTAGACATTTGCAAAATTTGCAAAATTTAGCAAAACGCTTTCATTTAATACACTTTATTTCATGAAAACGTTTGATAACAATACATTTTCCAATTTTTTTTTTTTAAATATTCAAATAAGGCTTCGTTATCTGTCTCTGCATGAGGGCTTTGTGTCGGCCTTGGTTTTTTAAGTCAGCTGTAATACATTGTTTAGGCAAGCGGAACAAGCATGTGCTTAACACAGAGAAACTGCAAGTAAGGCTGTGCTAGTACAGCTGTATATCTCTGCACAGCTCGAGAGGGGCTAGGCAGATGGCTCTGGTATTTATTGCCCTGTTGGAACCATCCAAAATTACCTATTACACACCATGATCGGTCCTGCCCTTCTCGTTTCTTGCATTACAACATAAAACTGAAAATTTTGCCTAATATATACATCAAATTCTGAACTTTCATTGCGGTTTGTCATTATGCATTCCTCACCTAATTTATATGTTGCATATATACACACCCACTAAGTGGCCCTATAAAAATGTTTGTTATTAAGAGGATCTGATCTACCTCTGTCACTTATTGATGTATAGTACGTTTTACCTCTCCCTCTTATTATTGCTAAAGAACATGCCTACAATAACATGCAAACATGCAGAGTATTATGTGCATTTACCTTTTTCTCTAGCAAGTGCAAGACTTTCATATTTCTGGACAGACGTTTGAACTCTGCTTTTGAATTGCAGAAATTTTTTAAATTGTCCGTATCGGATGGTACAGGTGTAGGCTGTGCATGAATTCCTGTATCTAAAATTAAATATGTAGTTGCCTTGCTTTATCACAATTTTCTCTTAAAGTTGATAAATGTCAACTGATGCTTTATGTTCTGCAATGTATTATTTGGTAAGCTTACTTTATTTTTCTCCTCACAGCAATTTTTCCAGGTTTGGACCTTATGAGTCTTATGACTCCAGGTCTTCTGTGGGTGGGCGAGATCTTTACAGATCTGGCTATGGTTATAATGACCACGAACAAGGCCACTTCGGAGATAGTTATGATGGTCGATATGAAAACCCCTACCGGAATAGCGTTGACTCTTTTGAAGGTAGAAGCCAGGGCGGGTCTAGCTGGGATCCATCTTTCACACGTTCAAAAGTGAGGACTGGGTTTATGGAGGACAGAGGAAGAGACAGTTACTCTTCCTACGGCAGTTTTTCTTCACCCTATATGAAGCCTGCAACAGTAGGCTCTCGGGGGAGAGGAATGCCTGCTTATCCCGAAAATGCGTTTGGCGGCAGAAGCAATGATGCTTTTGGAGGACCATCAAAAGGCAGAGGTCGTGGCAGAGGAGTAAGTACAGAATCTTTTCAGATTCTTTTTGATAGTCACTTTGAATTATTTCAAGACCAGAACTTTAAAATGGCACATGTCCATAATGCATTGGATATTATCATTTAGGAAAATGTAAAATCTTAAAGCTTTTAAAGCGGTTGTGCTTCAAAAGCTAAAATAGGATATTTTGGTAAGTCCTGTATAAAAAGGAAAAAGAAACCTCCATAAAAACAAGTGTGCAGCATCAAAGGTTATAAAAGGATCTGTAGTTTTCCTTGGCTACCTTAAAGCACACACATTGAATTACAAAAGGTTAGAAGAAGACCTTTTTGAAGTTCTGAGCAGGTTAAAGGTGCAATGTATTGTTTTAAGTATAATCTAAAGGTTTTTGCTATTTATGCCTAAAATCTTTTCATTTGCTTAGAGGAAAATTCCTATTACCCCTTTCATAAAGTGGCTCGGCTTTGCTTTGAGTTGAATGGGAAGGGTTACTATTATCTGTAATTACATTTCCCACATGGATAGTCTTAATCTCCTTAGAGCTCCTATTTAATGTCTGTTCTTGAAGGGGTTGATACTGGTGATGCTGTTGTGGTTTGTTCACCACCCTTAGTTAATCTAGATTTTGCAAATGCATTGCACCTTTAATGAACACTTTTAAATATTTGTAATGTATGAATATTTTTGTGCTTTGTTTTTGGGGCATGTTTTTTTTTTCTTTCTATTTTGAGCTTACATTTTGCTGCTTATTAGTGATATATGTCAGTTCTGAGTGCCTCTTCAAAGACAAACTAATACATGGTACACGTTTATGCCAGTGTCTGTATTAGAAATGGCACCAGTGTGTTTAAGCAATTTTTTTTTCTTGGCAGCATGTTAACTTTAGTATGGGCCTTTTCAACTCTGGTCTGACATTCATGCCAGATCCCTAAAAATGGCACATGCATCTGAAGGGGAAGAAGCATGAAGCCCTTGTAATCCACCAGATGAGCTATTGAGCACATCTAGATAAAGGATTGGGTAGTGTACATGCCAAGCACCAAAACGTGAAGTCCTTAATGATATGTTGTACCTTAAAACTTCAAGGCTTATCAGCTCAAGAATTTTCAGCATATTTGACTACATGCTATGTGACAAGGACCAGTTTATATGGAAATATGCAGATATGTACTGTTCTGTTCACCCACTTAAACCTAGCAGTATGCAAGGGAAAATGTAAGTCACACTGAAGCATGTGTATCTTTTCCTTAATGATAAAATCTCTGTATTCATAAATATTAAAGTTGACACTACATTGAAGAAAATCACGGCATCGGCTAACTTGAATTTACAATGGTTTCAGCAAATGCCAGAATATGGTGGAATACGGAGACCTGGGCTTGTCGGAGACTATAAACAGCTTGGAGGAGCTGCACGAGGAGTTGCAAGAGGTGTTAAAAGGAAGATGGCACCACCTTTTAAACCTGTGGGGGTGTTTGGCAAGAAACAGAAGTTGTCAAAACCTGGAGCAAATCAAAACAAAACTGTTCCACCACCAGGTATGGCTGTAACGTGGTTGCATTTTTTTTATTTTAGTAGAATTGATATACTGTAGTTATCATATGGGCACATAGTGCATTTTGAGTGCTGCTCTGCGGATAGAAGATATGGTGGCTGTCAAACAACACTTTGTATGTTGCGTCACATAGAGGATAGAAATTCGCTGCCTATGGCAGAAGTGGGTATCGTGGGTGGACCGCTTACTTAAGTTACCGTATATACTAGAGTATAAGCCGAGGTACCTAATTTTACCTAAGAAAACTGGAAAAACTTATTGACTCGAGTATAAGCCTCGAGTATACTGTTGGTGGAAGGGAATATACTTTATGACCCACTTTGAATGCCCTGGTGTAGTTGGCAACCTATGAGGCCATGGCACAGGTAAGCACTGTCAGATTAGGCAATGCAACCTCTTATTGTGCCCCCTCCCCCCCACACACTGCACCCTAACCAGCTACATAGTATTTATATAATGTGTTCTACCCAAGATGTACAAATAGAAAAGTACTTGCAGATAAGTGAGTCTCAGGAACAGCATAGGAAGAACCTCACAGAAGTCAAATTAATTTAATTGCAAATGGCCATCTCCAGTAGTCTAACCTGTAGTCTAATGTAGGTGATAGCTCATATAATTCTGTAAATAGGTCACATATAAATAGTTAAATGAATTCATGTGCTAATACAGAAGTCAAGTCATTGGTCATGACATTAAAAAAAAAAGAAGAAATCTAATGCAGAAAGGAGCTATTTTGTAGCACCATCTTGCAGATAATAGCTCATATTTACAGCTCCCACTCCTCCCTTGCACTCTCCTACCTTCCGCAGTATCATGTACCAAGGTCCTGCATGTTCCAAAGTATCTTTCTCTTCAGCCTACACTAACCTGTAGCCGAGACTAGCATTGATATTCGTCTAACACAGCGGAGGACGCGCGCAACCGAAACCCAAACCCCCCCCCGTGCACCGCGTCGGCACACACAGACGTCGCGTCTTGCGCATGCGCGCTGGGGCGGCGCACGGTTGTGGGGTGTTTTGGTTGCGCGCATCCTCCGCTGTGTTAAAGGAATATCCACGCTCGTCTCGGCTACAGGTTAGTGTAGACTGAAGAGAAAGAGAGATACTTTGGAACATGCAGGACCTTGGTACATGATACTGCGGAATGTGAAGAATGTCATGCTTTCATCTTTTAAAGGAACTTCCCGAACATATGTCCATGGGGGGGGTTTGCGAGTGCACGGCCGGGAGCGCAGAACGTAATTATATTATATACTCGAGTATAAGCCGAG
This sequence comes from Xenopus tropicalis, assembly GCF_000004195.4. Lineage (NCBI taxonomy): Eukaryota > Metazoa > Chordata > Amphibia > Anura > Pipidae > Xenopus > Xenopus tropicalis. The sequence goes on along the minus strand of NC_030680.2, from coordinate 105,527,952 downwards.
GGTGCCTTTTTGAGCACATTATTGGTGCTGAAAAACTCTGCTTATACTTGAGTATATACGGAAGGTAACTTGGCCTAAGTTGCTCTATGATCGGCTTTACTTATGATCTTGATAGCTGTTACGAGTCTAAAATGTCCTTACTAATTAATTTATTGCAGTGGGGTTTAACATTAGTTTTTACTGCTTTTAATGTTTAATGTCCTATAGAAATATAACATGGCTTTTTATTTTGGAACTAGCTGAAAAATTAAGTGAGGAAGAAGAAGAGAAGCGTCGCACTGAAGCAAGAAGAGAAAAGCAAAGGCGCCGACGAGAGAAGAACAGTGAAAAATACGGAGATGGGTACAGGTCTGACTTTGTTTAGTAGATTAGTTGCAGAAGGTTGAAAATGCAGTTTATCTTAAAGGGGCAGTTACACCTGTGTAGACATTTGCTAAAACTGAGCACAATAAATATAGCTTGTTTTGATTGGCTTTTAAGTTAAAAAAAAAAAAAATTAAATTGTATTTTTGCTATTTTAAAGCACTAACTTTTTTTATTTCCTCAATCCCTAATAGACAGGGTAATTTGTTCAAAAGGAGTTAGTTTATATATTTTAGAATGTAAGCTCTTGCGAGTAGGGCCCTCCCTCTAGTGTCGCCGATCCTCATCCAATGCAACTGCAAATCATTTTTGTGAATTGTTAATATGTACATGTTAACTGTTCTCTTTTGTACCGCTCTATTCTGCAAAGCGCTGCGTAAACTGGTTGCGCTATATAAATACTACAACAAGCCCCTCCCTTCCTTAAGCTGCAGGCTTTTTTAGTAGCAGGGCTTATCTTTGGACTGCTAATTTGTTTTTTGATTCCTCTCCTGCTCAGCAGAGCCAGAAAATTTTCCTTGTTTACTGTAATGATTACAAAAATACATGTGTAATTTTTATAATATATTAAAGTAGACAAAGTCCTATTTGTTGTGCTCATGTTAACAAGTGTGTGTCTGTGCTGCTCCCTTTAAAACTTAACTGCATTAGAGTAGGCATTCAGGATCACTTTAAGGAGATCTATACCCCCTGTTTGACATGAGCTCATTCAGTTGGGGCTAACGTGCCAAAGGAATATAAACCGTATCTGAACTTCCAGATATAAATATATAAACTTTCACATAAGATACCTGATTGGAAAGAAACCATAAAGCCTCTGTGTTTGCCTCAAGAGTCTTGCTGTAACGTGACCCCATCCATATTTTATTCCATTGTGAAGTGGTTTATTCTGAGAGTTTAGTTCCTCTGCTCTCTAGAGAATTTGTGCACCACCCATTATTGAAAGTAGAGGGACTTTGTCACAAAATTAATCACTTCATAAAGGAACAAGGAAAGGTAGGGGGTTGCATTATACTATTAGTATAAGAGATCTTGGGTGGGGGGAAACTTGTTGGAGTTATGTCCTTCAGTCTGTGGAATCAGGTATGTTTGTGTAAACCACGTTGATATTTATATCTAAGTTTTGATAGTGTTTACGTATCTTTTCTACATAAGCTCAACTGAATGAGCTTCAAAAGGGGGTTGTATGTGTTCTCTTTGAAAGGTATCTGATTATTAGGGGGGAAAAGGTTAGCAGGCAATCCGTTGCCATATATTTGTTATTTATATAGTGCATGCTACTGTTAGCACTTGACAAGCTTTTTTTGGACTGTAGTGTTGGTAACAGTGTAGCCATATGTACAGTGCTAGCACTGTATGACCTGCTGTCTGGCATACTCTTAGCTTCCCAGGTGCTTCTTTCTGTTAGACTGCTCCTCATGGAACAGACTGAATCAGGGTGATTTTGACCTAAATGCTAGTGCCTGGTTAGTGTAGCAATATGCTGTGCTGTTTAAAAGTCAGTGTAAAAGTAGATTTGTTAGTTGAAGCCATACTTTTGTTTTAGTTTTGCCCGCATTTTACTTGACTTGTGCACTTTCAGGATGGCGTTCACATGCTCTTTCTGCAAGTTTCGATCCTTTGATGAAAAAGGTATTGAAGAACATTTGTCAAGTACAACACATCAAGAGATGTTGGATCACATTCAGAAGCAAACAAAGTTTGACAAACCTGTCATGGAGTTTTTGCATGTAGGTTAAACTAAAGACTATGCAAACAAATATGGATCTTGCTTAAATGGGAACTGACGCTGTTATTGACTTAACTTAACTAGTTGGTGTTTATTCAATTTCACTTTTTTTTTTTTTTGGGTGATAGGTGCCCTTTGAATGTATTTTGTCTATCCCTTCAGGGTTTGGCTAACAGAACTTACATTCCATAAATGGGATCAGTAGTTGGGTTAAAGGAACGGTAACACTAAAAAATGAAAGCTTTAAAGTAATAAAAATATAATGCACTGGTAAAACTGGTGTGTTTGCTACAGTAACACTACTATAATTTATATAATAAGCTGCTGTGTAGCCACGGGGGCAGCCATTCAAGCTGGAAAAAAGGAGAAAAGGCACAGGTTACATTGCAGATAACAGATAAAACACAATTGTATTCTACAGAACTTATCTGTTATCTGCTATGTGCCTGTGCCTTTTCTCCTTGGAATGGCAGCCTCCATGGCTACATAGCAGCTTATTTATATAAATATTAGACTTTCTGAAGTAAACACACAACTTTTACCAGTGCAGGGCAGCAGCACATTATATTTTAGTTACTTTTATACGCTTTCATTTTTTGGTGTTACTGTTCCTTTAAGGGCAATGTACTCTAATTCCTTGCTGTGTGTGCAAAAAAAAATTTGTGCGCATTTTTAAAATGCACAGGTCGGAATATATACAAAATTGCATTTTCACACAATTCTTTGCGCACATCACAATTTGTATGCGCTTGCCCTAAAAACTTGTGCTTAGAGGGAAATTTTCAACTTAGAGTTAATATTGGCTAAGGAATTATATACATATACCAGGTTTGTCTAAAGGGGGAGGGGGGCGGGAATTCATTTCTAAGTAGCTACGTGAATGTATAATTGTGACCAACTTTTTGCAGGTAATTTAATGTTTACACGATGCTTTTATTAAAGCTGCAAAGACACAAATGCTTTCATATTTTCTCAGGTATGCAAAGATACATTTAAAACTTGCAGCAATGGAAAATCTAACTTAATTTTCTCTTGCAGGAATGCATTGTTAATAAGTTTAAGAAAACTGCGGCACGTAGGGCCCAATCTTTAGCAAATGAGGCTGCAAAGGCTTTGGAGAAAGATGTAATGGAAGGTATGTGAATTATGGGTAAATATTGCTCTTTTCCTTGAGCCAGCAATTTGTGATTGTCAGTATGCTCTCAAATCACCTGACGGGAAATAATGCAGCTCTAACGGTAAAAACAAGAAAGTGTGGGAGTAAAAGGCAGAGCTCTGGCCATTCATTGGCTGATGTAACCAAGCATGTATGTTTTGTCCTTTTTTCTGTGTGTGCAGAGTGCCTCATATTAGCCAGTGGTAGCCCTTTTAGATTTCTATTTGATATTACCCAATGGCACGTACTACTAGATAAGTATTTTTATGAAAATTGTTTATTTAGAACAGCCAGTATTTTAATATATGCGCTGTTTTATGAGATACCTGTAATGTTCAGGGGTATCCTTGTGTTTAAGAAATCTTTATTTTACTTTTTTTTTTTCCTCCTTACAGGTGTTACTCCAGATGATCACATGATGAAAGTTGAAACTGTGCACTGTAGTGCCTGCAGTGTGTATGTCCCTGCATTGCACAGCTCTGTGCAGTTACATCTCAAATCTGCAGACCACTCAAAGAGCAAACTGGTATAACATTTATGGTCCTTGTTTGTATGTCACTCCTACAGTAATGCATGGTGGCTTAAAGAGATACTGACGCCTAAAATTTTTTTTTCTTATTAAGAATAAATTCTTTCCATGAGCTTTCCAATTTTTCCATGAAAGTATATCCTGATGCTTTTTCATTACCTGTCTGATCCTCCGATTCTCAGTGGGGCTGCCATTTTTATGCAGCAGTAGTCCATTTGCATTAGAAGCTATAACACAGGTTGAGAAGGGACAGTCAGATTTTGGAACTTGAAATAACAATTGCTTACGAGAGCAGGTGAAAAACAACATGACCTATAGGTAATTACTTATGTACATTAATATTTTGAAGTATTGCTTTCAAGTCAGTATCACTAAGTCATTCAGTGAAAAGTTTTGTGTAACATGTTACGTCCTAGAAAGTTTTTTGTCTCTGCTTATTTAAGAATCCTTATTTTAAGAACTTTTGAATCCTATACAAAGGAGTTACATAGCCTGGTTTGAATTTGCATTGATTGCGTTGCCCACCTTTTTATTTCAGCGTACCTACCTAAAAACAGTAGAATGTTAGTAAATCTTTTAGTCAATGACAGCTCCTGACATGGATGCGATACTGCAGGTTCCTGTCAGGTCTGCCAAGCTTAAAGGATAAGTAAGCCTTTTTAACTGTTAAATCCCTAAAGATTATAAACCGCACCCAAAATGACGTACCTTTTCTCCCAGCCCTGAATCTTCCAATATTCTTTTTAAGATAGAAGCGGAAATGGCTAACTGCTTCATTTATTGTAAAGCTCCACACCTTTTAGTGTACAGAGCCTTCCTTCTCCTTTGAATAGGATACCTGTCAGAGCTGTCTATTGTGTATTATTCTGCCTCCTGCCCCAATGTAAAGCAGTCGGGCATGTGTGGTAGGTGACCTTTTGACTGACTTTCTATTTAGAGGAAGGCTCCCTGTACTAAAGGGGCGGAGCTTTATTGTAGATAAGGAAGTTACTGATTTTTAGCTGACTGTTTTAGCTTCTATCTTTGAAAAGACATCAGACTCCTTACTGGGAGAGAGATGTCATTTTGGGGGCTGTTTGAGAGTCTTTGGGGATTTTCAAATAAAAGTTTTAGTTATTTTAACCCATTTTAAGCTCTTCTGGGCAGGGCCTGCTTTATCTCTTTCGGTTGTATATCTGTATTTAATCTGTATTCTCAATGTATAAATCCATTTACTGCACAGCACCTCGTAATATGTAACTTTACAAATACGCATAAATAATTAGTTTTGTAACTTAAGTCCCATGGGTTTTTCTGAAGAACCTGGGAAAGCAGCAGTGGATATACACTCACCTAAAGGATTATTAGGAACACCATACTAATACCCTTCTCTGACCTCTAGCATCAACAAGGCATTTTCGCCCACAGGACTGCCGCATACTGGATGTTTTTCCCTTTTCACACCATTCTTTGTAAACCCTAGAAATGGTTGTGCGTGAAAATCCCAGTAACTGAGCAGATTGTGAAATACTCAGACCGGCCCATCTGGCACCAACAATCATGCCACGCTCAAAATTGCTTAAATCACCTTTCTTTCCCATTCTGACATTCAGTTTGGAGTTCAGGAGATTGTCTTGACCAGGACCACACCCCTAAATGCATTGAAGCAACTGCCATGTGATTGGTTGATTAGATAATTGCATTAATGAGAAATTGAACAGGTGTTCCTAATAAACCTTTAGGTGAGTGTATAATTAGCTGGTGCAATAACACTTAGTGAAATTTTAATTAAAGGTCCTTCTCCTCTCATTTAGGCATATAAAGAACAAATAAAAAGGGAGAGTATTTTGACTGCTACAAGCATCTTGAATAACCCCCTGGTAAAAGCAAGATATGAGCTTTATTTAAAGGTAAGTATCGGGGTTTATATTGCAAGGCAAAATATGAGTATGTAAGGGTGGATTAATTTTTTGGAATGCTCCTAGCCTGAGCCCTGTCTCTTTGGGTCCCTGGGCTTTAGGCAACCACCTGGAATGCCTTTATGGTATTATGCCAGTGGTTTTTGTCAGCTTCAGCTTGCTGTGACTTTTTTTTTTACATAACTGAACTGGCACTGTTCAAACTTGTAAATTGTAGGACACTTTAATTTTACAAAATGGTCCGTTTTATTGGAACTTACTGACACTTATTTTATATTGAGTTCAAAGCTTCGGCTTTAATATTTAGACACTAACTGGGGCTGTCTTTAAGTTTCCAACATTGAGTTTCCCACAGATTTAAATGTAGCTATCCTTTAAAAGAAAAATAATTTTGGCAAGTCATAAAACCAGAAAGGTTGCTCTATTTACCCTGAACTCTGGAAAATGTCATATTTACCTTTTAAACATGCAGGCTCCACTTCAGTCACCACTTTGGCCTAATCTAGTCTTTGTCTTATGAAACATTGTGGGTGAATTCTGGTATTTAGTAACTGTATCTAACATTTAGGGTGAAAATCCATTTGAGACTCAGCCAGAGGAGCAGCAGCAGGAGCAGGAAGAGGAAGAGGAGGAGGAGGAGCAACAAGAGCAAGCAGCAGTACCAGAACAAGACTTATCAGAAGAACAACCAGCTGCCATTGCAGCAGAACCTGAAGGGGAGGATTTTACCTGTGATCCACTGACAACTACAGATGAAGTGTGATTTTGTGGCACCTGTCTTTCTGACAGTAAATCCTTGTAAATTTAATGTTGTGCCATTCTATTTTTAAACATGGTGTTGTGAGCATCTTTATTTGTCAGTTTTGTATTTGATATGAAATGCTTATAACGCTTATACTTTTGTGTTTATAAATTAACATAATACATAAGTTTGGTTTCTCATGCAATTTTAAGATGTTAATAAGTTTATTGGTCAGGTTTAATCTCTGATACAATGTCCGTTTTATTTTCATTTCTTTTTTTTTTTTTTCATGCAAGGTTCTAGTAATTTTAACTAAATGCTGTGAAGTCTTGGAATGTATTAATACAGTAAAACTGGCTTAATGTTGATCTTGGAGAATCTCTGTAATGTGGCAGTATACAAATTTTTTTTTTTTTTTACTTTTGCATCATTTTGCTACTTCAAAATGTCTCACAGTGCTAACAATTAAATGTCAAACTTTAATTCCTGTGTTCTGTTGTAGTTCATACTCTAGCCATTACATTGATGTTTGTTCTGCAGTCATAATCACAGTTGATAGATTTAAACAGAGTGCAGAACGCCGATCAAGTACTCTCTGAATATGGTACATAATCACACAAAGGCAGTGTGAATTAGTTTTTGTGCTGCTGTCCTGGTTGCACTACGTCATACGATATATGACCGACTGTTAGCTTTGTTAATGGATTGCATAATTTCTACAAAGCAATAGTATTAGATATTTGACTTCGCATACTTATTCCCCCTTTCACTGATCTATTTTTTTTTTTTTTGTTTCTTGATCTTGCATTTTTGGTCTGTTTTCCAGTTCAGCTTTAGACTTTCAGCTTTAGCTTTCAGACTGGCCACACCACTAACACCAGAAAATTTGTATTACCACTGGAGTAGCACAGGGGGCACAATGCAGGGAAGGATATGGAGAAAACAATTAAGGAGATGAGCATACTAAGGGGGCAGATTTATCAAAACACAAGTTCGAGTCCCGAATGGAAAAAAATTCGGATTAGAAACGAAAATTTCTGAAGATCGCAAATATCACGAAAATGCTTATGAAAAAATCGTATTAGTCATGATAATATCGTATTGGCGATCTGAAAGTCACAAAATTTTCGTACCAAACAATTGTAAACAGCGGCAAAACTGATCCGTTTTTTTTTCCGCGTTAAAAATACAAAAAAGTCGTGCAAGGTACGAAAAAGTTGCAGAAAATACGATTGGAACGAATGCTCGGAGCGTTTGTGGATAAGTAAATGTGCCCCTAAGTGTGTTGGATCTGTTTCAAAACAATATAAAACTTTTTTTAGGTATTTGAGGCATATCCGATTAGAGAATCTTAGATTTTCATGAAAGATCTTATTTGTGGTTTAAAATTGTTGTAAAAGTGCTTTGTGCAATTAAAGGTGGTTTAGGTCCATTTATACTTGATTAATGTCTCAAAATGAAAGCAGAGTACAGAATTACTGATTCAGATACATTGAGGGGTTTTGTGAGATGTTGTCCTTTTTGTTCAAAACAGAGTAGTGCCTGTTTGCAGAAATAATGTGTTGTATTTTTGTATGACACCAGTAGAAGTTCAGTATGCCTGATCACTTTCTACACTGTTCCAGTTTGAGGAATTGGTTGAAATAGTTCAAATGCTGCAAAAAAGTAGCAAAGAAGGAAAGGCTAATAAAGCGTTAATCTCAAGCTGCAGGCATACCTTCAGTTGTCTCAATAGTGCCCTTAAGTCTCCCCATATTTCACCTGTTCAGATGATCGGAAGCCAAACAGGAAGAAAAATCGCTGAGCTGTGTAAAGAAAGTTCCCATAATGCCTTACTCCTGCACAGACACCCAGACCAAGTGAACATGCTCAGTTAGACTATAGGGCTAACTAAGACACGAACACTCGGAGCGTTCATTCGAATGCTCAGCGTATTTTCACCGGATTTTTCGCGTCTTACACAATTTTTTTGACGCCCGTGCAAAAATTGAAAAGGTTTTCCTGCTGTTTACAATCGTTCGGTACGAAAATTTCATAACTTTCGGATCGGCAATACTGTATATTATCGTGACTAATACGATTTTTTCGTAAGCATTTTCGTGATATTTGCCTTCAGAAATTTTCGTATCCAATCTGAATTTATCCCATTCAGGATTCGAACTCACGTTTTCATGAATGTGCCCCTATAAGTTAGCTTCCTGCTGATTGGCTCAGATCCACATTCCTAAGGGGGGGGGAGTGAGTTCTTAGCATTCTTGAGGGAGGGGGGAGGAGGAGAGAGGAGAAAGCTGCGTGTCTGTGGCACATGAAAGAGAAATCTTTTGACAGAGTAGTCAGTGCGGTGTTTCTGTGAGTGCTTATGGCTGTATTTACATAGACCTTTCTGATTAGCTTGCTTAGTTGTTACCTTTCCTTCTCCTTTAAGGAGAAGTGTAAAGTAATACAAACTGAAAGTTGTATGTGAAATTTGTAGAATAGATAAAAGTTGTTACATTCCTTATTTTCCTAAGACATCAATTACCTTATGAGCTATGTGAGAGGGACAAAATATACATTGCATTACAGACTAACTGCATTGTAAATGTATTTTGTTTCTGTATCATTCTCCCTTCCTAAGGTAGGCTAGAAGAATCTATTCACAGTGCAGGGATTGTCCAAGCCTAGGGGTTAATTAATTCCATCGCTGGGGATTGAGACTCCTTTTCAGTATTAGGGTGACTGCCACTGTTAAGTGACAGATGTCTTCCTGGAAATCCCTTTTATGTTTCCTTGCGATGTGAAGTTCAATGCTTACTACAACAGGATACTTTTCTTTAATAACTGTTAGATTTATCCTACAGAGATTTCTCCAAGATGTCCTATTGCTTTTGCAGCATTCCCTTGACACTTCCCTCTGCATTTTCTGTCTGCATTACAGGAGCAGATTTAGAGGCAACTTAGTCCCAGTTGCACATATACTGGCTGTGTACTCTGGTGTTTTTGCAAATGTCGTAAATTTCTCTTTTCTTTTCTACTTTCATGGAACATCTGGGATATGACAATGAGGTCCCTGATCTACAATACTAAACATCCCTTAGCATTGAACATATGGTCCAGTCAGAGGCCTGGAAGCTATATAAAAAACTGCAGAAGCAGGAAATGATTTTTTTGTATTTTTTGTTGCTGCTCTTTCAGTACCTGCTTTAAAAAGAGAAAGTTTGATGTGAATAAAATGGATTCAAGTCTGCTGTATCTAGAACTCCACATAGACTTTAGAGCTTGTGTATATTAGAAATAGTAACCACCTCTCTGACTGCAAGGGCTGATGGGTATTGCAATTGCTGTGTATTTAATCAACATTTCTAATCTCAACTCTGTTGACTGAACATAAAGTGATAGGAACGTAATATTTTATGTGTTAATGTGTTCCACTTACTCTAAAGCATGTACCTGAGAGGGAGTGGTACAGAGGGCAGAATATCTCCTTGTTAGAAGTCACATAGAATAGTATGGCCATGTTCATTTTTTGCATGAACAGGTATGGGCTTACTTAATGTTGAAATGATTTTTTAGCAGACTTTAAGTATGGTGATCCAAATTGCAGAAAACCCCAGGTTCCGAGCATGGAAATAAAACTAAAGAGCATCACATGGAAGATCGAGAAACAGCACAATTGTGAATTCAAAATTGGGAAAAGAAATCATAAACAGAAAATGTTGCCTCATTCAGTTGTCCAGAGCTTTAGTCACATGACAATTAATGGTTTAGATTTGGTTCCACTAAACACTTAAGATTCTGAGCCTATGATTACATCTGTTGTAGATGAAACACCTCCCTAGCAAACATGAATATGTAGGCTCCTGCGTGTGGGGCATCCTTCTTTGCCAATATATATTCCTGCAGCTGAAATGTCAGCACTAAACCTGCTGGCCACCAGTTCTTTTAGGGTCACTGTGGGCTAAAAGTCTGCAATTTCTTTATTCAACTGCATGCGGGCATGGCTGATCAATAAACACTGGGCACGTTTGTACCTGGGCAGTAATCCATGGCAATCAATCAAATGTTAGCTTTCACTGATAAACCTGCAGCTGGCTGGCTGGTGCTATGGGTTACTGCCCATGTGCAAATGTGCCCAGTATTTGTAAATTAATCCCTTAAAACATGGCAACAAGGCATACAGTACATGCTTGTTGCTGATATGACAACAGTCAAAATGATGCACCCTAGTAGTCTTAAATCACATGCATGTTTTGTAACACTATAAACTGCACTATATGCAGGAGGCAGCAAGAATGATCTCTTGCTAGTGCCATTCTATCAGCCAAAATGTAATGCTTCCTTGGGATGATGCAAACAAATCTCTGGAAGTGCTGTAGGACATAATAGGGCCGATTCACTAAAGTGCGATAAAACGTGCGCTATTTATAGCGTGCGTTAAAAATTTTATTGCGTCTTAATTTTCGCGACTTTCGCACAATTCACTATAAGCATACTTGCGCTATTTTACGCGCGATATTGCATGCATTATTTAACTCGCAAAGACTATTTTCAAGTGGTATTTGCCGGTACATGCGCTAAATAACGCACGCGTATAGTCGCCGGATATAAATAGTAGCTTATAAATAGTGTATATAAATATTAGCCACATATAAATGGTAGCATATAATTAGTAGATGCTTATAAATAGTAGCCACTAGTGATGAGCAAATGTTTTCTTGTTATCTTTGGTGAAAAATTCGCAAATCTTTCGAAAGATCCACAAAACGGCAAAAATGTTGTGCGGGCAAAAAAATTGTTGCCCGCGACTTATTTTTTGACGCCTGTGTCAATTTTTGGATGTGCGGTGAATTTTTGCGTGGCGAATTTTTTCATGCATTTTGCCATTGGCAGATTGTTTTGCGAAACGCATGAAAAAATTTGCCGCGGAAAAATTCGCCGCACGTCCAAAAATTTGCTGCGAATCCATGCCTGGCGAAACATTTCATCATTTGTAGCCGCATATAAATAGTCATGCGAATGAACGCACACCATGTTAGCCATACACGCCAATACTTGCGGAAAATTACTGTATTAAAAATGACCATTTCCCTGCAAACTGGAGGCTGCGTCACTCTAGGGCCAACACATACTTGAATAAACACTGCAAAGTCCATATTTTATTGCCAAAAGTTCATTAACTGTACTTTTCTATAATTATCGCCTGCCTGAAGTAGGTGTTAATTTTCGCATAGCCTAATGCGATATTTAGTGCGCCTAAGTGATTGTTAATCATGCGTTAGTATTCTTTTCTGTGCGCTAAATAATGCATGCGTTAAAACTACCGCATGTGGTCGCGCGAAAAATAACGCATGCCATATGGCGACTTAACGCACGCAATAATATTATGGTGAATCACACGCTAATTATCACGTCTAATTTAACGCAAAAAAGCGTGCAATAAAATTTATCGCACTTTAGTGAATCAGCCCTAATATGTTTCAGCAAGGCAAAGCTATTGACTCCATCTGTGTTTAAGCTGGATAACACTTTGGGGTCACATTATGAAATGCACCAGTGGCACCAATGGTTCAGCTTAAACTGAGCTAAAAGAGTTCCCCTATAAACCCCACTTTATTTTACCAATAGCCAGACAGCCCCTGTTTTGGCTTTTCAACTGCATACGCAGTGAGAGCCTTATAGGGATTATCTACTCTCCATTCATTACACGCTACTCACAAAAGAAATGGTGTGCAGGCACAAAGCACAAGGAGAACCCTGGATTTAACACCTGGTGCCCAGTGATAATCTAGCTAGGGGTCTTTTCTGGAAAAATATACCAGCTTCCCTACATTTTTTATCTTTTCCCACCACTGTGGAAATGTGTTGGTGCAATATACACTAAATACAAGGAAATAAATAAGAACCTTAAATCCTGCAACATGCTACATGCAGTTATCAAAAACTGCCACCAGAGGGCAGCAGTAGTTCATGATTTCCTATTCATGTCAGAGTATTAATCTTTTCCCTGCTCCAAAAGAAAGATTTATACATTGTAAATATTTGTTGCCCCTTCCTACTACTAAAGGCACCTTATGTGCTACTATGCCAGCCATATGCATTCTCTCTTTGCAGTTCTGTTTTATATGTTTGAGTTGCAGTGTCAACCTGTGTATACATGACACCATAGCATTATTTGCCTGTCTGACTGAATTTTCATCCAGAGCAATAACTGCCCTCTTTCTAAATATTGTTCCTGTCTTAACACTAGGAACTGATGCGGCACACTGCCAAACCAGCACAGAGGGCCAGGCATGTGTTATTTCTTGTAAATGCATTTAATATTTGCATTTTTATCAAGAATATCCTGTGGGTTGTGTATTCAATTATATTTTTTAGAACAACCCTGAGATCACCTCAAGTGCGACTGTCCAAAGGTTTCACAGGAAACTATTCCCCCGAACATTGTAGGTCTCTATAAAAATATATTGCATGAAACAGCTCATGTAAAACCATGATTCATCTAAATTAACTATTTTCATAAAAATATGGGCCAAAATGGCGACTTAAGGGAAGAGATGTACAAAGGCAGTATTTACTGATATAAATATATATTCCAGTTTAGCAAGATCCTTTTGTAGGCCACTTAAACTGACATCTGTTCGTTAAGTATTCATTCTGGGGGTATAGTTTTCTTTCAAGCTCCAGTATGCTAAAACTCATCCCGTTACTAGATAGATAGATAGATCAATAGATAGAGATAGATATACACACACAGGTGAGGTGAGGCACAGGGCACGAAGGAAAATCCTGCAGAGAAGCTGAGAATCAATGTCATTTTGCCTTGCTACATAGTTATACAGTGAAAGCGAGTGGATGCACCCACTAGGAGATACAAGGGCTTTTAGACTAGATTTGTGAGATTTAAACTGGAACAAAATGAAAGGAATGTTATTCTATCTTTTTATTATATTATTTTTGCTCAGTAGTGTATTTAATTGTGCAGCTCCATATGTTGGGAAAAGCAGTGCTTGCACGTGGGACATTTATGGATGTTGGTCCCCCTGCAAATTATTTCAACATTATGAATGAAAAAGGCCAAAAAATAACCCACCCAAATATTTCAGCTTCAGTTCATTTGTACCTTCAGTGTTAGTAGCAGTTGTAGGACAATCCAAAATGCTGGCACAGATTGTGTGTTTTTTGTCTAAACTTTTGCAGAAGATGCAGATATTCATGGAGGGCAACCCCAAGAACACCACAACATAAAGTGATTTTTTCCCCTTAGTGTTAGTAAATCTATCCAATTGTTAGAGTTGACTACAAGTGGCCATACATGGATTGGTAGGGCAGTTTTGTCTGAACATTGTGCCAAACCACTTGGGCCTGTGTGCCACTATGTCTGACTTGGCATAGCAGTCCTTCTGCCCCAATGAAACATTCCTGCTTGCTCTGTGCATGGTTGAGGAACTGTCAGATCCAGCAACGAGAGAAGTCACAGCCCCATCTCACTTCTTCTCAGATTCACTTGTCTTTGTCATCAGCCAAGCAAACAAATATGTTTTTGTGTTTTGTCTATCCACATGGATGGCTATATCAAACAGTATTCTAACTGTTCAAGGCAATAATCATTCAGATAGTTCAAGTCAACCTAAGTATGGTTTGATTAAGATCCCCCCAGTTGGAAAAGCAAAGCCAACCCATGGCACTCTAGTTATTGCCAAACTACAACACTCAGCATTCTCATCCAGAGCTGTGGTACATTATATGTCCCTGACAGAAAAAGAGCAGGTTAAAATATAAATGCTGGAATTAATCATTCATTTGTGTATCAATATTGACAGCTTGAATGCCTAGCAGCCTAGTGATATTTCTGATACATTAGATATAAGAGCTGCGCATAGGGAGAAGGCATGGAATCACACCCTCCCGAAAAGGACGGACTAGTGATCAAATGTAAGTAAATGTGTTGCTCAGATGGAAAACAACACCCTTTTTGCAATATACAGAGCTGCATTCACTGTGCTCTCTGCCTGATTTGAGGGCACTTTAGGTCTAGTTTTTATATACGGTGAGCATGTGTGGTGGGAGACTTGTTTGTGGGGGTGGGGAACATCATAAAAGATACATAAGCAAACAAGTTTAAAAGCCATTTAATAAAATATATGTGTAGTCTGGGAGTCGGTTATTGTAGATCATCATGAGTGCTTTAAAGGGCAGTAGAACTCATTTTCATATTCAGTAATAGTGTTCCATCTGCCTCTCACACCATTTAACAGCGTACCTGGTATTTTACCCATCATGCTCATGGGTGAGTGCATTAGTGTGGCACCTTTCACCCTTTCGCATCCCTGCTACCAAAGCTCCCTTTAAGCAATGCACTGTTACATGCCCATACAAATTTGGATGCCACTCAGTTTAGTACTTATTTTAAATCACCCATCTCTTTGTGTATAAAAAGTGTTAGAAGAGTACACAAATGATTATTTTTGCACCTATGTTTTGCTAGAACCTCAGACATGCCTAAAGGATGGGGTAAGCATTATTCTGTCATGAATATTGTTAGAAACAAAGCAGCTAGTGATGAGCTCTAATTTTAGTGTTTTTCCCAGCCTGATGTAGGAAATCCATTGTGCTACCTATTTACATTGTGTTACATCTGGGAACACCACAAACAGCCGGCCCTTATGGGATGTCTAGGTGACAGATTTTGAGAAGCGCTGGGGAATCCCTGGTTTAACACCGGTGTAATACTGAAAATGAATACTTACCAGCTGAAAATGGAACCTTAGTGACTGACATGTGCGCCCTTAGAAAATAGCCTGTTTGCAGCTGTAATAGGAAGAATACTGTACATCCCTGATGTGGATAAAAGACTCTAGCACCAAAGTAGATTTGCTACTGAATCTACAGGGGGATCAAACCGAAATAGGTGTCTCTTAACTTTTGGTCTGCCCTTCTCTACCTAGATGTATGTAACTCATGACGTCTCAGAATTTCTTACAGAGTAATACAAAGGAATCATTTTTTAATTAGAAGATGTATTATACACATAAACAACCAAAACAAAGGTAGGGATGTAAAATAGTTAAGGTCCCCTACAGTCCAGAAAATCCCCTAAAGGGTTAACCCTAGCTTATGTCTAAAGTTGTTTGCAGTTGGAAGGAGGGGACTGTTTCCTTTTCCAGGTGAAAGTGTTACCTGTTTCCTTTATTGACCTAAGGGGATGTCAGGATTTCCTGGTCCGTGTAAGGCAAAGGCACTATGTGTTGTCTCTTTGGATCCCATTTGTGGAGTAGGTGGATGGTACTCAGAGCCTGAGGTGGAGGTAGGCCTCAGTAGGAGTAGCTGGGGTGAGGACAGACCTTGTTATAATTTGCTCTAGGAGGATTAGGATCATGGCAGCTAGTGAGAAGCTTGATGCTCCAATGAGTAAATTAGACGGATTTGTTTGTCCTGGGTATATCACCTGAGTAAGGATTCAAGTGTACAGACTTGGGGACCTCTCTACAAAAATATATTGCAGAAAATAGCCCATAAGTTAAACATTGCTTCATCTAAATAAACCATTTCAATAAATATATACTTTTCTATCAGTATGTATGTATCATTGGATAATCCTAAATTGAAAGCTAATTAATGCACAGATCTCTGTCTTTTACTCCCACACTGGAAAACAGAGAGAATATTGCATGCCCAAGTGTCAGGATACAAACTGGGTGTAAATGTATCTCTGGGATGGAATACTACTATTAGTTAAGACATAAAAGTATGTTTGGATCCACAGGAGACCAAAACAAAAATGGATTATTAGAGAGCATGGAAGGCACTCATCATTCCTATATAATGCCCTGCCAGTGAAAAGCACTGGTGGCAGACCAGTTTCTTACAGATCAGACCAGCATGGCTATTGTAGGATTTCATGGTGGTCTACCATAAATTCCTTCCTTTGGGACCCACCATGGACTGCTAATTGGCAAGTGAAAGACAACTTAGCCCTATTTATCACAAGCTTTACAGCAGTATATTGACAGATTGTGTACCTTAAATGGGTCATTTAATCTGCAAAAGCAGTGTGCAAAATGCAATGCAAAAAAGCATCTGCCATATTTTTGCACAATGCACTCTGCTGTCACAGAATTCTGCAGCCCTCTGTGCTCTATTTGGGAGCCTACATTAGGCAGCGCTCTATCCAAGATGGACTGATGGGGTGTCCCACCTCCCATCTCCTAACTCATGCACCATTCAGTCCGGCACAAGGAGCATAATGCAGCATTTCCTGGGGTGAAAGTGCTTGTTAGATGAGTTCTAAGGGACATGCTCTTACACCCCTTAGCGCTCTAGCACTGAGGATCTATAAAATAACCCTTTGGTGTAAATGTTATACAAGGGCCAGAATAACAAATTTACAATGTACTTGCCTTTAAATTTGTATTAACGTAAAACCTTTCCCTTCCCTGACCCTCTATGCTGTATGAATACACGTTATAAGGACAGGCCCATCTCTACACCGCTCATTTCCCTGCCCCGACCCCCAACCTACCCATCTCCCTGCCCCTCCCAAAGTGACATCACTGCCCGCTTCTCCCTTCCCGCAGCTAGGAGCCCTAAGCCTTTAGTCTTTCTAGTAATGAACATGTCTGTCAACAGAAGCAGTGCAATAGGTAAGGGCGCCTTTCTGGGTTTTGCTTTTCCTGAGCAGCCTTCAACAATCAACTCATCCTGTGTGTTTTTGTTTTAAAATGCAGAATGAGAGACAGGGTAAGAATAAGCATTAACCTTGTTCATAAGCCAGAATATGTAAAAGAAGGAAATGTACCATATGGGATGACTACATGTTTTTAACATTTGCTTGGCATCTTGTCTTGTTTTCATTTCGCAACACTTTTCTAACCCGCTCTGACGAGAGTTGTAGATTTCAGAAACAAAAGGCAGAATAATCTATGGCAGAATTTACAGAATGATTCCATATGTCTCTCAACCGCAATGAGCAAGTGCTCCCATTTTACACTATTACAGAAATTTAAGCAAGCAGCTATTTCTCCTCAAATTTCAGCTTGCTGGTTGAAGAGTCAATTTAATGACATATTAGCACTTGAAGGCAAATTTTGCTCATGGTTTGGAAAATATGTCGAAGTTAGGCAAACTGGTACAATTTGTCTCCATAAGAAACTCTATTACAAAAATAACAACATATCAGAAATAATTACAATAAAGAAATATTTTGCAGCACGCGCCAGAACAGTTCTATTGATTTTCCTGTTTTTATTTCATTTTCCAGCATTCTTGTATTGTTAACAAATATTGCACGTTTTGATTTGCAGCCCCCTGTCTAGAATGCCAGTGGTGATAAACAGATTGACATTTGGTCATTATTTCTTATAAAGTGCGTTTTAGTTCTAATACTATCTGACAGCTATATTCTAAATCTGACAGCAACGAAACTGCCTAATTCCCAGTGAACTTCTCTAAATACGTGGTATTGCAATCAGTTTAACAACCCCTGGAGGCGGAAAAATCTCTTCTTTGAACAAACACTCGGGGGGGAAGAAATCTAAGATTTATAAAGGCCAGAAAGTATTCAAGAAAGGGGCAAAGTTTATAAGTGAGCTGATAATTGATGTTTCTCTTTGTTGGAAAAGAAGGCTAGAAGATGCTTTAAGAATTAATCTTTAACATTTTCTAATCTCTTCTAACAAGTACTATTCGAGATGCACAAAAGGGACACACTGCTGAGAGTACTGGTAGTAGCATTATAAACACACTAAAAACTCCAAAAGGAAAAAAACAAACAATTTATGGCTGTTCTTATTGCTGCTGCCAAGAGATTGTACAGCTTTTCACATTTGTGCTGTATATTCTACTTGAGTGTACATAAACGCTGACTCAATTGTAAACACATGTTGGCCAGATCAGATTTAGTAGGTATGGATTCATGTATAGCAGAATCTATTTCTGCACAATAATACAATGGTATGGCCACATTGGTTGGATCTGGTTGGTTGACCTCTAGGCTAAATGCTTAGATCTCATGGCAAGTGGGAGCAACATGCAACCCACAGTTACATCTTATATAATCACACAAGGCTGTTATGAGGATATTGACATCAGCATTTTTAAGTAGTCCAACTGGGCACCACCAATTTTCCCCAAACACTTGAATTCAAATTGCACTTTTCAAGAAACAAGTCAGTATGCTTCTTTACAGTAACTATCACCTGACACCTATGCAAAACTATGGGGGACTGTATTGGCCACATTTTTGGACTGCTTAAAAACATGGCACTCAGAGTGTCCAAAAAAAAACACCCTGTGTGCCAATCCCCATTAAGACTTTTGCATAATGCCTGATATAACAAGCAATGTTTGCCTAGTTTGATCTAAATTTAAATAAATCTAAATTTTTTTTTGAAGTGATGTAAACTGCCTTGTCTTTGATTACAGGTGGACCAAGTGGGCCCTTCTGGCCCAGACACGATCCCTGGTGGAGCTCCCAAGGCTGCAGATCTCCCTCCCCCAATGCGCTGAAAGTAAGTTTAATTTACATTTGGGGGCCACGACAGCCGCGGTGGGTCCTATGCTCCCCAGTCTGAACCGTGGTGATGGCACCAATCTAAAGGCCAGTTATACCTCTGACACACAAGCATTTTGACTCCACAAGCTTTCCTTCAGAGAACAGCGACAGCCAAAGTGCCACGGTTTGCCTGTCACTGCTGCTATCACTGAATGAAAGGTGTGTAACAATGTGCCACGAAAATCTTTTGTAGTGTAGTCACGGGACAAATTAGCTCTTTAGGGTTGCACCACCATCACATAAGGGGACTTATACTGTAGGTCCTCATGGTCACACAGGAACAACTTTAATCACAGTCACCAGTGTAGCTTCTCCAGTATTAGTTAACGTACAAGTCCTACAGTTATCACCATTAAAACAGAACCAGGGTCTCCAGTCTACTGGGCACTCCCGTTGCCTACCTTCCTGCCCCTCCCTTGAAGCCAGGGACTCTGTTCTGTGCAGACTCTGGGCACAGGGGTCAGCCTCGAGGTACCAGACCCTACTGAACCTAAGTTTCTCTTGGTCCCTGTCTGATGGGATATTGCTGGAGAACTGGCTCCTTCCTTACTCCTCAATGGAGCCTCAATTGCTCGACTAACTGACCTGCCACTATCTCTTACCACTTACAGGGAGCTCACAAATCTAACCTCTCACTATCTACCCTAACTATTGACTTCCAGTGGTACATCACAGCCGTGGCACACCTCAGGCTCCCTGGCATTATTCATTCTTCTGACATCAGCCAAAGAGAAAGTGGCACATTGTTCTCTCCCTTTTATAGTCTTTTTTTAGGAACATCCCCTCCAAATGCCACTGAGAGGAACCGGCTATAGAACCTCCTCAGGGAATCCCTACCTAACTGCTCCATCTAGTTACAAGCCAGAGCAGTGACAAGCCTTCATCAAAAGGCTCAAACAAATGTTTTAGTTCTGAGGTCTGTCTCTATAGCTTCATATGTGAACTTATAAATGTGTATTTACTACTTCTGTTCTTCACCAGTGGTCAAGAAATCCATGTGCCATACGCCTAAGAGTGAGGTTATGGAGTAATGTCTATTTACTCTCTGAGATACTCCTGAAAGCCTAGCTTGAAGGACAAACAGAGTGAGATTTTGGGGGATAAACACTTATTTGATAATCTAAATTTTTGGTAACCATTTCTCTGCCAAGAAATTTGACTAAAATGGAGAACTGGGCAGCAAAAGAAGTGCAATATTGATAATTGCAAAGTGTATACACTTGGACAAAAATCGCATTAATGATTAAGATGGATCTGGGGTTACTGTGGATAACAGATTTTGATAACTCTAGAAAGTGCCAGTCAGTGGCTGCAACAAGTACATGTATGTAAAAAGGTCATTGGCTTAAGGGATACAAACATTACCTTGCCACTGTAGATCCCTGGAAAGGCCTTACCTTGAGTATGCAGGGCAGTTCTGGGTACCAGTCCTTATGAAGTATGTTAATGAGCCGGAATGAAAGCATGAAGCTTAACTGGTAAAAGGAACACTACAAGGAAACTCTATCAAAGCCTCAGTGCAACAGTGATGTAGGGTTGCCCACAGCACTCCTTACGCCACTCCAGCTCACGCAGTCAGATGTGCACATCCTTTTGTTTTGACTCAAACTTGATGCTGCGCAATGATGTCATCACGTTTTTGTACAAGATGTAAATATTTAAAGGACCTTTTGTGCTATTTTCACTGCCCAATGGAAATTCTATATTGTATAGCTCCTGAGTGTGTTTCCTGTCCAATTCCTGTCCAACTGACCCTTTTGCCTACTCTTTAACCTTTTGGATCCTAATTTGGTACTTTGCTGCTTCTCTGGGTGTGACCTTTGCCTGCACTCTGCTCCAACTTCCCTTAATGCCACATTACTGGCACATTCAAGAAGTACTAAGTAGACTACAGCATAATCAATTATATGCTAGTTAGAGAAATGTATCTTTGAGCTTTCATCTATTCATATCTTGGGGTACATTATTTCTCAACAAGATAGCGATGGATCCAGTCAAGGTGGAGGCAATTCTAAACTGGGCACAATCCCTTTCTTTACATGATATGCAAAGATTTTTATAGCTTGCTAACTTTTATAGACAATTTATCAAAGGTTTTTCTACCCTGGTGGCTTCAATCACTGCCCTTACCTAGAAAGGGGCAGATCCAAGTATGTGCCCTGATTTAGCTGTAAGGGCCTTTAAACTTCTTAAAGAAGCATTTACTTCCAGTACTTCACCTGGATTTTGCTCTTCTTTTTCTTGTTGAGGTAGATGCTTCTGAAATTGACGAAACCGTTACTGGTAAAATTCACCCTTTTCTTGAAATTTTTTTTGGTATTGGAGAGAGAGTTGCTGGCAATTAAATGGCCTTTTGAGGAATGGAGACATCTTCTAGAGGGCGCTAAGCATGTGGTTACAGTATATACTGGTTACAAGAACTTGATATATATTGAATCTGCTAAATGATTAAATCCTACACAAGCTAGGTGGGCATTATTTTTCAACTTTATTCTAACTTACAGGCCAGGGTCTAAAAACATGAAGGCAGTCGCCCTCTCAAGAGGTTTTGTCTCCAGTCCCCTAAATTTCCTCAAACTTGATGCTATGGTTTCTAAGGAAATGGACCTTTTTGCCTCTCTTTTAGAGGCTTAAACTAATTTCCTTGCAAGCATACATCCTGGCAAGCTTTTTGTTCCAAGAAATCTACGTGAAGCTGTCTTGTCTGAGACTCACGATTGCAAGGTAGTTGTAGGTAGTTGTGCATCCTGGTCAAAATATAACTTGCTTCTCTTTTGCCTCCCAACATTGGTGGCCCATGTTGAGACAGGATGTTGCTAATTATATCAACTCTTTTGCAGTTTGTCAAAGTTCAAGCCATCTAGGTGCATAGGGTTTGCTACAATTGTATCCTATTTCCGAAAGAGCATGGACTCATATCTCCATGGATTTTATTGTTCAAATAGAAATACTGTTATCTGGGCGGTGGAGGAACGGTTTAGTAAAATGTGTCACTTTGCTCCCCTTCCCACTCTCCCTTCTGCTTTTTTTTAATGAAATTTGGAAGGTTTAAAATGCTCTGTCCTCTGCTGTGCTTGCCCAAAAGAGAAATTCTGACAGACATTGAAAAAAGTTATCTGTATATCAGGTCGGCAATAGAGTCTGGTTGTCTTCTAAGAACATTCCTTGAAAAGGTTCTGTCTGATAAGTTAGGACCCAAATTTATTGGTCCTTTTTCTGTTTCTGAAATCATTAATCCTACTACTATTTGGCTTGAACTTCTTCCTGAGCTTAAAATTTTGAATGCTTTTATGTTTCTTTGTTGCAGCCTGCCAGAACAGTTTGTTAGCATTCTCCATAGGGCTCTGGCACACTGGGAGATTAGTCGCCCGCGACTAATCTCCCTGTTCATGGGTGACTAATCTCCCTGAAATGCCATCCCACCAGGGAAAATGTCAATCGCCGGTGGGATGGCATATGTGGCGGTGCGATTTCAGTGAAATCGCGGAAGTTGCCTTGAGAGGTTGCTGCGTATCCCATCCCACCTGCGATTTACATTTTTGCCGGTGGGATGGCATTTTGGGAGATTAGTTGCCCGCGAACAGGGAGTTTTGTCGTGGGCAACTAATCTCCCCGTGTGCCAGAGCTCTTATGGTTGATGGTCAGTCTGAATATGTGGTACAGAGATTAATTGGTTCTTACTTTTTTAAAGGTAAACTGCCATATCCTGTACACTGGAAAGGTTATGGTCGTGAGGAGAGATCTTGGGTTTTGCCTCAGACAATTGGGCTGACTGTCTAAAAGGAACAGTAACACAAAAAAATGAAAGCATTTTTAAGTAATTAAAATATAATGTACTGTTACCCTGCTCTGGTAAAACTGGTGGGTTTGCTACAGATTCACTACTATAGTTTATATAAATAAGCTGCTGTGTAACCATGGGGGCAGCCATTCAAGCTGGAAAAAAGTAGAAAAGGCACAGGTTACCTCAGAGTTCCTTGTGCGTATGTATATATATATAAACACACACACACACACATATAATTGCTAAGTGTGCAGCCCATTGGGATATGTCTTACCAACTTTCAGTTTCAGTATTCTGCTAGACTATTTAAGCTTCACCCAATGATCATGATTCTGCTATCTGTATGTAATTTCCCCTCATTACTATAATCACTTAAAATGTTTGGCTTCTTAAGCACATCCCCCCACTTGTTACAGAATTCTGCTGTAATTACTTATGCCAGAGGTACATTTCTTCAATAGCTTCTCATCCACAAAATGCATTTTCTAATAGACCTGTTACTGACTTTGCTGTAGCAGATCTCTATAAATTAACAATCTCATGCAAATTAGGTAAAGGGGAACCAATATAAATTGGGTTAATTACTATAGCTCAAGTTTAGCTCAACAGCTCTTAATTTTAACTTTCAAAGGCTACACAAACCAATTTTGTGCTCTTAGAATATAATGAGCAGTCTTTATTCTGTAATCAGTTCACCCGGTATCTACAGTCGCTGTCTAATATAACATGCCTTTGAAGTCTGGAAAGATCTAACATAATTGAAGAAATGTCGAACTGCTTGACTTGATGAAGTAAAAAAAAAAAAAGGAAAGAAAAGAATTAAACATTAATAAGACGTGTGCATCTCAATTAAGCCAATTAAAATTATCACAGACTGCACTGCAGATAGCAATAGGTAGCTTGAACACTTGAATACATTATTAACCTCAACCTGCCTTCTGTGAATAATAAAATATACTTAATGATGAATTGAAGCTGAGAAAATCAAAGACAAAAGAGGCCAATCCACCTGGTCATTTTCTTTTGCCGATTCTTACGTGCAGTGTATGTTGCAAATACTACAATATATAAGAATGCAACCTGCTGACTCAATATCTATAGGGTAATGTTTGCAAACATTACAGATACAAGTATAGGATCTGTTATCCGGAAATCCATTATCCAGAAAGCTTAGAATTTTAGAAGGGCCATCTCCCATAGACTCAATTTAAATCAAATAGTTCAAATGATTCCTTTTATTTTGTAATAATAAAACTGTACCTTGTACTTGATCCCAACTGAGATATCATTAGTCCTTATTGGAGGCAAAAGAATCCCATTGGGTTTAATTAATACAAGTATGGGATCTATTATCCAGAATGCTCGGGACCTGGGGTTTTCCTGATAAGGGATCTTTCCGTAAGTTGGATCTTCATAACTTAAGTCTACTAAAAATCATCTAAATATTGAAGGAACCCAATAGCCTTGGTTTGCCTCCAATAAGGATTAATTATATCTTAGTTGGGATCAAGTTCAAGGTACTGTTTAGGCAGGTTATATATAGGCATTATGGTTGAACTTGATGGACGTATGTCTTTTTTCAACCCAACTTACTATGTTACTATGTTACTATGTTACTGTTTTATTATTACAGAGAAAAGGGAAATTATTTTTGAAAATTAGAATTATTTGCTTATAGTGGAGTCTGTGGGAGATTGCTTTTCTATAATTCAGAACTTTCTGGATAACAGGTTTTCAGATAAGGGATCCTATACCTGTACAGGTATGGGACCTGTTATCCAGAATACTTGGGACCTGGGGTTTTCCGGATAAGGGATCTTTCCGTAATTTGGATCTCCATCACTTAAGTCTGCTAGAAATCAGTTAAATATTGAATAAACCCAATAGGCTTGTTTTTCCTCCAATAAGGATTAATTATATCTTAGTTGGGATCAAGTACAAGGTACTGTTTTATTATTACAGGGAAAAAGGAAATCATTTTTAACAATTAGAATTATTTGCTTATAATGGAGTCTATGGGAGATGGCCTTTCCGTAATTCGGAACTTTGTAGATAATAATATATGCTCACCAATCTAACTAAAAAAATTACATTTATTTTACTATATCTGAAAATAATGTATATTTATTTGTGGACAAATACACAAATATAGGAGCAGCTGTACACCAATGAACTCGCCAAAGCAACCAATGAAAAAATTTCAGTTATTATAATACCTCCTCTATAACAATCAGGGCTATTTTTCGATTGGCTGCTATGTGTGACTGCACTGCTATTTCTGAATTAGCCTATTAGAAACAAGTAGTACAATATTATATATTATTTCAGCAATACCCTCAGGGTGAAACCTTGCTCCACGTTATCGACATCCCTTATCATTTCAATGTAGTGTACAAAATGCAAACTTTATTTTTCTGACTGACAAAAACTACAAGTTTATATAATTACTAATAATTTGTAACAAGTGTTAATTGATAAACAGCTCCCCATGGTAGCTTAATTAAAGCTGTAAAATTGCTGGGCGATTTACAGCTGGGATTGATCTCAATTAGTCAACAAAACCTGTGTAGTCTGTTCAAAGAAGAATAAGGAAATTTAGTTGAGTGAGGCTTTGGGGATTTTGTCTTGCAGCCTACGCAGCTCAGTTTTGAAACAAGAGAAATAAAATACAAGTATAGCTGTTTGTTTGCAGCGATTATTCAACTCCGGCTTTTACTGAGCTTAAAATGTATCCTTTTATTTGCAGTGTTTGTTAATGTCAGGTTACCAAACAATAGTCTTGCATTTTTTATTTACCGCGCACAGTGTGAGAGAATGCAAATGATACTTCATGCATCAATGTACATTTTAGAAGAACGTTCGGAAAAGCCCTTAAAGCAGAAAAATGCAAAACAGTCGTTAAATGACACTTTTGATCTTCGAATGATCTGCTTAAAATCTGCCAGAATGCCTCCCTAATTATAAAACAACACACGAGAGCTGCGCTTAGAAACTCGGAGGCTCACTGATCATATATAAGTCAGCTTTGCTAAAGAACAATTCACTACTCTTTTATCAATTAGACTGATGGCACGAATAGAAGGGTAGGATTCCCCAAATTGCCTCTGAGAAAAAGAAAGTGTCATCTGTGTTAAAATGAGATCACAGACTGGCTACAAACAGCTGCCAAAGCAGTCATTAAGTTGTTTGCAAATAAATAATGGATTTGTTGGAGCTGAAAATGTTGATATAAACAAGCAAGGAGGCCATTTTCTCTGTAAGTATGAATTTGAGGTATTCACAAAATGTGTAAGTTGTCATCACAAGTGGAGTTGCTGTAAAAAAAGGAGACCCCCCCCCCCCCACAGGAATAAAAAAGATACCTGCTTTGAAACTGTAAGATTCATGTATACACTATATTTATTTCTTATGGTACCACTGGTATATGAAGCTCTTCAGAACAATAACAAGTGTCCTTGTCCTGTTGGTTTCACAGTGTGAAGGTGACAATGGGTGATTTTGAAAGACAACTGAAGTTGGATATCTCTATTTGGTAAAAGTACTTTGGTACACTTGTGTACACACTACAATTGTATATAATGGTGTCATGGTATGCAGTTAATGCAAAAAACAGGATTCATAGCTGGGCAGATAAAGGTATACTCCCTTTTGCAGTACCAAGTGGACATGGAGAGTTATATGGAGTTCTGGGGTAAAGGCACAACAGTTGATATACAGGACAGAAGAGTTAGTAACATGGGTAGTTTATCCAGGTACAGTAACCAATTAACTGCATCTCTTCAGCCTTCTGTTGTCTGATATAGACTAGCTGTCTGATTCTTTATTCACCAGTAGTAGATGATGCCCACAGACACCAGGGAATCCACTGAGATTAGAAGAAAGGAGGTTCCATCTTAAAATAAGAAAGAGTTTTAGAGATTACAGTGAAGGCTGTCAAGTGTTGGAATGCTGTCCCTAGTGTGGTTGTACTGGCAAATATATTGCATGGCTTCAAAAAAGCATTGGATGCCTTTATAGCAAAAGAGAAAATGCAGGGTTACTAAAATGAACTCTTAGTACAAAGTTGATCCAGGCAACTTTACCATCTTGAAGTAAAGAATGTTTCCACCCCCCCAAAGGAAAATTGGGGGTGACTTCAGATTTTTTTTTCTGGATCTCCTAGCAGGTAGGTAGGTTTCATTTTGGCAATAAGGTTAAACTTCATGTACATGTGTCCTTTTTCAACCTAAATTACTATGTTGTCATAATACCACAATCAGAAATTGTATACAGGAATTATTCCATAAGGTGAATGGAGAAGGCAGTGCTAAGTCTACCAATAACTGCTGGCTGTTTGCAACTCTCTCATTGGGTGGAATTTAACAGAAAGGGGCAGTTTGAATAACTGAAAGGGACACACTTTATGGGGCATTTACTAAAACACGTTTTTTTCGGTTTGGGTTTTTAAAAAAAAACAAAGTCACAACAATTCTGAATGCTAAAATACTCCAGCTAAAACCTGTCGAGATCATGTAGTCAATGGCAGACGTCCCTTTTACAATTGGAAGATCTTTCGTTGCTTTGTGGTTTTAGAGGTTTTTGACGCTGGCTTTTGTGCAACTGTGGTTATTGTGTCAAGTTTTTTGTGACTTTTCCTTGACTTTTTTCGTTTATGCTTTTTCAGTTTGGATCTTTTGATAAATGACTGCCATTTGTAGAAATACATTTTTTCATAGTTTCAAACAAATATAAAATATAGATATTTAGTAAATCCCCCTTTATGTTCTAATTCAAGCAGAATGGCTATTATTTTCTATCATTAATATCCTTTATTTAATAACATAAACATATGGACAAGGTACAGAGAAAATGCTTTATCTGTTAACATCAGTGCTTGTCTCTGGGGAGCCCTCATTTTAACGCACAGACACAAAAATATAAACACACTCAGAGAGCCATTTTCCCTTCACATACACACAGAGGAAGAGCAAAATAATATAGGCTTTGCGAATGTGGAAACTGTTTAGCAACCATTTCTGACAGTGTAAGAAAATTTACGAATGTTATTGTTTGCGACAGGGCGCAAGTGTATGTAATAAAACTGCTTTATGAAAAAGTTACTTTGCTCCAAAAATTTACCCCACCTTCAAGCTTGCCTTAAAAAGTCTGCAATGCGCAATAAAAATTGGCAGTGTAATAACAGTCTAATGAACAGTATTACATTGTGACATGTGAATTTTTATTCTTTTTTTTTCCTGTTTACAACTTTTATTACATTCCCCCATTTGCAGTTTGTTTGAAACTCTCTTATATGAAAACAATATTACCAGGCCTTCAAACAATGAATGTGGACGTTTCTGAATAACGGGTTTCAGGATAACCAGTCAGATACCTTTACATGCTGTTGGTTTTAACTTATATTAAGGGTGATAATGTTCCTCATAGAAGCAATACAAATGGGGCAGATGAGCCTTTGCATGGTATTATAGAGAGGATCAAACCAGCCTTTCTCTCAATTGCACAATATATCACTGTCTTAGCCCCTGTTAAATACTAGTTCTATTTCACAGGGCACAACTAGGGAACATCACACACAGCCTTCTAGGATTGGAACTTAGAAAACAACCTTTTCAGCTATATTTGGATTGTACGTCTCTTGCAACCTTACAGATGAGAATGTAAGTAACAGCTGTACAAGTCCATATTTACTAACATTTGAGAAATAAAAGATGGACAGTTGTACCAATCATTCAAGCATCATGCTAACCAACTATATAACCCATCAGTTCTAAAGAAGAAAAGTAATATTCTATGGGGGGTGGTTGGCAATTTATTAAGCACCCCCAGAGATTTAAATGGTAAAATTAAAAAAAAGGAACACATTGCCCATTGTCATATGTCACTTTTCCCAGATGTCCGTTTTCAGAAAAGTTTAGGATGCACATACAGAAATCCAATGTCTTTTCAAGCTTTTTTTGCAAGTCTCTCTTCTCTTGGGACTTGCTCTTACCTATGGGCTAAATGCCTGGTAAGAGGGGCATAGCATACATCTACATAGCACTTTAACCTTCCTTGCTTCTGTTCCCTAACCAGTTTTGTGGTTACTTCTGTTCTAAGCAGTAGCAATATTTCTTATCACTTACTAATTGTTTACAACTGATCTTACCAATTACAATAGGTATAGTAGTGTACTCAGTGTATTATACTTTTCATTTGTCTATAGTTAAAATTTAATATACATGTTTTGAGGATGCAAGAGTATTTCACCATGCGAATACCAGTGAATCTATGCATAACAAATTGGTTTTACCAGCCCCGTATATTGAGTCCCATAGGGCTATATGAATATGACAATGCAGAAGATCTCAGTAATTTTACCTACCCTCACATCCCTCCAAAAATCTTTGCTGAAAAAATAAATAAACATTAAGTAGAGAAAATATGCCACAACCCTTGTTGTGGCATATATTTTCTCTACTTAATGTTTATTTATTTTTTCAGCAAAGATTTTTGGAGGGATGCGAGGGTAGGTAAAAGTACTGAGGGAAAATGGCATATCCCTATAATATTTGTCAATCTCCGTTTTAATTTTTTGGCACATTCATGGGAATCATATCCCATTCAGTGGGTGAATAAAAATGTTTTTGTATATTTTAAAACTGTCTGGGTTACTTTACATCTATCTGAAGCCATTCTGTGTTGGCATACTTTGCAATACAAATATGGTGGCATATGTTTTGATACAAGCACAGGCTTATGTCTTTTCTTTGTTTCCAGTTTATGACAGATGATACATCCTCTTGTGTTAAATGCAGCTGGTATTGTTGACACCTCTTCTGTTCTGGTAGAGGAGAGGCATATGTTTGTCAATGTACGTATACAAACACTAATGAGATGTACACCACACTGTCATCACAAAACAAAAACATTTCTTACATGGTAAATGTGTTTGGAGATAAAGTAGTTCGGAACTTGACATGCATCCAGCAAGAAAGATGTTGGTTATATTTCCAGGATAGTTCAAGATTAAGAAAAAAAAATAATAATTGGGTCGAGTTAAACTGTGATATTTTTTCCATTCGTTCTCCTACTGAATAGCGTAAAGATGAGATAGTGTCATTATTCTTCATAAATCAACAGAGACAATAGGCATGATAGAAAAGCAATTGTAATAACAGAAAAATCTCTAATAGATGGTGAAAGTGTATTAAACAAACCTTATTGTCAATGATGATTTACTAACCATTAGCATTACAGCCAGACAAGAACGGATGCATGACCTCCAAGGGCAGTAAACTGCTGTTGATTTATGTCTCGGAGATCTGCAAACTGGGATAACCATTTATGAAAATAATAGAGAAATGTGCAACTTCTCAAGGCAGGAGTAACTATAAAAAAATCCACAATACTGGAGATAATTATGATTTTCAACATATTTTTTAATAAAAGCAAACAGTAGTAGTTTACAAAACAGACAACATTTCTTTAGGCATATTTGAGCAAGATGTGACTATATATTACTGACACTAATGTACACGTTATTAAAACATGTAATACATGGACAACAGTTCATTTATATTCACCTTTTTGGAAGGAACTAGAAAATACCTAAGGCATTAGGATTGTATTACAATACCAACCAATAATATTTTTGACTGATAGCTCACGTACGTCACCATATTGCATTGATCAAACCATTTCAAAAGATTTGTTTGCTACATGAAACTGTGGATACTGGACACTTCAGGGTCAAACAAAGACTCAAAAACTCTTAATTTGAAATAGTCAGTGGAACTTAAAATCTGGAAGCTTCGAAGACTTAAGGTGGCCATATACGTAAAAATCTGGTTGCCTGGCGATGTCACCAATCGAGCGGATCTTCTCCCGATATCCCCACCTACGGGTGGGCGATATTGGGCAATTGTAAGCTAATTCAATAGTTTGGCCAAACGATCCCAATCGAAGCGGTCCCGATCCGACTAAATCTTTTAACCTGCCCAATTTCAGGCCAGATATCAGTCAGCATGCCCATCGTTCCTGCCCCTTCATGGCCCCATAATCTGCCGAATCGGTCTAAGGGTCCAATATCGGCAGCTACAAATGGCCCATGTATGGGCACCTTAAGGAGCCGCAAGGCAAAAATTTAAATAATTAAAAAAATACAAAAACAAAAAAAGTCAATGTCTAGATTATATTAAAATTAAATCATAAAAATGTAGGAAACTAGTGCAGGAGCAAGTGATGCCTCATCCTCAGTGCCACAAACATGCAAGAATACACCGATTTAAACAAATTAATTATCCCACTACTCCACCAGCTGCCAATTGGGAGGTAGGGGTTAACAGGTTCATTTCTATAAAGGACTAACACCACAGTCATTAG
The DNA here is from genome assembly GCF_000004195.4 of Xenopus tropicalis. Lineage (NCBI taxonomy): Eukaryota > Metazoa > Chordata > Amphibia > Anura > Pipidae > Xenopus > Xenopus tropicalis. Next base: position 105,496,861 of record NC_030680.2, on the reverse strand, counting down.
AATGAACTTTTACCAGACACAAAAAAACCCAGGAAGTGGAGAGAAGATGGGAAACTGGTATCTTCTCTGCTTTTAGAGGTCACTAGGGAACATCAAGTTGTTTTCTACACGACCCACCAATCACAGACCCAATCATGACCCACCAATCCTTGTATCCCCGCTTTGTTCTTTTATGTGTGTATTGAGAGATGTGCGAGTGACTAAATTACTCTTCAGATTGACAGGTTTACTCAAAATTATAAGACTGTATGACTCACCTTGGTACTTTTTGAACTCTACTTCCCGACTGCATTTTCCTGACTAGAAATTTTGAGACTGTTGAAAGATTTATTTTTTGGGGCTGATAAAACACACAGCAATTTTTTTTAGTTCATAATACATATCCTATACATATCGATTGCAGCAAATGTACAAGTTTGTAACTGTATGATCCAGTCCTTGGCAAAATGTATGTGGTTTTTCAATTTAAGATTTACATATAAACAATAACCCTAAAGGTGGCCATCGGACCATCAGTCGCACGAAAGATCGTACAATCGGCCACTAACCATTCAGGGCTGAAACGGCAGATAAGGAGGTAGAAACAATAGGATTTCTACCTCCTTCTGCCGATTCAGCCTTGAAGGCAGATTTTGATCAGACGCCTTCTATGGCGCCCGATCAAAATCTTTTGACCTGGCCGATCAGCGAGTCGACCAATATCAGCAGCATCCTGCGATATCGGTCGACTCGCCGACTTGCCATACATGCACCGAATATCATACGAAACGGGGTTTTGTATGATATTATTGGTGCTTGTATAGCCAGCTTAAGTATCCTTTAAATCAGTGCTGTCCAACTGGCGGCCCACCTGTCTGGCTGCTTTGATGGCTTACTCTTTTGTAAGCATTAAATGGTATCAGTACTGAGATTAACTGCCCCCCTGCATAGTTCTCACCTCAGATTCAGGCTGTAATCCCTCTGTATTGTTTAAACATGTAATCCCTTGTGTTGTTCACACCTTTTAATCTATGCATTGTTCACCCCCTGCAGTGTTCACACCTCAGGCTCAGGCTGTAATCACCCCCATTGTTCCCCTGTTCACACCTCAGGAGCAGTAGAAACCCACAAATAATCCCTGCACACTACAAAAAGAACATATACTGAGGTGGTACTGCAATTCAAAAGTTTTTTAATATATAGTTATTGTGCAGACTGTAGGAGCCGTGCCAGCATTGTGTCACTGTAGGCTGCCTGTGTGTGCCATACACACAGGCAGCATAGGGCAAGCAGAGTATGGCACACACAGGCAGAGTAGGGCAGGCAGAGTATGGCACACACAGGCCAAGTTTGGCACAAACCAGCCAAGAATGGCACACACAGTGAAAGTATGGCACACGCAGGCAGGGTAGGGAAGGCAGAGTATGGCACACACAGGCAGGGTAGGGAAGGCAGAGTATGGCACACACAGGCAGGGTAGGGAAGGCAGAGTATGGCACACACAGGCAGGGTAGGGAAGGCAGAGTATGGCACACACAGGCAGGGTAGGGAAGGCAGAGTATGGCACACACAGGCAGGGTAGGGAAGGCAGAGTATGGCACACACAGGCAGGGTAGGGAAGGCAGAGTATGGCACACACAGGCAGGGTAGGGCAGGCAGAGTATGGCACACACAGGCCAAGTATGGCACAAACCAGCCAAGAATGGCACACACAGTGAAAGTATGGCACGCAGGCAGGGTAGGGCAGGCAGAGTATGGCACACACAGGCAGGGTAGGGAAGGCAGAGTATGGCACACACAAAGGAAAGGTAGGGCAGGCAGAGTATGGCACACAGGCAGGGTAAGGCAGGCAGAGTATGGCAGGTTTTTGCTGTACTACAACCATTAATATGGGTATGGTCATGTGATAACATGGGTGTGGTTTCAAGTGGGTGCGGTTTCAAAAAGGGGAGTGGTCAAAACTGGCTTCCATTATCGGCCCTCCACCACGTAGGTCGGAAAAATTCCGGCCCTCGGTACAACAGAAGTTGGACAGCACTGCTTTAAATGATATCCTTATAACAGGTGCTTAGTGATGTCATCAGCTATAATTGATGCTTAGTGATATTTCTGTCACATGACTCGCTGACTCACTGAAATTGTGTATTAAAATAAATATTGTACCTCCTAAATATGAAGATATTAGATATCACCTCAGAGTTCCATGACGTGTATAAAAGCAACAGTTTTTGGCCTTGTGCCTTTATATAGTCATGGAACTCATGGGTGAACTATAATATCCTTATATTTTACTTACATTATTAACTCTATAAACTTAGTTATTATCTTTCATTGAGAGATTAATCCTTAATGTAAAACCATTTTCTTAATTATAATGGAGATTAGAGTTTCTAATTTTAATGACAGTCTGTATCACCTAACATAAATGAAGTGGTGTCTCTTGCGAGACCACCTCTGTTCCTAGCAAACTTTCCACACATAAAAACTTTGGACACTAATCCGTAAAATCAGATAAGTACAATAAATAAAAAAAGCAAAGAAGAAAATTCATTGAATTCTGAATACAATAATGTTATTAAATCTCACGGTGGGTATATTTAACTTTCAGGTCATAGAATAATATGGGAACAAGATACACTATTATAGTCTGAATTTATTTTTATCCTTTAGGAAAATTGCTTCTGTACAATGAATTACTTAAGAACTCCATGAATGCATTGATTTATTTAAAATTTCTACTAAACAAATCCTTTCCGGCAAATCGTATTTGTTCAACACACAATGATTATTAAATAAATTGACATTTAAACCCATTACAGCCTAAACCCATCTTTTACTGAGTTATTCAAAGCATTAAGTTAACATTTACCAGAGCATTTATTCTCACATCATAGGGAGCTCAAGACTAAATCCTTTATTTTAAATTCAGATCTTGTTGGGTCAGCCCTCACAACAGCATTTTTATTTTTTCTAACTTCTCCAACAAAAGGTGTGTCGCTATCTAGAAATTATTACTAACTTAACAACATATCTTCAGCTAGTTTTTGACTTTGACATGTTGGTTCTCTGATCTTTTATTAAAAGATAGTGGCCCTGCCCTGAAGGTCAGATACATAGAGAGCCCTGTGTGTGTATTAAACAGACTACACTGTAGTCCCCTTTCCAGGAAGATCATGTGAAGCAAAGCCCAAAGGATACATTCATTACCTTTGTTGTTTTTCTGTTTCTATCTATCTATCTATCTATCTATCTATCTTTCTATCTTTTCTTATATGTGCAATATGTACCATATTAACAATCCTCCTTGGCAACATCATAACAAAATTGTACTTATCTAAAACATTATAAAGAAGAATATATTTATAACTGATGTTTGCTGTGACCATTGCAGGCTACACATTATTATTATTATTATTAACATTTATTTATAAAGCGCCAATAAGGAAAAAGAAGTGAAACATTTTTGATTATTATTATTATAGTATAATCTTTGCAAAGGGCTGTGGAATATGTTGGTGTAGTATAAAGTACAGAATAATAATAATGATCATGTTAGTAGTTTGTACCAAATTATTTAGAATATCACAGTTTTTACCAAGGTTTATAAAGTAGCAGATTTGTATTATTATTATTATTATTATTACTGTTGTTGTTATTATTAATTAGAAATCCAATAATATTCTTTCATGTAAGATTTGTCTTTATTGCAACCACTTTATTACCCCAACTTCCCCAAAAAATGCTTTGGTTTACTTTTGTCTATGGATTTGTAGTTGTAAAGGCATGCTGCTAATGTTGAAGGCAGATTGCATTGTGTTTTGTACTTTGCACCATACAAGCTAACAAAGGAACACTTGCAGCAAGTTGCAGAGCACTTTGCACTACTTTAGGAGCAGGCCTCCCTCCATGTCTTTCATGCCCAAATTGAGGGGTTGGTCCCCTTAGGGTTTGGGTATAAGCCTTAAGGTGAACTAGGGTAAAATTCAATGACTACCAACTAAAAATTGTATTGATTACTGAATCCATAAAGAGATATAATTACTTTTGCACTCATTTTAGATATTTGCTTTTTCAGAAATAAATTATATTGACAGTACTTCTGAAATAAGGGGTTAGATTTGGCAAGCTGAAGGACATTAAAACCATAATATATAGAGGCATTATATTCTTGGGGCTCATTTGCAAATATGGTTCAGTCATAATTCATACAGACAGCTACAAGTCCTCCTCTGATGAAGCACCCAATGGTTCAAAACGCGTAAGGAGGATGTAGTATGGGTACCATAAAGCACTGGGAATAGTATGATTTGCTTTTTTGATTTTTGTTAACAATTTGAGTCAATAAATGGTTGTTTGTTTCACTGTTAAATTTGTTGAATATTTATATTTATATTCAGGACCAATCAGTGAGATATAACTAGTTGATTTGTTGTGCAGACAGCAACAAGCTCTCTGCACTGACCCATTATCGCAAAGCAAAACCTTTATGGCTGAATAAAAGTGTTAGTGTCGAGGTTGGTAAGAAAAAACGTGCTTTTAAAGCATTCAAGTTAGCTGGGACAGCAGAAACTTTCATCAGGTACAAGGAAGCAAATAAAGCATGCAAAAAAGCTATCAGGCAAGCTAAAAAGAAGTATTGCAGCTAGGAGTAAAAGGAATCCAAAATGATTTTTTAATTATGTGAATAGTAAAAAAATTAAGCAAGAAGGGGTGGGAACTTTATTATCACGGGGGGGGGGGGGGGGTAAGTTGGTTGATGAGAATGGGGAAAAAGCAGAAATTTTGAACTCTTATTTTTCATCTGTCTATACATCTGAGGAGCCAGATAATGAAGGCTTCCCTTTTAATATGCCCAGTTCTAGTAATTTAGCTACTGACGCATGGGTCACTCAGGAGGAAATTCAAAAGAGACTTGAACATGTAAAGGTAAACAAAGGTCCAGGACCGGATGGGATTCATCCCAGGGTATTAAATGAGCTGAGCGCTGTGATTGCCAAACCTCTTCACTTAATTTTTCAGGATTCATTGAGGTCTGGCATGGTGCCGAGAGACTGGCGGATTGCTAATGTGGTGCTGTTATTTAAAAAGGGATCTCGTTCTCAGCCTGAAAACTATAGGCCTGTTAGTCTAACATCGGTAGTAGGAAAACTTTTGGAAGGGGTAATAAGGGATAGGGTACTTGAATATATTGCAGTTCACAATACTATTAGTTTGTGCCAGCATGATTTTATGCGTAACAGATCTTGTCAGACTAATTTAGTCGCCTTTTATGAGGAGGTGAGTAGGAACCTCGATGCTGGAATGGCAGTTGATGTCATCTACTTGGACTTTGCTAAAGCGTTTGACAAAGTACCTCACAGAAGGTTAATAATCAAATTAAGGAATATTGGCCTAGAACATAATATTTGTAATTGGATAGAGAACTGGCTGAAGGATAGATTACAAAGAGTGGTGGTAAATTGAACATTTTCTAATTGGACCAGTGTGGTTAGTGGAGTACCGCAGGGGTCAGTCCTTGGTCCTTTGCTTTTTAACTTGTTTATTAATGACCTGGAGGAGGGCATAGAGAGTACTGTTTCTATTTTTGCTGATGACACTAAATTGTGCAAAACTATAAGTTCCATGCAGGATGCTGCCGCTTTGCAGAGCGATTTGACAAAATTGGGAAACTGGGCAGCAAACTGGAAAATGAGGTTCAATGTTGATAAGTGCAAAGTTATGCACTTTGGTAGAAATAATATAAACGCCACCTATCTACTGAATGGTAGTGTGTTGGGGGTATCCTTAATGGAGAAGGATCTAGGGGTTTGTGTAGATCACAAGTTGTCTAATGCCAGGCAGTGTCATTCTGTGGCTACTAAAGCAAATAAAGTGCTGTCTTGTATAAAAAAGGGCATTGACTCAAGGGATGAGAACATAATTTTGCCCCTTTATAGGTCCCTGGTAAGGCCTCACCTTGAGTATGCAGTGCAGTTTTGGGCTCCAGTCCTTAAGAAGGATATTAATGAGCTGGAGAGAGTGCAGAGACGTGCAACTAAACTGGTTAAGGGGATGGAAGATTTAAACTATGAGGTGAGACTGTCAAGGTTGGGGTTGTTTTCTCTGGAAAAGAGGCGCTTGCGAGGGGACATGATTACTCTGTACAAGTACATTAGAGGGGATTATAGGCAGATGGGGGATGTTCTTTTTTCCCATAAAAACAATCAACGCACCAGAGGTCACCCCTTTAGATTAGAGGAACGGAGCTTCCATTTGAAGCAGCGTAGGTGGTTTTTCACGGTGAGGGCAGTGAGGTTGGGGAATGCCCTTCCTAGAGATGTGGTAATGGCAGATTCTGTTAATGCCTTTAAGAGGGGCCTGGATGAGTTCTTGAACAATCAGAATATCCAAGGCTATTGTGATACTAATATCTACAGTTAGTACTAGTGGTTGTATTTATAGTTTATGTATGTGAGTGTATAGATTGGTAGGTGTGGGTTGTGTGTGCTGGGTTTACTTGGATGGGTTGAACTTGATGGACAATGGTCTTTTTTCAACCCTATGTAACTATGTAACTATGTTTGTAGAACATTACCAAGAAATGTCCTCCCCCTTTAAGCAAAACAAAGTGTTTGTCCATATAGGCAATATACTTTAAGATGGCTAACTTTGTCAAAGTCAGTCTGCCCAGTCCTACACTCACTTTCATTCTACTGTTTAATTTTACATTTAACAAAGGGGCTGAGTTTTACCTGCAACTTGCTTGCTTTCAAGGTTAAAACCCCCAAATGGTATCCTTTTTATTGACTCTACTGGGATCACCTGACTGTAGCTGGGAAGGGTGGGGCTACAACATGGAGCTGGCCACTGCTCCTGTATAAATTATAGCAAACAAGGGTAAGTTGTCCTCACCACAACATTTTTAACCATTAGACAGGGGTGCACAATTTGTGGTCACAGCCTCATGGTTTTAGTGGTGAGCAATTTCTCATTGTTTGCTTAAGTCATAATTCACCCATAATTCTGTTTTATGCTTCTGTACAGGGTATTTCCTTCCTGTACATCCCACCCATTACTACTCTAAAACACAATAAGGGACAGGACCTGTCCATATGGAGTCCAGTCTAACAAGGATTTTGACTGCTGCAAATATCCATTAGTATAAGGGTGCTTTTCTTAATAGAAATGTGATTGTAATAATACATGACTGGGGTCACAAGATGGATGCTCTTTAGACATTGCTGGAATTTGTCTTTGGTGGCTCTCTTGATGGCCTCCATATTGCTACGATACATTAGATCTCTAGGGCCTGCACATGTTGCAATACCTGCTCATTTTTTATTGTGTTGCACCTGGTTAGTATATGTCCGTTGCACTTAAGGGAATATTAAAAGTTTGGAAGATATATGTCTATAAATTCAGACCTTCCCATGAGAAGTCAGAAACACATCAATGCCACTAAAAATAGAAAACCCATAGGAAACGTTGTTTTTAGCTGCACATATCTACACATCTGCACATATCTACCTCCATGTTTTTTTTATAATAGTGTATAAAGAATGTGAAGAAGTGGAAGGATACAAAATGTCAGTTTAGAAAAAGTGTTTCTAATGAAATGACAGGAGCATTTATTTTATTAATGATACACTGAAAATGGGACACAAAACTGGAAGCTCTATGGAATGCTGTTTATGTGGACCTCAATGTCTGGAGATTTGCTAGTGTGACTAATTTGTGTAGTAGCACAGGCAGAACCCCCTCCTGTGTTTCACACAGTCTATGTTTGTATGGGAGCTAACAATAATGCTTTTAATGCCAATGCAGATGCACAATGACAAATTTCAGATTGTAAATACATTTTTTTGATTATTCCCAAGAATTTGACTAAAAATAAGCCATAGGCTGAGTTTAAACGAAATGTCGTATAATATCAACTTTGACTCTGTGGTATAAACCATTCCCATGCTGGATATTTAATGAAGCAGTATTGTTAAATGCTTTTCTGAATTTCCAAGTATCCTACTGCCCCCTGTACTAGTTCTGCCTCACAGCAAGACCTGTCCTCCTCTTCACCCTGGCTTTCATCTGCTTCCCTTAAAGTCTACACTAAAACTAAGATTTTTTTTCACCTGTCCCTCTCTTACTGTGACTGAAATATGTTTGCCTTCTGGTGAAGCCCTTTCCCCTTCCCCTGCACCCAAGATCCATGTTCATTGCACTTCAAACAGCCGTTCCATACCCTGATGGTTTAAATCTTTAAACAGAGAATAACAGCCTAAGTACATCCAGCGAGATCCCTCACATCCTATACTCTTGTCACTGTATGTTCATGGAACAATTACCAGGAGAGGAGTGCTGCAGAGTGAATCAAGTAGTGTGTGTTGTCTCTCTGGACTTCATGCTGGTGCTCTGATCAGAACTCCAGCAAAATTCTGTTTGAAATGAGAATAGACTAATTTTCATCAGAGTCTTCTCACAGCTCTCCCATGTGGTTGAGTATGCCAAGGGTCATCATTAAAAAGCTGCCTTCAAAAGAGCCCGTCTCTTTTTATCACAAAGCTCTCTATTGTTGTTAACGTTTAAGAAGAAAAAGAATGATGTGCACTTAATTGTTGAGAATTTTGTAGGGGGAAAAAAGAAATACAAACAAATCTATAAAAGCTAAAAGAGAAATCTGTGTTTGGCTCAAATAATCTGAAGAATGCTGTGATCAAGTGCTGCCCCTGTAATTTGCACAGGCTGTCAATGGAAAAATGACATTTGATCAGGAATAAAAAGAATCGTTCTCAGAGATTAAGTGGTTTATGAATCATCACAATCCACCGGTCACTTTTTGCTTTTCTGTGGGTTGATATGTACTTTCTAATTATTATAAACAATTTCAGTTAAGATTCTACTGGAATTTATACATCAGAAATAGATTTTATCTAACATACCATGTTATAAAGGAGTTATGCCGACATTTGTAAGATTAAAATTTTGTATTGTTGCCTTTTATTGTTACTTTCTCCCCTAGTAACTCATCCAATTTCTCCGGTCACCCCTAGGGGCCCATTTATCAATATACAATTGTGTCCGAATACTAAAAATTTGTATTTTTTCTAAACTTTAGAACTGCGCGTATTTTCTGTGATTTTTTCATTAATTTGCACAACTATTTTATTCTTTGCGACAATTTGTGGGACAAAATCGTATTTGTCGCAACGAGTACGAAAGTTTCGGAATTCATTCAAGCTTCGGTATCGTGACTTCGGTATTCGTGCCAAGTTGGAGCTGCAGAGTGCCATTGAGCCCTATGGGAGACTTTCCTTGGGCCAGGTTGGAGCTGCAGAGTGCCATTGAGCCCTATGGGAGACTTTCCTTGGGCCGGGTTGGAGCTGCAGAGTGCCATTGAGCCCTATGGGAGACTTTCCTTGGACCAAGTTGGAGCTGCAGAGTGCCATTGAGTCCTATGGGAGGTTTCCAAAATCATGCACTGAAAGCCAGAAAGGTTTTCGTACCGTTTACGACCGTTCTGATATGAACATTTTGGAAATTTTGGATCGTACCACAATATTTTCGTACAAGCAAAATGCGACGTTTTGCAAAATTAACGCACATCAGAAATTTTCGTATTTAATGCAAATTGTTGCAAATCAAACTCATAATTCGCACTGAATCGCACTGAATCGGCCCCTTTGTGTATTATGAAATAGTAAATATATAAGAAAATATTGCAATTAAGAAACTGAATAAAAGGTTGTAAAAGGCACATCATAAAAAAGCAGGCTTATTAAAAGCAAATTATTTTATTTATTCTGCTTGCATAGGTTATCTGAGTTTTCGAAATGGATAAAATTAACAAATATCTGTGAATGGAAGAACAGAAAAATATTAGAATAAGAAGCATTAGAGCACCTACATTATATGCAAAGCTACTGAAATCTCAGTTTTTTCACAGTCTTTTGAGTTAGCCAACACAAACCTACACAAGTACATAAATCATCATAACTACACCATTTTGGATACCACTATACCACCATTACGCATGCCCAGAAAATACCTCTCAGTATTACTACCATTTGTTTACATTTCTGTTCACATCATCTGTAGCACAAATCATTTTTACTGGTGGGTAGTGCTCCCAGGCATTGTACCAACTGCTCAGCATTCTGGGAAACATTTTGACATTTGACAACAGAAACATATGCCCTAGGGCTTTTTCAAACTGTCAGCAAAACCTAAAATTTCAAAAACTATGGGCTCTTTGCTAAGCATAATATTGAGAGCCAAAATTCAGTACAGCAGCCCAAAGGATACTCATTTAAAAAGGACCAGGGGATGATTTTCTGGGGTTATCACAGGATAGGTAGGATGTTCAAAAGTGACAAGATTTCAAACAAATGCAACAGCATAGACTTTTTTTAGGAGCAGAGGTTCAGGTACCTAAAATCCATAGTTTGGGGTGATCACGGGAAGAGTGGTATGCCAAGCACACCCAGAGTATAAAATTAAAGACAAGCCTTTTATCTTCATCATATTTCCTTGCTTTCAGGTGAATTATATCTCATGGTTAGCTGTTAATACCACTATAGGCATACTCTGTATTATAAATGGAATTATACTAGAAGACTTCTGGACAAAATTATAAATCTGGAACTGCTATGCAATAAAACTTGGGTCCACATTTTGCCAGACTGGTACAAATACCAGCTTGCCCAACCAAATATGCAGTGGGAATTATTCTGTAAAAATAGCATGGAAGGCAGCAGTTTATGGTTACCCCAAGTGTGACATATTTTTCTTTCAAGAAAAAATGTAGTTAAACACACTCAGCAGGAGTAAAAGGAGCAGTTAGCACAAGGATCCCCTTAACAATTTGTTACAATCTTTTCATATTTGGTTGCTCCATTAGCAGCTTGACTTTGCCATTGAGATTATTAGATTGACATTGCCCCTGGTCATAACCCCTGTGGTCATATGACACAAAAAGACTTGTTGTGTAGAGGCAAATAAAATGTTTTTGCTTGTCTTTTTATGGCTGTTATTGAACAGTGATGGTCTCCCATAGATATTAACTTAGTTAAATTTCTTATGCCTCAGGCAGCATAATAATACAGAACCACTATCTTTGTAATTCCCAGGCATGGTGCTGATATGTATATCTCAGTCTCTCTGGCTTGCCTCAAGTTGTTAGAAATGTACTTTATGCAAGGAAGTAAGAGATGACCCTGCTCTGAGCTAGCAGATCAGAAAACAGTTAAAAGCATCTGACTTCATTTACATTTATGCAGTTTCCCCTTTCTGGTTTTAAACAGAATCCTATTAATTTTTCTAAATTTCAAATATACCACTTTTAAAGTAGCATTCTAGCCCAGTTTGTTAGCAAACAGACTAACAACTAAGCACTAATGCATTAATTGCATGTTATATCTAAACTTCTAAACAGCTTATTCACATGCCACTTTGCTTTTTACCCATAATCCCATTTGGACTTTTTTCTGTTCAAAACCCCCATTTTAGAACCTCCCATTGCATACAGTCATTCAGCCATGTTTCTAAGATGATCTAGATCTAGTGCTGTGGCCAGATCATATTAAAATGGGGTTGCTATACACAAAAGTATATGGATTCCTTGAGCAGACTGGGAGCCATAAAAATCCCCCTCTGGACTGTGTGCATTTAGTTGGACAGCCCTGATCTAGATTACCCAGATCACCCCATATCTCAACTTATTTGATGTTCAGACTGGGCTTCTAGGAGATTCAAAGAGACCAAGTAGATGTTCTTTACAAATGTCACCCAAGCAGGCCTTCATGCTGGGTAACTCCTCATCACGTCTTTTGGCCCATCCAAAGAGGCAGCCGAACAGATTGGGGTCCACTTCAATAAATTCTTAAAGCTGAATTTCCCTGTACCTCTGTATGTTTTGGTTTGGTTATCACTGATCTGTTTGTCTGACTAAGGGCCAATAAATCAATAAAATCTACTTCCACTTGTCCACCCTCCATGTAGCTGAATGACCTATGTAGTCTTGGACTAGTCTTCTGAAAATACAAAATACAATAAATCCCTTAAGATAAAGCTGAATGAACATTCAATTTATATATTTCTAGGCACCAAAAACATAAACATAACATAAAGAAAAAATCATAAATATGATCTTTTTAATAACTGTAATATGTTTGCAATTTAAATATCATATCTTAGGATCATTTCATTAGATCACCGTATGACAATATAAAAGTTATCTTTTTCTATATTCGCTACAGGTACAATATCTCCTCTTCCATACCTCCAACATTTTTAAAGACCAGAACTAACGAAAGCTGAACAAATGAGAAGGTGGGGTGGTAGAAAGGAAACCCTTGAGTTTGACCGATTAAAGAAAGTAAATGTTTTGTAAAATATAACTGTTTTGGCATAGTTCCACCACTAATCAATTACAGAGGCTTCTGTTTCAAATGCTTTTCATTAGTTTCTTTTTAAGAGCCAATAAAATGAAACCTGAAGTTAGCATTGACCCTAAAGATACAAACACAGATAAAAATCCTAAAGTTAAACAAAGTAGATTTTGGAAGATAATCTGACACACGTGCATCATCCTTCCACAGATTTTATATCAGATAGTGGAATTATATTTTCATCAGATTCTTATTTCCATCCAGAGCATGTCTGAATTCATTCATCACATCTGCTGAAGGGCTATTCCATGAAAGTTTTTTTTTTTTTTTTAGATTTCTCCACAGCCTTCCAACCTCCACCTTCAAAACACTTCCTCTGTATGCTGGTACTTCTGTTTCTTTGAAAATATCCTACCCTCTGGTGCTTTTTGAAATTCCTTGATGTATTCCAAAGTTTCTCTAAAGATAACCCCCACTCCTAGCTTGGTTTGGTTATAATGACGAGTTCCACAAAGCTGACATTTTTTTTCCTTTTTATCAATTGTGAGTTTAAATTGCTCCTTTGAGCTAACAAATCTCATTCTTTAATGCGGCTAGCCTATAGAATTAAGGTTCAGAAATGCTAAGAGTTATTGTTTTGATTACTCTTGCAGATTTTTTTTCTGGGCTATGACTTTAGAAGAATAAACTTTTAGTGTTTGAATTCCACTTTATGTTAGTTATTTTTAGTATAAATAACTTGTCTGACTTGGTGTTTTTATATTATTAGGATTAAGGGCTTTGGCCAACAGTTTTCAACAAAACTGTACTATAAACATATTCTTTTTTCATTCTTTACTTAATGTTTTCTGACAGGCCAGTCTAACAGTTAGTTTTGTATTGTTTAGTCCCAGTAATTTATTGTTAATATTCCGTTTTCTGTACCAACCATCACTTTCTATAGAACATAAATCACGTGACTCTACTGGAGTTGCAGAACAAAATAAATCATTGTAAATGAGTCCTTCTGACTTCTCTCACAAGCAGGGTTCTTACAGTATTTCCTTAACACAGTTGGTTATAATAAGCAAGATAATTGTGTTTCTTTATGTGTAGCTACTGTTGTACCTTTTCTATAAAGTTGTCATTTTGTTGTGAAGAAAGACTTCGTATCTTAGAAATCCCATGCAAAATATATTCTCCTCTTGTACTCTTGAGGATGTCAGAGAAGCTCAAACCTGATACTGATGCCTACAATAGGACTGACATTGTTGGTGTAGATATGTTTGTAAAAAATAGAACAAAGTAACAGTACAGTTAAGAGGTATAAGCATTGTTAGATTTCCCTAGGCAAAACAAATTCTTTTGCACAATTCTAGAATCTGACCTTCACAAAGCTTGTCTCTCTGTAATAGTAGCCAGCCACTTATTCTTAAGTGCTAGAGGATTCATGAAAAATTCAGACACTGGGTTTCCCTGAGACCAATCTGGTGACTTGTCTTTGTGCAAACCACTTCTTTGCATGCATCATTCAAAAGGTACATTCTGTTGTCAGCCAAAGAACCGTTACCTTGGTGTTAAACATGAATATTTGTAGCTTGGCAAGGGATTTTATTTAAAAATATTAATATTTCACAAGCTTTGAGAAGATTCCCTGCATTTATCCAACAGTGAGTGGTCTGATTAATGTGAATATACAAAGGGAATGAAACCACGAAATGAAATGTTTGTTGAGTAAGGTCCTAATGGCAGAAGGTCACACGTGAAATTACTTTGATTGTTGCTACAACCAGAGAGAGGGAGAAAAAGGAATAATTGAATAAAAATAGTGATTATGGTTTCATTATTTTATCTCAAGGGAAATTCATTCAAGTGTATGAGCTTCTAATCTTATCATCCCACAAAGCAGTGAAACATTGTATGACATGCTGCATAAAGATACACAAATGATATACACACATGTACGTGTATATATCTTGTGGCAAAATTACCTTACCCTTCTCCACTTAATTAGATTTGGAACCAGTGCAGCACTAATAGAATATCTTATTAGCAACAAAAAGAATAGCTGGTTCTCTTGCTCAAGTGCCAGATCTGCATACATTATATCCGTGAGAGCTTATGAAGTCACTCAGTAGTGGCAGAATGCCTTTTACTCTGTCATATTAATGAGTTGTTCTAAATTTAGTCGACTGTGACAAACTAATATTAATACAGTATTTTATGGCCCTGAGCTGTGCTAATGCATAGAAATGAAACCTTGTATCTGGGGGAGGGAAAAGGATTACTTTGTCTGATTGTCAAGAAGGAAAATAATCCACGCGTGTAGATATTAAGACACATACATAATACACTTCTTATAGATTTGTATGATCTGAAACATTTTCCATTATTCTAAATCCGTGCTGCATTACTTTCCATCTACAATGGTAGAATATCTTTGAAGTCTATAAAAATTGTAATTCTTAAATTCCCATAGTGTCAAGAAAATACTGTTTGTAATTATTTAATGTGAAATGCAACTTACTTCCAGATAAAACCTGCCATATTCGATTTGGCTAGGGATTGTGAGGATAAATGTCAAGTTTAATGTTTTCGCTATATCAAACAAGACTAGCTTTTGTATTGCATGGGTAATAAAGTCAGTTAAGTCAGTAGAATGGATGCATACATGGCTCTGTAATAACTATAACCTACTAAAAGTTCTGAAGGCGCAGTGTGACACTGTGGATGCAATAGTTAATTGGATATTTTGGAGCACCGCCGAGCCTGGAATCCATAGGCTTTTTCTGCTGCAGGTTTTCTTTGTAAGAAACGTCTTTCATGAACATTAGTTATTCACAAAGAAGCGCATACTGCACCTCCATTGCCTCTAAATATGACAGTGACATTAAAATCTGGCAATTACAATCTCAAGACTGCTATAAGAGAAGGGAGTAATTTTCTTTATTTTTGATGTGTTCCTTTTGTAGGTGATTGAATTATGTTTCTGATTTCTGATCCTCTCGACAAAATGTTTTTGTTGCAGCCAGTGCAATATGAGAGTTCTGGGAGCACGGCTTTTGTGTTGTACACAGCATCTTTTGTAGTGCCGTACAGAAGTAAAGGCGCTGTTACAGAATGTGATAGGACCGTGCATACAGGAAAATATTAGGAATGACTATTATTAGAGTTCTGACTGTCCTAAAAAGAAAGAATTGTATAAAAATGTACTTAAAACTTAATGATATTTGGATCTTGGAAAGAATCTATGGAATAAATCGACCAGGGGCATATTTATAAATAGGCACTCGAGAGCCTGTGCCTAGGGTGCAAGTTTTTGGGGGGAGGCCCTCGGGTGCCTATATAATAGATTTTGTTTTTTTGGAAAAAAAATTAAAAGTCCCCCCACCTGCCGCCGGAGAGTTTCTGTGAAAATCCAGAGACAGAGGGGGTGAAGGGGTACGCAGCTGCGAAGTGTGGAGGTGACATCATGCATGGCCAACCAGGGGGCACATTTAGGTCTGGGTCCTAGGGTAGCATCAGATTTAAATACAGCCTTGCAAGCAACATTTTTAATTAAGGTGGCCACACACGTGGCGATTTCCGATCTTTCGTGTGACCATTGGTTGCACGAAAGATCGTACAATTGGCCACTAACCTTCAGGGCTGAAACGGCAGATAAGGAGGTAGAAACAATAGGATTTCTACCTCCTTTTGTCGATTCAGCCCAGAAGGCAGATTCTATGGCGCCCAATCAAAATCTTTTAACCTGGCCGATCCAGCCTCCTGCGATATTGGTCGACTCACCGACTTACCATACACGCACCGAATATCGTATGAAACAAGGTTTCGTACGATATTATCGGTGCGTGTATGGCCAGCTTTAGACTGGGTCTATAAAAACAATACAGAAAGCTTTGAATTACAGGACAACCATCTCTCATGGACTCTATTTTAATCAAGTAACTCAAATTTAAAAAATTATTTCTTTATTTTCTGTAATAATAAAACAGTACCTTGTACTTGATCCCAACTAAGGTATAATTAATCCTTATTGGTGTCAAAACAATTCTAAAAATTTAAACCATCTCTATTTCTATTTTCCATTTCTTTCTATCCCACCACTCCTTCACCACTTATACTCTTGTCTCAATCTTCTTCACCATTCTTTCATTCTCATGCTGCATCCTCAATATTTCCGTTCAAAAGCCTTTTTATATTAGGGGTCATAGAGCTGTATTTACAGTATTGAGTCTCAGATACCTGCAGCAATTCAAAGAAAGTAGATGGCAGAGTGCCTTCCAATGTAATCAGTAAATGATCCCTTTAAATCCATTTCCTATTTTCTCACTTCCTATTTCCTGTTTTTATAATCAGATTACTTTTGTTCATCTGCTGTGCCCCTCTGAAACAGAACAACCCCTTAAACAGTATTAAAGGAACAGTAACACCAAAAAATGAAAGAGCTTTAAAGTAATTAAAATATAACGGACTGTTGCCCTGCAATGGTAAAACGGGTGTGTTTTCTACAGTAACACTACTATAGTTTATATAATAAGCTGCTGTGTAGCCATGGGGGCAGCCATTCAAGCTTGAAAAAAGGAGAAAAGGCACAGGTTACATAGCAGATAACAGATAAGCTCTGTAGAATATAATAGTGTTCTATCTGTTATCTGCTATGTGGATTTTCTCCATTGAATGGCTGCCTCCATGGCTACACAGCAGAGTATTTATATAAACTATAGTAGCCTTCTGAAGCAAATACACAACTTTTACCAGTGCAGAGCAACAGTACATGATATTTTAATTACTTTTATACACATTCATTTTATGGTGTTACTGTTCCTTTAAAGGTGCAGAATGCACATGACAATAAGGCATCTATCCAAAGTTCAAATAACAAGATATGAGGTGGCACAACCTAACAGAACTTTATCAGTTTTACACGGTTGTGCTAAAAATATAATAAGAACAGTAAATACATTATCTAACTGAAAATTTAAATTAAATAAATGAATGTTCAATCTTTATATTTCATACTTCAAGCAAATGAAAATTGCACAGTGGTTTCCTACTGTGATTCTTATTATCATCCTGAATGTCTGAAATTGATTTGTGACATGTTTGTGTATTCTTGTATGTTTGCATCTAAATGCATAGAATTATTAAGGCTACATAATCTAAAAATTACCGGCAAATTATAGCACTTCAGGTATTCTTAACACACTTACATGAGAAATATATTTTATGT
The DNA here is from genome assembly GCF_000004195.4 of Xenopus tropicalis. Lineage (NCBI taxonomy): Eukaryota > Metazoa > Chordata > Amphibia > Anura > Pipidae > Xenopus > Xenopus tropicalis. The sequence continues at coordinate 105,479,308 of NC_030680.2, read as the reverse complement.
TTTACAGGATGTATATCACTCATCTTACCTAAATATGCTAAAATATTTCTTGTAATAACGTAAATAGCATGACCCCTTTGTAACATGTTATATTCATTTTCTTTATATGCAATCCAAAGTAATTAGGTAGGAATAAATCAGCCCCAGAGGGTAGGGCAGTAAAGTTTAACTTAGCCAGACTGTGCGACCAAATGTGAGCATTTATGAACTCAAGCTTACTAAAAGAGATCCCTAATAAACATACTTCAGCATTCATATACATAGGAAAGAGATCCTCTGCACTCACCCATTGGCTATATATAGGACAATAATATTAAGCATTAAGCATTAAGCCACCAAGAAATGCCGTTGACAGGGATTGTTGGTCCATATATTGCAATATACTTCAAGCTGGCCAACTACATCAAAGTCATCCCTGGTCTGGCCAGTCCTACACTCACATTTATCTGATTCATAAAGAATTCTACTGCTTCAATATACATTTAACAAAGGGACTGAGTTTTACCTGCAACTTACTTGCTTTCAAGGTTAAACCCCCAAATGGTTGCCCTTTTATTGGCTCCACTGGGATCACCTGACTGCAGCTGGGAAGGGTGGGAGCTACAACATGGAGCTGGCCACTGCTCCTGTAAAAAATATAGCAAAGGCAAAGCTATGCTCACTGCTACATTTTATACTATTAGGTGAGGCCCTGACCAGAAATTTGAGAAACAGACTGTAAAGTCTTGGCCCACACACACAGAAAGCTTTGGCTGTAGCCTTTATTTCACAAGCTGTAAGACTGCCAGCTCTGCTCATATGGCTATATTGAAACCATAGTGACTATGATACTTTCTGGCTTGCTGTAGAAGGTGCCTTCTAATGGGTTTACTTGGAAGGGTTGAACTTGATGGACTCTGTAATGTAATGTCAGCAGTGTTGCATAGCATTGAACATTAACAAAACCAACTTCTCTGCTGCTGTTAAACACTACACAGACAAAAGAGATGGGCATTTCTAAGTAGCTTAATGCTCAGAATATCTAAATGTCTTATATATACTGATAATGAGTACAGAGGATCTTGTGTGTGTATATGAATTTTGAGGTCACAGTCTCATTGCACCCCTGCCTAATGGTTTAAATGTAGTGGTGAGCACAACTCAACATTCGGCACACACGCTTAGTGGCTGGATAGATCTGTTCTGGGTCCATGTATGGGCAATTTTAATCTCTTCTGTTTTAAAAGGGGCAGATTGATAATTTACCCTTCCAAACCATGTGATTGAAACACTTGGATAAGCCTTTCTCCCAATCCTTCCTGTGTAATCCTAAATTGTGCTTGCTTTTTCTTGGTGTGTTGTGTTTTGGAGCATCTGTGGGTCTGATGATAACATTGTGCTACTGTGAAACTGTTTAGTGCAAACTCTATAAATATCAATTGATTGTATTGGCAACTGTGGGTGGTCATTGGGATAAAGGGAGATATGAAGAGCTAGTACAAACAGTGAAAAAGACCCTCTACCCTATGTGCTCTAAATATTACTGCTTTACATTATCTGAATCTGGATCTGTGACTTACCGCCAAACTTTACTATGGCAAACAAAGGTGATCCCTGCAGAATGGTAGTTCTCTGGGTTTCTCCTTTTTATCAGTAGCAGGTGGAAAGTGCAATTCTGATTGTGTAGATCTTTAAAGAAGAATTATTCAGTTTGCCTCAGGTATTGCAAAAATCCCTTCTGACTCTGATGATCAACTCAGTCCCTGCATCAGCCTTGCCCTATATGTACAGTATTAATACCAACAGCCATGTATTTTTGAAGCCCTCTATCATTTACTCTAGGAAATTTTCTGCACTACCAATATTTTGTTGGCTGCATATGCCCTATAATGGCATTGTTTATCACGGCTAAAATAATGATCTAATAGTAACTGTAACTCATTAGGTGTGACATCAATCTTTTCAAGCCAATAGACAGGAACAGTGACTTACCGACTTATCCAGACGCATGGTTTAAGTGAAAATGTGTAAATGTTTAGCAAAAACATTGCAAAAAACTCTAGAGATTGGCAACTGTTGTCACATATGGGAGTAATTCGAAACAAAGGCCTGTAATTTAAGACAAAGAAATATAGGCCAGAGTACAGCTATAATGTAGCATTAATTCTCAGCAATTATGAGTTTTGTATATATATCAAATCTCACATGACTGCATCTTCTGCGGAGAAAAAACTATGTGCTCAGTTATTCTCCGTCACTTAATCCCATTGCTCTTTAAGGCAATAGGGAAATGTATGTATGTATGTATGTATATCTTTATTTATAAAGCGCTACTTATGTACGCAGTGCTGTACAGTAGAATTCATTAATACAGACAGGGGGGTTAAAGATAATGGATAAATACAAAGTACAACAATAAATACAAATAAATACAAGGTACAGTTGCAATAAGAGTCAGAAACACAAGATGAAGGAGGTCCCTGCCCCGTAGAGCTTACAATCTACAATACCAATTGCATCTCTCATCTGGGATTTGACACATTTATCAGCTTTGATTAAAATAAATCCAAAAACAGACTGAATTACTGTAAATACTTTTGGATTCCCCAATTCAAGCATTGATAAGCCACCCCCCTGTGCCCACTACAGTTCGTGAGCTCTGCACCTTGCATCAACTTGTACCTTTGATAGCACAAGGTAAGAGTGCAGTGCTGTGCGCACAAGGGAACCATTTACAACCTACAGGGCCAGGAGCAAAACTGTGCAAAATGTGACAAAGGGAAACCCCTACCTAAAAAAAAAATCTGTGCAGAGTGCAGCCAGGCCCTGGACAGAAGGGACATGTTTTTGCACACCTTAGTGCTCTTTACTTATGTCTAAATGAACCCCTATGCATCGCTAAGGCGGCCATTTAAGCCATGTACATAAATAGGTGGAAGAGTTTTGTTCCATTAGGGTTTAGGACAATATATACTCATATACTGTATGTCGCAGGTACAGGTATAATACCTTTTATCCAGAATGTTCTGGACCTGAGGTTTTCCAGAAAAAGAGTCTTTTAATAATTTGGATCTCCATACCTTAATTCGGCTAAAAATCATTTAAACATTAATTAAACCCAGTAGGGTTGTTTTGCCTCCAATATGAACTCAAGCAGCTAAGTTGTATTATTACAGAGGAAGGAAATAATTTTTAAAAATCTGAAAATCTGTTTGCTTTAAATAGTCAATGGGGTATAGTCTTCCTGTAATTTGGAACTTTCTGGATAATGGGTTTGCAGTTAACGGATCCCATTCCTGTATAACGATTGTTGTAGAGTATTCAAAGTGCTTAGTGCTAAGGGATTTTAAACAGATTCTTTGTCAATTATAGCACATATTAAGGGGAAGAGTTATGAAAATGTGAGTTTAGAGCTTAGTACATAAAAACTCACGCACAATATTTATTCCTATGGGATTTTTTAAAAACATATTAATCTAATGGTGAGTTCAAACTTTCACCCATCAAATTACTAAAATAATCTGATATGAAAAGTCCACGAGAGAAAAAGTCAACAACCGTGACTATTTTGATTTTCCACTGCAAAAATCCAAAACCTATAAAGAAAGAAGGAAAGAAGAAGGATCTTCAAGGAAACGGAAGGGACCTCGTCCATTGACTTCTACATGATCTCGGCAAGTTTTAGCTGGTGAATTGTCGGATTTTATTTTTTAAGCCTTTTTGACACATAGCAAATCTTGAAAACAATGTTAGTTATGTGACTTAAAATCTCTAAAAATCCCAATCGAGAAAAAAAAAGCAATTTTTTTCAGTTTTCAGTCAAATTGAATGACAGGAGTCCAGTTTTTCCTTTGACTGTCCTAGTGTGAGACAAATAGATTTGCAATAACAGGAGGCCCAGGGCAGGTTTAAAAACACTTTTAAATAATATTTGTTTGCTAACCCATAGGACATAAGTACATTATGATGGCTATTGGTGGGCAAAAGTAATTATGGAAAGAAGGAAGACAGGAAGGAATTTGTCACTGACACCTTTATACAATAATAATATATTTACACATTTACCTTTTAATTATTCCATTATTCCATGAGAAAACAAACATTAATGTCTCTTTTTAATGCACAATTTTTTAACCTCCACCTCATTTATGTATCTACTGTACATCAAGATATTGCTGATCACTTCAAAGGCAAACTGATACAATTGTGTAATGCCATTTATTGTTCAACGGCAAATCCATGCACTTCCCACAGTGCCAGCCTTTTTTTTTAGAAACGTGACCAAAGTAATGGTTCTTTCTCTTTACCTCTTCTCATATTACTACTTATAGATCAGTTGAATGATTTGGAAAAATAAGAAACTCTACAAATTTTAGTAGTAGATTATCAGAGGTGAAACAATATAAATATATGACATTTTCTGGTACAATTTTAGGACACGCTTGGTAAAATCTAGTCAGTTTAGTGTGCTTTCTAGTGGTCAATAACTGCGACCTTGATACATACAGTGATTACCAATGACAGTGGTAGCAATCTTCTATTTAATGGAAAAAATCTGCACTGAAGGGGTCATTTATAAGTGCAGTTGTGTTCCTGCTATGTGCATCCAAGATGAGCTCCTTGCACTTTCATATAGATGGGCCCTGCACCATTGCCTTCCTCCTGCCTGTTGTTGCAACTTCCATGCAGTTGTGTCTATAGGTGCCAGGGAACACTGGAGCTTCTGCTCAATGGCAGTGGTGAAAGGGTTCCCACAGCAGCCTGAACAGAAATGACCAACTGGACAATTTGCATCAAAGTGCAAGTGCAACTGAATCAGTTCTAAAGCTTCTCCCACAATTGTGTCAGGTGCATCTCCCCCTGGCGACTGCAATAGTTCAGAAATCATGAGAAAAACACTGCATTGTGGGTAGAAACATGGTGCTTGTGCACATTGTGCACTGCGGTTTTTAAATGACAAACAAATCTATATGAGAAACCTCTGTAGAGATTCTTGAAGGTCAGGCTAAGACTGCTGGGAATCAGCAGGAGATTAACATGTTTTCTGTTATATACATCTGCTGCTCTTGTATGCACAAACATTTATGATGAAGCAGATTTATCAAACGTCAAACTGGGGAATTCCGAAGAATTCCCTGCAGTTGGATATTTTCCATATCTATCAAAAGTTTCTTGACTGTCAGGAACACTTTTCTGATGGCCGGTAAAGTTTTTAACAAAGGAGCATGCACATTTGAAGGCATGGCTAGTTCTGGCATTTCTCTTCTTTACCAGAGCCTGCGAGAGGAAGCCAAATATCCAGAAATGGTGGCCATCAACCCTATTACACTACTACTGCCTGTTATCATGCGGTACAGTGGGAGCAGTACTGTATTTGCGGGGGCAGTTCAGGTGGGGGGGGGTGGAGACCCCTGTAGGGGATGGAAGTTGTTTTAAATGGGTCTTGATGTGCTCATCACCCTTAAAGGAGAAGGAAAGGTAAAAACTAAGTAAGCTTTATCAGAAAGGTCTATGTAAATACAGCCATAAGCACTCACAGAAATGCTGCACTGAGTTCCGTGTCAAAAGATTAGTTGTGTCTGTTTTCCTCTGCCAGAGACACGCAGCTTTCAGCTCTCTCCTCTCTGCTGCTCCCCCCTCCATCAGGAATGCTAAGAACTCACTCCCCACCTTAGGAATGTGGATCTGAGCCAATCAGCAGGAAGCTGACTCATAGTCTAACTAACTGAGCATGTTCACTTGGTCTGGGTGTCTGTGCAGGAGTGAGGCATTATGGGAACTTTCTTTACACAGCTCAGCATTTTTTCTTCCTGTTTGGCTTCTGATCATCTGAACGGGAGAAATATGGGGAGACTTAAGGGCACTATTGAGAGAACTGAAGGTATGCTTGCAGCTTGAGATTAACTCTTTATTAGCCTTTCCTTCTCCTTTAAATTCTGGGCCACATTTTTATGCCAGGCACAAATAACCTAGAATGGCCCTTATGATCTTCTTTACATCTTATTTGCTCCTTATATTTTCCACCCTTAACATTTCCCTGACTGTTATTAAATGCAATAAAGTGACCCTCTTAACACCATGTCAAAATCAGCATTTTTTCACAAAAGAGAATAATTTTCCTATTCATGAAAAGTTAGGTTACATGCATATGTTTATTCTGTTTTTTTCCATGCATAATAGATTTAATAAAGCTTCCTTTTGATTTTTTTCTCATAAACATTTTCACTAGCTCAGAGATGAACAACTTCTACTGATTCTCACAAAGATGCATTCATGTTTTTTGGCCAATATGTAATATATTTTCACAAAAACTGAAGTCAGATGCCACTTTACTTTACTTCAGTCAGATGCCACTTTCTTTACTATGAACAGATCTATTAGGCAATACACTATCTCAAAAAAGACTGTAGGGGTCATTTATGACTAGTGATCTAGTATCCCTTGTTGTAAAATATTATAAGTCATCAAGGAATTCTATGACCAAATAAAAGCATGAGGCCGAAGCTGAAGGCCAAATGCTTTTATACAGGTCATGGATCTTTAAGGTGACTTCTAATACTTTTATTTTTGATGACAACAGGGGGTGCTTTACTTATTATAATATACAAGTTTCTATGATTCATGTGACACCACTATTATGCTGAACGCCAAAAATTACACCAACCGTATGTTTTTCTTCAGAGCAATGGTGTCCAACTCATGTACAAGTGCAAGTACAGTGGTGGAATGATGGAAAAATGCTGCATTGTGCGTAAAAAGCATGGGGTTTGCACTTAATATTGCACTTAGCTTCTGCATTTAAGTTTGTAAATGACTCCTTGTATCTACAGTCTTGAACTGTATGAAATGAATATGTTGAAACTGTGAAGCTGGAAGTATCCACAGTAGATTAAGGAAGACAAAGTCTACTGGGGTCATTGCAAATTTCGATTTCAAATTTTTACTCACAATGCAGCATTTTCCCAATAAATCAAATATAATTGTGGCTGTGCAGGTATTTTCTCCTGCCAAGATTACAGCCAATGTGTCAAAATGTGCATGCAAAATTGTGTTGGTTTTGATTGACCAGATGCAAGTTGCTGTCAGTCGGCATTGCATCATTTCCAGCAGTTGCTGTTTATGTGACGTTTGCATCTGATTCTTTAGGTGCAAGTCAGCTCCACATTGTGATGGAGCTCGCAGTGATGTGCATCATTAGGCACACTTGTGCATCATTCATTGGAACTGACTTGACAGTGCAAGGTGCTTAGCGCATCTGTATAGGTGTGTGAGTAGTGTATTTGAGTGCAAGCGCACTTAATGAATAGCATCCATTCAACGATTGCATCCGTTTAAACCTGACTGCACTTTTGAATATGGTTGTAAATAAACCCTAATGTCCTGATAACTAACCCAACATTATACACAGTAGTCATCATATATAAATATGTCAAGGAATGATAATATACTCACAGTTGTTCTGTTGTCTCTGCATGTGTGCTCCTGGAGTGAGGTGCTGGCAAATAAAAGCAGAAATCTGGCACTGTGACATTCATCCATCATTTTATTTTTTGGAGAGTACTGATAAATAGGGTTACATTTGTTAGCAAATGCACATGTTATCTCATGTATATTCATTTTACAATTTTTATACCACCAATAAATTCCAAACAATTATTTTCATGACAAAGTTAACATTTAAATCAGTGTAGCCAAGGAGTAGGAATAATAAAATATGTAACATTTGGGACAGCAAAGGGGGAAAGAAACAGGGTAAAAATAAGTGTTTGTCAAAGGCTTGACTGTCCATACAAGTTTGAAAGTAATGGAAGCATAGCTCAATACAATAGGATAGAAACAAGCACACCAATTTCTAAAGGGGAAGCTATAACGTGCAAACAGTAAATGGCATCCACTTCATATTGGGGGATCTTCACTTCCCTTCCTCAGGGAGGACCCAACAATAATTTCAGCAGATTTACAAGATCATGAGTGTGGAAGTGTTTGTCTAAAAATATAACTCTACAGTTTGTCCTTTTCCTAAACTCAGCTGCAAAAATGATATATATGCATTATATAAACTATACAATAGATCTACAATATAAATATATTGCCCACTAAATCCACAATTGTGGATTGCAGAGTGCAAAGGTCAAAAATGATTATAATGGAAAATGAGTGGAGCAGAACTCCCTTATGTGAAAAAAATATGCAAATGTATTCCATCACATTTACATGTACATGTCCAATGTATCTGTCCTCATAATGATCCTTGAGAAAGGTCCTAATGAGGATCGAAACGTTGGTCATGTACATGTGATGGAATACATTTGAATATATAGTTTTCAAGGGAATGCTGGTCCAATAATTTATCTATACATGCATACAAGCAAACACACACACACACACACACACACACATATATATATATATATATATATAGAGAGAGAGAGAGAGAGAGAGAGAGAGAAAAAGAGGGAGAATAATTTATTGCCAATTGTAAAATATAAGGATATTTTAAGTCACTAAGAAGTTTCATGACTATATAAAAGCCCAGTGCTTTTATACAGGTCATTAAATTCCAAGGTGATGTGAATTATACTCATATTTTTTAACAAGTGGTACATTATATATTATAATTCACAGGTTTCAGTGGGTCATGTGACCAAAGACATCACTAAGCACCATTTATAAGGATGCAATTTACAGGATATATAAATATATATAAGTCACCAAGGAATTCTATCACCATATAAAAGCATGAGGCTGAAGCTGAAGGCCAAGTGCTTTTATACAGGTCATGGATCTTTAAGGTGACTGCTAATATCTTCATTTTTGATTACCGGTACTTATTATAATATACAAGTGTCATGTGAAACAAATTACATCACTAAGCACCGATTTTAACTAATGACGTCACCAAACACTGTTTATAACAATATAATTTACAGGAAATTCAAACTGATGCACATTCACAAGACCTTTCAGAATAGGGAGCAGATATCAACCACAAAGACAACACATTACATGATAACTCAACAATACCATTTTTATGAATGGTTAGGGAAAAAAAACGTGTCTCTCTAAACTCTGCAAAAGTTGAGAACGTGAGAGTGCTCAGTACAGGTTTGCACTCAATGTAATGTTTCACTCCTGACATATACGCAGCTGCTGTACACTGAAAAGACACAATAGAAACCTTTTCTGAATAATGATATGACAATAGTACAATACATGATTAGTGGCTGAAGCCACTTCTAATTCGATACACAAGGCTTATTGTAAATTAAAATAGACCATTAAATGGATGTGTGTTAATATCAAGCAATAATGCTGATTGCAAAGCATTGTAAAGATTATATACAGTATATGGGCATAAGGACTTATTTCACTAGAGGGCAGCATTTGATCAAATGTTTTCCTGCACTTGACATTTGTATCAAGCATTGAAAATAATATGCAGATCCCTCTACAACAAATTTACCAGTGTTGAAGGACAAGATTTTCTCATTCTAACGTCACCTTATCTATCCTTTGGGCTGAGCACACAATTTGCTCTCAAAAGTATTTTCTAAGGCTTTAAAAGGACTGAGTTCACTAATAAATAGGATTTGTTTTTGGCTGGATGTGATTTCAGGGTTGGATAAATCAAGCTTGCCCGACAGCCTCGGTTACAGAGCCAGAGCTTTTTAAATGCATTGATATTAATATTTTAACATCTTTTATTATTGTAACAGAATAAAACATGAATAGATTCTCTGGTCTATTAGCCCCTCTCTTTTCTTTGTTTCTATTTAGCAGTCAGTTATGACAGGACCAAATGAGAGATGAAATAAGGCTGCCATATGTAGCATACGTTTATATTTTCACCGGTTAATAACCACAAGAGAAATGCAAAAATAAAATATCGCCTTCATTACCATAATAATCCTGCTTTGTTATGCTAGAGGCTCAGTCATATTTAATAGCGTGCAGTTGGAATCTATCGGCAGCTCTTATCATTTGGGTCCACAGAACTGATTTTATTCTGCAGTTTAGTGATTGTCCCTGTGGCCCGTTAAGTGGCATTGGCGGCAGTGACTCCGACACTACATTTTTGGCAAAAGGGAAGGAAGGGTGATAAAAACTATGCTAAAGATTCCTCAGCTCAGTGTAAAGGGGTATGAACGTGCCTTTGCAAACACTACACACTGAATGAATGGATAGGATAGTAAAATACTTTCCTTTGTTGCATACTGGAGCCCAATTCCTTTTACAGGTAAATGTACTTGGACATAGTATATGTGTTTCACATTATTTCTCTTTAAAGTATAAGGACATTGCTAATTATATTACTAAAGGTCCTCTGCATATTTCAATTTTTTTTTTAATATTTCATATTTCTGTTTTATACAACCCTAAAACATTAAGTTGACCAGTTCAACCAACATAAATTGAAATTGCTCATTAATTACTGGGCCTTCTACACTTCTGGCCTTCCCTGCAACTGCAGGGTCTGCTTCCTCTGTACTTACACCCCTGGTAAAGGTGCCACACATTTTTCCATGGGTGAGGCATTTTATTTAGGCAGCCAAAACCTACACTTTATAATTTAAAACAGGCCATTTACAAACCCAAGTGCAGTGTGCAAAGCACAATTATTGCCTATATCACTATATATTTACCCATAATGCAGCATTTTCCCACATACCTCTAGCAAAATTGTTGCTGCACTCAGCTGTGTCCACCACATTTGCTTCTAATGCATCAACATGGATGCAGTTGTGCTTGTTACTTGATGAAAATCAGGAGCAGGTTGCATCTTTTTGGAGTGGTTGTTGTGTCACTTCAGAGCAAGAGCACAGTCTCAAAATGGTGTTGGCATCCTATTCACTGGGCACAAGTCTGATGCACCTATATATGCAACCCACTGTGGGAACCTGGGGCTACCCTGGATGTGGCATCACAAGGCACGATGAACATAGAAGCAGCCATGTGGAAGTGCGGAGTTTTTGGGTGTATTAATACTTAATGTATTGAGTACATTTTAGGGCACTGGCATTCATAAATGTAAATTAACTGCTTATACTCTGAGCACGTTTCCCTTTGATTGAGGAGTGGTATAATTCCTTTCTTTTTTATTTCTATAGCTGCATAGAGACATTTGCCGAATTGTAATTCTTGCAGTGCCAACTAAACAGCACATATGTGGTTGCTGTTTAGATTTCTTGTGTCCTCATGAGAGTCATTTAAAAAAAAAAAAAAATATGCTCATACCAAATATGCCCCTGGCCTAATGCTATTTCATTAACATGGATAAAAGGTTAGGGTGTGAGAAACAAAATCGAAAAGTGTTTTTTTTCTATTTTTATGACAAAAAAACAAAACTGCATTATTTAAGGTAAAGTTATAAATAATTAATATTTTTTACAGTTAAGTTAATGTATAGTTCCCTTTTATAACAGCCCCAGTAGGATGAATGTGACAATAACTAAACCTACACATAGATGCTATATGCTATATTGTTGGGGACAAAAGAATCAGAATGGGTTTATTTAGTGTTTAAATGTTTTGAGCGGACTTATGGTATGGAGATCCCAATTACAAAAATATTTCTCATCCAGAGTACCCCAGGTCTTGAGTACCCCAAGTATTCTAGGTAAGAGATCCCATTTTTCCGGGGTTTTGTTGTACTTTTAATACTAAGTAGGTTTGCGGAAATAAGCTTTATCTGTGGGATGTCCTTTCATATAATTTGCCAACTCCATTAAACGGTGTGATGTCAGTTGCCAAAATGTGATTTTTTTAGCTGTTCAGATTTTAAATTGTACCTAATGAGATCAAAGAATCATATAAATTGGTATATACCTATCAGTCAATATTGATCTTAACCTCTTTGCCATGAGCCACCATTTTTGATGCTCTGTGTGTCACTCACTGATCATCTGACAGGAAATAAATGCTCTAACTGAAACAGGAATAAAAGACACAGCTCTGTTCATTCATTGAGATATGTAACCTAGCATGTAGGTGTGCCCTTGGTTTGTGTGAGAGCACAAGAAGGTGCCAGAGGATTGGACTTGAAAATGGCAGTGTTTCTATATATATGATTATCCAATGGCACATACTACTAGAAACATATATTTATAAGAAACAGTGTTTTAAAAATACATTTAAATTTTTCTTTTTTAGAGAACTGGAATGCTCTGGTAGTGGGGCAGAGCACAATTGTGTTGGAATATTGATGCATGTTGAACTGCATTAGCAGGAAGGAACCCCATTGCTAATAGAGAGAGATAGTTTAAACTTTAAACCTTTGTTGGCATGTGTATTCTGCTGTACTATGCACACTTTTAGCAGGAATATTGCGGCCTTTTTAGGAAATTTGATTACTCCTGCTTGTAGTGGCGGTAAAATACACCTTGCCTCTGTGGATTGGTTCTAGGTTTGCCACATGTTTGATTTTGACCTGAACAGTTCAAGTTTTTTTTTAACCTGTTCGGGTCAGAACTGCATGTTTGTGCTTTAGGCTTGTGAAACCCAACCAATGTGACCAATAACTACCTCTGATGTCATGACCACACCCCCACAAGGCACAAACATGCCCCCAATTGTCATGACCCCCCCATATGTCATTTCTCTGCCCCTCATATTGTCATGCCGCCCTCTTGTTTGGTATTTACTCAGGTCAAAGGCGGCAACCTTAATTGCTTTCCACTGACAAACACTACAGGTGATAACTGGTAGTTCCATTTGGAACTTATGGCAATCTATTCACGGTGGGTAATGGCTGTTTTGATTGTCTGTGCAATGCAAGTAGCACTAAACAAAACACCTTGGGGCTTATTTATTAACCCTGGCAAATCGGAATCAATGCAGTCCCCACAGCAATCAGAGACTGGCGTTTAAGATTTTACCTGCAGCAAATTGATCAAAGCTAATTGTTGATTGGTTGCTATGGGTAACTGCACTGGGGCAATTTGCCCAGTGTTAATAGATCTGTACCCTTGTGTTCTATTGTTCTAAAAATAAGATGGGATTTTCATCCTCCCTTCCTAATCTGAGCGGCATATACACTACTAATGAACACATGCAGAGATCTAGCTGAGAGTGAGAAGTATGATCCGAACAAAACAACGGCAGCCAGAAAGTTATTTTTTTCATATAACACCAGAACAGAAAACAAATATATAAGCCAAAGGAGTTAGACAGTGCAATGCATATAATCACATTTTAATTAAACCTGTGTATTACCAGTCCCATCATCTCATTTAAAATGCATTTTTCAAAACTGATGAAATAATTACATGGATCACATCAAATTAATGGGTTAATACATAATACCCAACAAAATGGAAATGTTAACAACAGTCAAATTCAAGGTTTAAATGAAATGTAAAAAAATGATTTTCATGAAGACATGGCCTATAATTACATAGTTGGAATCTGACACTGACAGTACTTTTGGTATCATGTTATCGTTGCTTCAATGCAGAGCATCTCATTTCCACAACTTACACAGGCTGTATAGTGAGCATGAAAAATGAATAGTTGGGCCAATGTTAATGCTGCTTTTAATGATGTGGTATTGAACCACAAAACACAAGAAGCTTTGTTTTGTCTTACACCCCATGTTGTTTATTTTATGCATGTCAATACAAAATATTTTGATATAACTTGAAGATTTCTGTGCCGGATCTACCTTGAATATGTGAGGCACATGCACACTGCCCACTCCCGGAACTGTTACATATACTAAGCCAGATTCAGTTTGATGAGAAAATGCTATTTTCTGCTTTATCACCAGAAAACTTATGGGTGAGATTTAATTTCAGGACAAAAAAACTTTTCTCCTAATTTAGTTCCAGTTTTTTACCTGACAGATTCAATTCATGGATGAGATTTAATGGGCCAGACTCAGTTCAGTGAGAAAAACCATTTCACTTAAAAACTCATGGACAAGATTCAATACGAGGTGAAAGAAACTTTCCATTTTTTTCCAATAGACTTTAAGAGAGCTTTTATGTGAGATACATTTTTCTGGATTGAATTACATCTGACATTGGGCCAGATTCAATGCAGTGAGAAAAAGGTTTATCACGTGAAAACCCATGGATGAGATTCAATGTGAGATACAGTTCAGTTACGCAAAACCTATCTTACGGTTTGAAAACTCTATTTGTCTATGGAAAAAAAATGGAACTGAATAAGGAGAAAAGTTTTTTCTCCTTGAATTGAATCTTGTTTATGAGTTTTCCCGTGGTAAAACATGAGATAATTTTTTCTCACTAAACTGGATCTGGCCCATTGAATCTCATCCATGAGTTTTCACATGATAAGCCTTTTTCTCACTGAAATGAATCTGGATAGACTTCAATAGAGATAAGCAGTGATGAGTGAGATTTTTTGCCAGGCATGGATTTGTGGTGGAAATAAAATCACGCTCATCAAAAAAATTGTTGCATGCGTCAAAAACAATTGTCGCGCTGGTCATTTTTTTGGTGCACGCAATTATCTTTTGATGCTCATGACAATTTATATTGACACACATCATTTTCTGCGTTTCGCTTATTTTTTCGCTGTTTCGCAAGCGAAACGGGACAGATTCGCTCATTACTAGAGATAAGTCTTAGGAGATAAGTACCTGCCCAAAAAATCAACAGTTTTTCTTAGGGATTGATTAACCACCCTTCTGCCAGGTTCAGTGTGGTGTTCAGCTACAAGGTTCCCAAGTGTAAACGGGCACATTAGTGCACCATTCATTAACGTCAGAATGGACACAAACTGCACCCATGTGGAAATACAGGAGTTGGTGTGGATGCAAGCACTTCAGCTGCATTAATATAGGCCCTGTATTGCATCCATTTTGAAGCACGCACAGTGGTGGTGTGTCTGTAAATGACCCCTTTAATTATATGTATAAATATGCATTAGTTGGTCACTTTTTGGGGAGGTAAAGCATCCTTAAGTCACATTTTCTTGCAGCTATGCCAGAGTACCTCAAGAAGGCCGGGAGACTTAAACCCCTCCTAGAATTGTTCACATGTTCTAGAGTCTCAAAATATAAAAATTGTGCATGGACTGACCCTTTTGACATATTGATGGTAGAATCAGCAGCTTTTTAAACCAAGCAAACCTTTGACCATGTTTGATGGAAACAAACAGTCTTTGGCTGAGCTCTAGATAGGTTTGGTTGTCCAAGCTCAAATGAAAAATACAGATACACCATTTAAGAATGCTCTTAGGGAAATCATATTTTACCAGATATTTAAAGAAAAAGAACAGTGCAGTGCAATGTATATGCCTCTTTAGAGATCTTCTCCAGTCTGAATGTTCTATACTTGTTTAGAAGAAACCAAACACAGCAGATCAAACCGAGGTGACTTAATTGAAATGACCCTGCCCTTTCCTATGAAGTGTACTTAATAAAACATGAATGCCGTTTTTCAATGCCTCTTTCAACCTTTGAAATGTAATTAGCAAAGCTGACAAAATATGACACATCAGTCCTGCTATCTATAATTAACTCAATTACCTGTTGGTGGAATGTGTTTTTATTGCCAGTTCTCGTCAGCAATACAGTACAAAAGGGTTAGCATGGCAATCTACCACACTGAAGGCTTCCAGATGATAAATTGAACATGAAGAGATGCAAATATAAATGGGACACCTTTTTAAACAATTATGACTGAAAAAAATCTCATATGTGTATATTTACATGCAGTATATAATATAAAAACCTATTTTCTACACAATGTTATACAAAGATTCCAGGAAATACACTACCCAATGGTTGTTAACCCACACCACCCTGCATTCTGCAGTTGTCATATGATGGGGATTCTTTGACAACTTTGTATTGCCCCACAGCTAATAATGGATCCATTACATACAATGCTTATCAAACTTTTTTTAAAGTTATTTCTGACACATTAGTAGATATAGATATAGTAGATATATTTCTTACTGGAGATATTTACAGTTATTTGAAATCACGGGAGCACTTACCGGACAAACAGTGTGTGCTCCACGCACAGCCGGAACCCAGACGGCAAATCTGTATGCAAACAAAAAAGTTTGTGCGGAGCAACACCAACACTGCTGTTAAAAAAAAATAATCCTTATTTATTTATTTATTCAGTCTCTTTATAAAAGCATGTTGTGCCTATACAGAAAAAAGTGGTGTGATACCACGAAACGCGTCAAGTGTATGTTTTTTTTTTGTATAGGCACAACATGCTTTTATAAAGAGACTGAACAAATAAATAAGGATTTTTTTAACAGCAGTGTTGGTGTTGCTCCGCACAAAGTTTTTTGTTTACTGGAGATTTTACATTAATGTTAATGGATTTCCTCTAAGTAACACGGTCAGAATGCATTCAGCATTTCCGCCAAAAGTACAGCATTACCAGGGCAACAAGGGAAAGACAGATAAATAGCAATGGCTCAGTGAAAATTAAACATAAATATCTGTTAATGCAAGAACAAATGTACATAATACACAAAGTTATGTTTTATATAAGAAGAAAAGCTATATTGTATTCATTTATATAGCACCACAATATGCAGTATTTTAAAAAGCAGTGGTACAAGTATTATAAATAAAACAATGAGAACAAATAAGTAAGGTCTATAGTTGGAATATACAGTTGTAATGAAGTGAAGTTCTATCTTAGAATTAGTGTTTCCCAACCAGTGGCTCTCGAGCAACACGTTGCTCACCAACCCCTCGGATGTTGCTCCCAGAGGCCTTAAAGCAGGTGCTCATTTTATTTGACCTCCTCTGATGAAGCACCCAATGGTGCGAAACGCATTAGGAAAGTGGGTACCATGAGGCACTGGGATGCACCTATCCATTGTTTGGTATAGTATGTTTGCTTTTTATGAATTGTTTGTTTAATTTTGAGCCAATAAATGGTTGTTTATTTCACTGAATGCTTTGTTGATTGATTATATATATATATATATATATATATATATTCAGGACCTATCAGTGGGATATAATTTACAGATTCTCTTTCTTAATCTACCATTAACATTAATTGCTCATTTTATTTATATTTAAATGGGGCTCACTGGTAAAAAAGGGTTGGGGAACCCTGACATAGTGTGTGAACACAATCAGTCAAGTTTCTAATTTTATTGATCTCACATCTATATATAGAAAACAAGCATATGGCAGCACTCTCCCAATTTTAATGGCAGCAGTGCACAGCCTCACAGGGGAAATTCTGTATTATCCCCACATATACAAAAATCCATAAACAAGAATAGGTGGCACTCTCCTTAATTCAATTAGCAAAATAGTCTATTCAATCCATAATAAAGTGCAATACAGACTCATGTACCATCAAATGTCTAGCAGTTATCCAGCAACATTTTGGGCAAGCACAGTGCTCTTTATCAAGCTCTGCATAAGATGAAATGCTACTGGTCGATACCAAAAGTTTAAAAAGACCAGGTACAGGAAGTGACAACATCATGGTATCTTAGCAACAGTATACACAGTACCCTCCACCCCATAATGTTACTGCGTTCGCAATACCCTATGTTGAGATCTTAAAAACAAATAGAATAGGATAATATAATTACAAAAAAGGTACAGATCATAGTCTTTATTCAGTCCATATGGTGCCAGAGATTTAAGGTGGCCACACTCGTGGCGATCTGCGATCTTTCGTGCCACCATCAGTCGCACGAAAGATCGTCAGACCCGCCACTAACCTTCAGGGCTGAAACGGCAGATAAGGAGGTAGAAACAATAGGATTTCTACCTCCTTCTGCCAATTCAGCCCTAACGGCAGATTTTGCTCAGGCGCCTTCTATGGTGCCCGATCAAAATCTTTTGACCTGGCCGATCGGCGAGTCGACCGATATCAGCAGCCTCCTGCGATATCGGTCGACTCGCCGACTTGCCATAGACGCACCGAATATCATACGAAACGAGGTTTCGTACGATATTATTGGTGCATGTATGGCCAGCTTTAAGCTTATGTATTCACCATACTTCTCTCTGTTTAAGTCTCTGCTCAACTCCATATTTTAATGATGGAATCCCTTCTAACACCATGAACTTTAATTGATCAGCAGAATGTCTCATATCTAAAAAAATGTCTTGAAACTGGCAAACTGATATTACCCAAATTAATTGAAGATGTATGCTGAGATATGCGTTTCTTGATCATCTGTGCCATCTCGCCCACATAAATTAAGCCACATGGACAAGTCAACAAAAATATCATAATGTCTCTGTAATTGAACCTTATCCCCTGTACCAGGATGTACAAACTCCTTTCCTTTTATGACACTTGAACATTATGTACAGCCTAAGCAAGTATACATGCCTGGTCTTCCCAATCCTAAAGAAGTATCGAATTGTTTCTTAGGTTTTTTCATCCTAGAGGAAGTCACAATGTTACCAACCATCCTCCCTCTACGATAGGACAATAAAGGGGGCAACATGAATTCATCAATCTAGGGATATAGTATATACTAATGTTAGCGCAAAATTGTGTATATATACATACAAAAGAAAGACAACAATGAAGGAGTGAAATAATAACCCTACTATTATATGAAAACTATGCATACAAAAGCATCATATTTCCTATTGTATCTATTCCACAAATATATATAATACAATGGCAGCCCAGCATGGTAGCATTATATGTCAGACTGGTACCTGGTTGTATACCTGCAACAACCTTTCTCTGCATGAGTACCCTTAATGAGTTGGAAAACATGCTTATTTAGAGATTTATACTCTCTAGAAATTGCACACAATGGATATAATGAAAATAGCGTTGACCTTGTATATATATATATTAGAAATTTAAGCCAAGGGTATTCCCTACCTATGTGGAGTATTACTTACTCTCTCGCCAAATATTTTACAATATAATATCCTAGTGTGGAAAATAAAACAAATTTTATTGTAGTCTCATCCAGTGAGTTGGGCTTATTTTGAATGACCAGTCGAAGCTGAGATAAGCACTGATCAGAGCAGATTGATTAGGGTGATGTAGTTCTTTATTAGGATTTATCATTAACTTGCAGCTATAGAAGTGGTGGCCACAAATTCTCCACCCTATGGGGGAAGTCATTGGGAAAATAGTGTGCATTGCCCATACTTTTCTGTTAATACCTTTTATAGTTTAGTAAATTAAGGAATGCTAGTTAAGAACCAGTTGTTATATGACTGTTTAAACTAAAATGTTTCAATACATATAGAGAATTTACTATAAATATATATATATATATATATATATATATATATATATATATATACATTGGTAATGCATTTGTATCTTTATTCTGGTTCCTAATTTTATTACTCCTTAAAATATATGAGAAGTTTGTTTTCAAACAGCTGACCAGTAAATGCTTCTTGTTGATTGGTTGCTATGGGTTACTAGACAAGTTATTACATAACTCTCAATGTGTGCTACCACCTGAACATCTCAGAAATACTTTTTGAAGGATACATTCCACATTGTTATTTGGTCCTTATTCCAGTGTTACTGTCCAGTAACCTTCAACATGCTTGGATCCAGGTTTTCGCATGACAGAATTTTCAAACCCGAGCTGCTGATTAGAGGTGGATCCCACAGAGCAATGATGTGGTAAGCCCCACACTTGACTTATACAATTTTAGAGCATCTGCATAAGTTACCAATTAGTTTCTAAGAATATGGTGTCTGAACAGAACCCTCAGTAGCTATACAGGTAGATAAGCTTAACTTCTAGATATAGATAAGCTGTAGATAAGCGTAACATATATCAGATCATCATAACCAATAATATGGTTTAAGATGGTAATTGTACTAATACAACATAAGTAGAAGCAAGGGACATAATAAATTTTAAAAATGTATAAAAATAATACATCTGAGTTGGGTAAAATGCCTCATATAGTTATATAGATTTAAATTGTCAATGTTCAAAGGCAGCAAGTTGTCATAATAGATAGGCTGTAATTGGACAAACAAATTGCATTACCATGGCAAATTGCACATTGGTAATGCCGCATAAAACAAGCTGAAGTGCTAAATAATAGGGTCAAATTTAGGGGCTGATTTACTAATCCACGAATACGAATGGGAAAAATTCGGATTGGAAACGAAAATTTTGCGACTTTTTCGTATTTTTGCGATTTTTTTCGTGGCTGTTACGACTTTTTCGTATATTGTCGCGACTTTTTCGTATTGAGCGCTCGTAAACGCTGGGCAAAACTTTCAGACTTTGCATGATTTTGGAAGCCTCCCATAGGACTCAATGGCACTCTGCAGCTCCAACCTGGCCCAAGGAAAGTCACGATACTGAAGTTTGAATGAATACAAAACTTTCGTACAGGTATCGGACCCCTTATCCGGAAACCCGTTATCCAGAAAGCTCCGAATTACGGAAAGCCTGTCTCCCATAGACTCCTTTTGATCAAATAATTCAGAATTTTAAAACTGATTTCCTTTTTCTATGTAGAAATAAAACAGAACCTTGTAACTGATTCCAACTAAGATATAAGTAATCCTTATTGGATGCAAAACAATCCTATTGGGTTTAATTAATGTTTTATTGATTTTTTAGTAGACTTAAGGTATTGAGATCCAAATTACGGAAAGACCCCTTATCCGGAATACCCTTGGTCCCGAGCATTCTGGATAATGGGTCCTATACCTGTACTCGGCGCGATGGCTACGAAAAAGTCGTGACAATTTGCGCAAGTCGTAACGCTACGAAAAAGTCGCAACAATTTACAAAAAAGTTGTAACGGCTACGAAAAAGTCGCAACAATTTACGAAAAAATCGCAAAATACTGATCATTACGAAAAAAACGCATTCGGACGCTTTTCGGATGTTCGTGGATTAGTAAATGTGCCCCTTAGGGTGTGATTTTTGCAAATGAAAATATGGTGGTTACTGCCAAAGGATCTGTGAGTAGGTAGATGTGTGATGATAACCATGGATTCTACAACATTACACTTTAATAATTAGCTTTTTGTATAATTTGGGGCTTTCTGAACCATTATGGTACTATATATATCTAGTATGTATAAATTTAAAGCAACTGGACTTGTTTAGTAATCTTTGAAGACGTTTCACTACTCATCCGAGCAGCTTCTTCAGTTCAACTGAAGTACTATATATAAGACATAAGTGTCCCGACCTTTTTTTAATCTGTGAGCCAAATTCAAATGTCTAAAGATTTGGGGAGCAATACATGTATGAAAAAAGTTCCTAGGTGGTGCCTAGAAAGGGCTGTAATTGGCTATTTGGTAGGCCCCATATGGCCCGACAGCCTACACTAGGCTCTGTTTGGCAGTACACCTGGTTTTTATGCAACCAAAACTTGCCTCCAAGCCAAGAATTCATAAATGACCACCTAAAATGAGGCCACTAGAGTAACATCCAAGGGTTGGTGAGCAACATGTCGCTCAAAAGATATTGATTGGGGATCATTGTCTTGGAGAATAAAAGTATCTGTGACCTATGAGCTTTTTCAGTATATTGGAGACCACTATAGAACCCACAAGTTTTAATTGGTCCAAAATATGTTGCATGTTTTTGAACACTACACACAGTGAGATTACTGGAGATTTAATATAAATTACTCACACTGTCTGTGATTAACATTTTATTCATTACAGAAGAGCATCTCCAAATAATTATATGCAGCATAATTGAGAGAAAGATAAAGACGCCCTGTTGAACAGTTGAGATGTTGACCCTTTTTTAACTCATCTCATATGCTGCTTAGTTTGCAATAAAGGTTTAATGTTACTTAGCAGATCTGAGTTACTTCAGGATGGCTTTAATGCTTGGCAGGTCTGTACGTTTTATTTATGAAATCAAAGCTGCAACCCAGAGTTTTACTCACTTGAAGACATAAAAGAGATTCAGAAGTCAACCAAATCATCTTGTAATTAATGTTACCATGCACGCCCAATACATTAAAATGTTAACAGTGTTAGAGGCGTGTGCTTTGGAATACAGAGTGAGGGCTTTATTAGAGAGAAATTCACTGCAGATGTCATATGCCCTAATTGAGGACATCAGGGTGCCTGCTGCTTTTTCTTATCAGTGGTGGAGGTTTTTTTTTTTTTTTAATTTATTCATTTTCCTTACTGCTAGAATCTGCTCTCATTATTAGTCTATCTTGTCACTCATTTGCATTTCAAGTGCTGGGACTGTGGGGTACCAGATAGCTGCCTTGGAAGAATACTTCAAGGGGTTACACTATCAAATAGCAGCACAGTATCACAGTGAATCTGACATCTGGGTTATCCTATTCCCAGATGCTCTGCAGTGTCATTAGCAGGATTAATCTTAGCTTTAATTTCATAATGATTCTTATTCTAATGTATGTGAATGAACACAAAGTCTCTTGACTCATTATCACCAATTTACCCAAGATATGTAATCAGCCTCTTACATTCACCAACATTTATTTTTGCTAATACATCTAAAATTGTAGATTAAGCAAATATAGTTAGTTCCAGCTGAGTGAATGCCTGGTGAGGTAGCAGCGTATCATTTATGTTTTAATTAAGCAACGTTAATAGGCATTGTCTCTTAAATATGTATTGACCAAAATATTTTCTCAGGGAAAAGCAAAGTCATCCTTCAATTTGCATCCTGCTGCACACGGATGAAAAGCATTGAACTAAACATAAGGTATTATTGCACCAACATTATGTTTCACACCAAGTAGAAAATTAAAAAAATATATGCCAAAAACCTCTTTTTCTTTATCTGTCAATGTTTGAAGCCAGGCTATGAATGAAAATACATTATACAAAGCTTAAAAATATTCATGCGGAATTTCATTGTGCAAAATGTTTGGGAGCCAATTTGTTTTTCAATTGATATACTTTATATTACATACATTTTATAAAGTGTCCTAATGGTAAAACCAAGCTTTTTTAAAATGTACACATGGAATAACCATATACGTACCGTATAGATTTGTAAATAATGTATATTTTTATTAAGTGGAATAGTGCAATAGATAAAGGCAAATATGGGGGCTGATTTATAGGTACCCATCCCCATTATTAAGTGGAGGGCAATTTTAAATGGACCAACCAATGACTTGTGTTTATCTAAACTGAATAGAAATTTTACTGTTTAGGATATTAGACCATTTAAACATATTACCACCTGAGGTGGAATATAATTTAATGATGAAAGGAAATCTTAAAATATAAAAAAAATAATATTTTGCATAAATCAGAAATCCGAGTGCTACGCAGCAGTGCACATAGAAAGCAAATGTATTTTTGCATGCCCTGTTGAAGACCTGGCATTGCTGTGATATAATATATGTGAAATAGATGACTGGTGTTGAAAATCCTTTTTCCCTAATTTAGACCAAAGAGGAAAGTATAGGACCTCCTGAAATGTGTTCTATATCTGTATATTTAGAAGACTATTAATTACAATTCATAGCTGTGTGATTTTTCTATTTTTACTTTAGAATAACCTTGAAAAGGCAATTCTACTTTATTTATTAAGAAATCTTAATAAAAAGCATAATCATTCAAAACTGTGGAAAAAAAAACTCACATACCTTGACTCAAAAAAACCCCCCCAAACTTGCAGAGAAAGAAAATACGCGAAAATATCGCTAGTGGCTGCTGAATAATGCTAATGTAGGAAGCAGGAAGAAAACACCAATATACATCCCTATTTGTAGATTTCATATATTTTGGTCTGAAATGAAGCAAGAAACCAAGCATATTAACGCTTGATATTTTATCCCTCATCCCTTACTAAACCATAAAATAAAACCCACAAAAAGAAAAAACAAACAGGCTTGTATGCACATTGCAGATATAATATGCAACTAAGATTAGATGGCAAGCTCTATAGGTCAGAAATTTAGTGTGATAAAGCTTTATAATCTCATATTATTTTTGAATGTAACTGTAACTTGGCGCTTGATACAGGGCACATTTTATTAGACGATCCAGTTCCCCTGTCATGGCAGCATATGCCTTGTGCCTTTATATGAGAGCAACAACATTCAAAGTGATGCCAGCCAAGAGGTTTCTAAATCATTACACACACTCTGGATTTCAAATTAATATTTGACTGCGCTGCAATATTTCTAGCATGATAAATGAACAAATCTGGGCTATCTGCCATGAAAATGAAGTTTTCATTTTAACACTATTGCCGTTTGCTCTTTTTCTGTTACCCAGTGGAAAAAAAAGATTTTGAAACAAACCAGACAGCAATACAATTGTCCACCCCCCCCCCACCTCTCCCTGCAACTGGCAGTATCCAGAGCCTGTGAAATTTTTATTGTGTTGACTAAGATTTGCCCATACCAGCTGTTCTGCCAGCACAATATGAAGTAGTTTATTATTGATGGATAAAATGTTCAAACATTTAAAGAAATGAAAGTCAGCCTTGAATTTTTAATTAATTAATTAAACACACTGTAAATGCCAGCTTGTTAATTTCTTGGCACCTGCAACATAACTCAGGTTTTATGCCTTCATTCCTTGAATATTAATTTTTTTTTTCTCCATGTCTTGATAATTCTTGGGAAGTCTCTCTTGCAAACATATTAGTAAAGAGTAAATATTGAATCTAAAACAAAACTACTGGCTTTGTCTTCCACTGTACACAAAGTTGGATTTAAAGGAGGATTTAGATTTCCAAGGCTTCTAATTAAGTAGTGATAATCAGGCTTTCAACTGAGGGTCATTTCCTGGGAGTGATTTGAGTTATTAAAATGCATGTTTTTGTTTGTTCTGCTGTGTGAGCTAGGAATGATCTCTTTTAATATAGCAGCAAATATGCAAATTGGTGTTTCATTATAGTGTGCAATTTATGGCAATCTCCTCTAATTTTCCGAAAGGGCAGGAGTTGGACCTTGTCATTCAAATAAAAAAAATTCTGTTAAGCTAAACTAATTATATGTCTCTTTCTCATGAAGCTCTGAAAGTGCGCGACAAGGAGCTTTGCAAAGAATGTGACAGATTTGGCTCGAATGTTAGAGCCTTGCATTTAGCTCCCGCATTTATGAGGATGGCCTTCAGGTTTATTTGAATGTCAGCGCTGGTTGATAGATAATTTAAAAATTACATCACTTAGATCTACATTTTAAAAAGTGACTGCTGGAAACATTTTGAAACATTTCTCAGGAAAATACAGCTGGTATTTCTCATACCGCTAGTATGTTTAGAATCTTTATACATATCCACATAAATACTGAAAGCCAATTATGTACTTTTGAAAATGTTCTTTTTATGTCATAGAAAGTGCCTTATTGGAATAGTGCTCATATTTAGGTACCTACTTAGGTTCTGGGGTGTGTTTTGCCATAGACCCAAGCCACTTATGCCAAGTTAATTTTTTACACTTTCTGAAGTTATTTCATATAGCTTTTGCCCCATTTATTCTGTATTAGAGCAATGAGTGCAGCCCACACTGATATACGGCGAAATCAAATCTGAAATATATGATATATTTGTTTGTCTGTGAACGTGTTATTAATCAGTTTAGAGATAAATAACTACTCACCAAAACCTTGAAATAATGTGAGTTTTTTTTTTCATTTTATGGCTCTTAGTGATCTATATTCTTTGTGTGTTTTTTTTGTCACACAACTTTCCAAGATACTGTAGTAAGAGCATTTGGGTATAAAGCGCCTGGTTGCAACCACCCATGCAGAAGTTTAACCCACGTACATCTGCCCACCCACCCACATTCATGCATAGAAATATTTTCCTTTGCTTGGTTTTGCCTTGCCGATATTAAAGAGTTTTGCTATATATTACCTTGTCTGCAGAAGTGTTTTTTTCTGCCCCTCTCTTAAAATCCATATTGATATTCAAAATCTTCCTGTTGCCTTAGTCTTGTGGGATAATTATTAACAAAAGGATAGTTTGAGGCAATGGCTTATCAGGAGTAAAATAGAACATGCCTGTTTTTATTAGGAAGTAGAACAGATTTTTGCTATTTGCTTGACCTAATAAACACATTTTTTTTTATCTCTTGAACTTGTCGATGTGCCTACCTCTTATGTATATTTGCTGCTTCCATTGCTTAGCAGGACTGTTGTTATCATAGGAATGGTCAGAAATAAAGGAACTGAAAATGAAATAAGTATGGGGGAAAAGACCATTTGTATGTGTCTGTGTGAAGGTGACGTTTCTCCCCTTTCCACTACCATTAATAATAGTTTGTAATGTTTAGTGCATTTGCTTGAATCCCCCCAAAAAACGATATGATTGTAAGCTCTATGGCACATGGACTCCCTTCTTCATGCCACCTTATCTGTTATTTACTGTGTATTTAATTTTTGTCTTATTACAATGTTGGCCTCCTGTTCGCAATATTACTATATTGTAATAATATCAAGCCAGACATACACATAAACACTACATATAAATAAAGATATAAAGTCAAAAATTAGTATGAACCAGCAGTGGATCTTTCCAGATGCATGGATATTTAGTATTTGACTTGTGATGTGCTTGAGTTGCTATACATCTTCTCATATTTTCTCCCAGTCAGAAAGGAGTGGCATTTGAAGCTATTGTGAGCCCCCTTCATCCCTCATCCACTCAAAAAAGTTCAGGCAATACTATCCAAACCCTACTTAATCCACATAAAAATAGAAATGTGTATAGCGTCACTTATAACCATAAGAATTAGGATGTGCAGAGCATATTGTTCTAAATGAATCCACACAAAATAGAAGAGAAACAATGAAAGCTTCTGTTGGAGTACATCAGATACAGGCTGAGGACATCCTATTCATGCTTTCAGTTTTATTACCAACTCACACACTACAGCTAGGGCTTGAGTAGAACAGGGATTCTGGTTAGAAAATACGGTACAATCCAATATGACTCCCTTACAACAATGTTAACAATTGGAGAGTATGATTTGTTCCTGATGTGCTTACCCTTTGAGTATGCATAACATTTTCCTGAGTAGGACAGCCATTGGATCAAGGTTTACCCACAAAAGTGTTTTTGTAATAATGGAGTTGCAGGTATATACTGGATTCCATATAGTATAGCTAGACATAGTAAACATTATAGACCTGTGAAGTGTGCTTTGCTTTGTATGGCAACATGGACACTAGTGATGAGCGAATCTGTCCTGTTTCGCCATGAAATTCGCAAAATGGTTAAAAATTCACGAAACACATTTCTTGCTTGATTTTTTTGGTTGTCTGCGTCTTTTTTTTGGTCACCCACCCTTTTTTGACGCGACTGCTGCACCCAATTTGATGCGGGGGTGCCCAATTTGACACGTGACTAAATTTTCTTTACTACTTTTTTTTTGCGGTGAATTTTCACGGAAGTTTCCTGAAACAATTCGCCAATGGCGAAAAGCCGAAATTCGCTGCGAATCCATGCCTGAGGAAAAAATTCGCTCATCACTAATGGACACGTGAGGAATATAGGAATATGGGTTTTTTCCCCACAGGTGCTGCTAGTTGATGATTTATTTCCCATAAAGTGCTTTATACAGCTATGTACAACTTCCTAACCTAAATGTCCCTTTTGGAACATTAGCCACTGAGGTTTCAGTCTGCAGTTGTTGCTTTCTAAAATACTGGCCAACTGTGTCTGAATATTATTTTTACACATGACCAAAGCATGATGGGATGTTCATTGCTTAATTAAGGCAGGGCAAACACTTCCTATAAAGCTTCTGCTTCACTTACTTTGTAGCATTTGTTTTTTTCCCAGTGTGTCCTTTAAATTGCTAAAAAAAATTACAATAACATATGGATGTTGTAGCCCAATTGGCTCTAACACTATTATATCTTCTCTTTTCCTGTATTAGGGATTCTCAAGTGAGGAGTAATTCTTAAATATGAGGTTGTGGCATTTGGCAGACAGATATGCTAATGGGGATTGCCAGACTATGTAAATATTTGGACACCAGGACATTAATAGCTAATAATTTACATCTTTATTTGCATTGATTCTGTTTCTGACAGATGACTAAGTAATGTCATGGTCTGTGGTGGCATGCTGTGTCTGTTATTCTTACAGATTTACTGGCAAGTACAATAACATCTTTGAAATGTTTAATGTATATCCCTTGCCTTGGGGTTATATGGAAATGCTGTGACCCTACCTATATATATATATGTGTGGAGATGCACTTTAAAACAGTTGCTTTTGGTGCAACTCTGCCTTTAAAAAATGTCACAAAAATATAAGGAGCAGAAAAGCTAAATAAATTGGAAGATAAAATCCTTGCTGCATTTTCCTGGGAAGCAGCTGGGACATCTGCCTATAAACAAACTGAACTATGCATATACAGCCACACAGACAAATGGCTGACAGGATGTGTTGTGAGGAATAAAATGCCACACACATCATTAGCTGGTTTATGAGACAGGATGCCTTGCAGTTTATTTGTGCCAATGATATGTCATTTTGTGAAACATAAATATATATGCATATAACTACAATTGGTATTGATATGGCTGCCTGCTGTTCTGATGCCATGTAGCACAAACTCTTTGCTGTCCAGAGTATCAAATTTATATTCCTTAGCTTGCTAACACAAAGAGCTCTTATAAGCTTAGCGAGGACTCACCCTAGTCATGTAAGCTTTCAAAAGTTGATAGCAGTAACACATAGCATGGCTGCCATCCGTATACCTCATTCCAGATGCCAGAGTTGTCCGCAGCAGTGCTAATGAGCTTTTGCTAAAACGAAATACCTATTTAATGTTTAAGCACAACAACCACCATTCCAATACCAGGCTCAATATTTTCATACTTAACTTCCACTTCTCAGCAACTGGCATTTTGAGCACTAGAAAGATATTAAAAAGGATAGGATCGTACATGATCAATTAAAATCATTCTGATGGTAAAATTGATCTTACTTTATTGAATTTTGAACAGGGAAATACCAAAGCTAGACGTTCTATGATGTCCACCTTTAAAGTAAAAGAGCAGGTTTTTGGTGGCCCTCGAAAAGATTTGTATGGTGCCCACTATGGGCAAGATCTCCATAGACCTGTTCCATGACATCATGGTTTTATAATACAAATGATGAAATTGCAGATAACTGCCCCTCTGGATAGAAATTCTTGAGTAGCTCTGTAGGTTGGCTTACATGGAGAAAGTATAGGGAGTGTTACCTGACCCGTTCACTGATCAAATCTGGTCATTGTTCAGCCCTTTTTACATCAGCCAGTCAATGTTGTTGTTAATGTACCAGCGGTTGATTGGCCAAATCAGTTATTCTAGGGAACATGACTTGACCGACATTCTATAGTACACTTAAAATGTGACTGCCCCCTTATTTTTTCTTTGCACATTGCCTTCCTTAAATGAATTGCAGATCTGTGCGCTCCAGGTCTGCAATGAAATGTTATAGAGATATATTTGTACAGAGAAATCCCATGGTTGAAAAATGGGTACATAAATACAATTACTCTTGTACAATTTAAAGGTAAAAAAACTCACTTTATTATATTACAATTAAAATAACAGACTGACCTCAAAAATCAACCTGACGCATTTTATGCTTACCTAGAACTTACTCATATGCCCCCTAGAAAAGTAAATGACCTTGTGTGTGTGGCCAGTTTAAAGCTAAAGTCAGCCAGCTGAAGGAACACACACACAGTAGGTTCTTTCCAACACATGTAATACTTACGCTTAATTAAAGAGGTTGTTCACTTTTAAATTCAATTTTAGTATGATTAAAGGGGGTAAAGAGCTATTATAGTTTTAAATTGCCCTTTATTTTTTCATTATTTGTATTTTTGAATTATCTAGCTTTTGTTCAGAAGCTCTCCAGCAGAAGGAATTCGAGCTATCTGGTTGCTAGGGTCCAATTTAACCTAGCAACCAGTCAGTGGTTTGAATGAGAGGCTGGAATATGAGTTAAGGAGGGCCTAAATAGAAAGATAAGTAATAAAGGATAACAATAGCAATAAAATTGTGGCCTCAAAGAGCAATAGTTAGGGTCAGTGACCCACATTTGAAAGCTGGAAAGAGTCAGATGAGGAAGGCAAAGAATTCAAAAACTATAAAAAATAAAAACCAATGCAAAAGTTGCTATGAATAAGCCATTCTTTAACATACTTAATGTTATATAATGTCATATAATAGAACTAAGCCCATACAGGACCAGAACTAGGGGTAGGCAGAAGAGGCAGCTGCCTAGGGCGCAACAATTGGGGGGTCGCCAGGCAGGAACCTCTCCTCCCTACCCCTAGCCCGTGCTCCCTTCTCTTGCCCCTGCCAGTCATAACGCAGTGGGGGGCAATGACATGCTCGCACACGTGAGGGGGATGGGGGTGCAGGGGCGAGATGGCTGGCTGGGTTGCCTAGGGGGCCGGTCGGCTTGGCCCACCCCTGAGCCCATATGTTTTAAATATGGACAAATCCTGCAATTAACAAGCCTCTGGTGCATACCGTTTTTAATTAATATGGATGCACATCAGTGCTTTAATGTATACTTATTGCTTATTTGATCAGATAAATTGCAACCCATCAGTACTAAAGATGTTTATGTTGCTCTTACTAAAGCCTGATGTGAAATCTACAAATCAGCAGCACTTACTGAAACACAATTCAAATATCATTCAGTGCTTTATAAAAACACAACCATAGCTCCGAGACTAAAATGAACAAAAATGAAAATTTGCCACTATATCTAGAATTTACTAAAAGGAGAATCTGACAAGTTTTGGCAAATTTATTTTTTACTGGTGAAAATTATCTTTGCGTTGGGAAATATTCACATCTTTTTTTCCAGGTGAAATTTCTCCAGTAAATATTCGCTGATTTACCAAGAATGTTATTTCACCAAGAGACATTTTACCAGGTTCAGGCTGGAGAACTACCATTATAAAGATAGAGAAGCCACTGTTGCATTTCATTATCTATGTCACCTTCTCCATGTTAATATCCCACATATGAGCAGGAAAGGCTAAATCACTAGGAGGGAACCAAATGTTAGTCACCCCCATTGATTTTGCAGTAATTCTGGGGCCTGCACATGTGCAGTTGAGCTAAAAAGCTGTTTGTTTTCTAATAGTTCGACTTTGCACTCTACTGCGCATGTTGAAGACCGAGGGTGGAAGAGGAACTTTCGCTCACATACACTGCAGCCAGTGCAGTTTTCTAACAGGAGCACTGGCCAGGGGCTTTCAGCTAAGCGATTACAATTTTGGCACAACAAATAATTGTAACTTTCCTTCTCCTTTAATGTCATAAATTCTGTAGTAAATGCTCCAAACTACAATTGCATGGAATAAATACAGCATTTTTGCAGAAAATGTATCCCATTTGTGAAATTAGTAAATTCGAGGTGTTGTTAAGATTATGTCCCTGGTGAGCTGAGGCAGAGTTAGGTATGGAGAAAATGCAAACATTAGCTTATATGCACCTTAAGCTGGCCATACACACACCGATAATATCGTACAAAACCTCATTTCATACGATATTCGGTGCGTGTATGGCAAGTCGGTGAGTCGACTGGTATCGCAGGAGGCTGCTGATATTGGACGACTCGCCGATCGGCCAGGTTAAAAGATTTTGATCGGGCGCCATAGAAGGCGCCTGAGCAAAATCTGCCTTCAGGGCTGAATCGGCAGAAGGAGGTAGAAATCCTATTGTTTCTACCTCCTTATCGGTCGCACGAAAGATCGCAAATCGCCACGTGTGTGGCCACCTTTAGTCAATATTGTGCAATGCCTTGTGGAGCCCTACACACAGGTGTTTACTGATTTTCATACAAACCTGTTTAATACGCATTCCTCTATATACAGTTAAATAGTCAGGGGCATCCAACTCTCTAGCTCTGGCTACTGGGTACAGCTACCAAAGCTTGAGAAAAAAAAATTAGTAATTTGAAATATATGATAAATACTACATGGTCTTTATTTACCTGTATTAAACACAATGTATACAAGGGCAAATGACTATTTCCTTTATAACATCTCGAAGTTAATACACCAGTTATTAGCAAAAGTGTCTTTAAAAGAAAGCAGGAAATTTAGATATAATTACGACCAGCATTAAGACAATTCAAAACAAAATGTGAAACTGAAGAAAAAGATTTAATTTTCCTCATCTGAAGCGTGGAACGCAAATTCTTTGACTGGTTCACTTTCTGAGTGAAAGGCACGAAAGGAATATTTTAGTTAGTTCTCACCCTCCAGGCAAAGTTGAATAAAACCCCTGGCTTGATTCCAACCCCATTATCAAAGGACCACTCACCTAATCTAAAAAAGCAGCTCTTCATCAATTTATCATTAACAAGAGCATTACAATATAATGTAGGGAAACGGCTTTCCACCAGGGATTCAGTTAATGGGAGGCTTGAGCCAGATAACAAGCATGGCAGCTGATATGCCACAGTAGGTGAAGATAATATACATATATATGAGGCAGGGAAGACTGTACGCTAGTTTCTTTAGTGCTGATGAGTTCCTTAGAATTGTAAAAATGTATAAAATAACAAGAAATGGCTACCCTTTTGCTTTCTCTATGCATTTATTAATTTATAATAGGTTCTTCTAAGCTGCTGATTACCAAACTTGCTATTAAAATGTATGTAATGATTAAAGATTAAGTATGTCTATCGACATGCATGGCTGATTTGAAGATCTTGATTAAGCATATTAAGGATGAATACATGCCAATCTCCTTTGGCCCATTATACAAGTGCCTAACTTTTTCACCTCCTTGTTATGCAGAGTTTGTCATGGAGAGAGCTTGTTATGCAGCGTTTGTTAGAGAGAATTTGTTGTCCCAATGATGCTTTTGCTCAACAATCATTTTAGAGCCATAGTGATCTTCAACATAGGAAATAACATCCACTTAAATTATTTCGGTACAGTGAAAATGATGAATACTGATGTGGCTGATGATATCATTCTGATCAAATATATAATGGATCTTGATGCTAATGAAATCAAACCACAGTGCAAAAGCAATGTGTTTAAAAGTTTCATATATAGATCAAATATGTACGAAAGTACATATGAACAAATAGACTAGGTAAAGGAAAACTCTACCCCCAAACACTGTAGGTCTCTATTAAAATATATTGCATTGAACTGCCATATGTGAACCCTGCTTCATCTAAGTAAATGATCTACCGGGATCATGTGGTGCACACAAACAAACCGAGGGCACATATACACGTTAGGTCATATCAGCCAATTAATGGATAAAGTTCTGTCTTTTATAACCACACTACTTCCTGTTACAGTTAGAGCTGCATTATTTCCTGTCAGGTGATCTCTGAGGGAGCACACAGCCCATCACTAAATGGTGGATCAAGGGAAAAGAAGTAAAATGGCAATATTTACTCATATACATATTCCAGTTTGGTAAGAATTTTTAATAGGTCACTTAATATGATATAAACTATATGTTGGTTACGTATTCATTCGGGGGTATAATTTTTCTTTAACAGTGCAATTTTCATGTTTATCCATCTAGCTGAGTCATTTGTGTAATAATAATAATTTGCATGAGGTTTGATTTCTAAATGATATAATCAAGGTGACAACATTATATATTATGATGTTTGTGTATTGGAAAATCACACCACTTGTGCATAGACAGCAATGAGCTGGGCAGAAGAGTACTGTGAGCATGACCCTAACTATGAACACAAAGGGGAAAATAGCATGACCTTTAACTCTTTCATTCTTAACCTCCAAAAAAATGTTTAAAGTTAGTTGCTGCCAGCATGGTGCAATTCCAAAGTAAAATGGTGAAAAAGCTAAATTAGAAACTCCCCTAGGTATTTAAATTTTTTTCCTACAAAATCACAGCTTATGAATCTGTGTTGAGTACACACAGAATAGTGCGGATATCCGGATAGTCACTCTTAATAATTGAAAAGGGACCTGTCACCCTAAGAAATAATTCCATATCCTATTTTATTGTGTTAGCCAAACAAGATAAGCTTTACTTACACTACATACATTATTTACATCATGTTTTCTTTGTTCTTTTGGAATCCACAATTAGAGCATATGGTCAGCACCATTTTGTGGAAAATGTTATAAAGGGAAACTTTGCGTCATCCCAAAAGCTAATGTATGCTTCAGAATAGGGGAGCTGATGCCCATGCACAGGCTACACAATTATGTCTGGCTGCCCCTTACATTTGGAATGCCCTCCCCGATTTCCTCCGGAGAGAATCCTCCCTCAGTCTTTTTAAAACTAAACTTAAAGACTATCTTTTGGAGCACTCACCCAGCACCTGATCTGGGAACTGGCACTTATATTGTAATGTCACCCACTGTGACCTACAGCACTTACATTTGCCCATTTGTGTCTGTTAGTTACCCCTCCCATATAGATTGTAAGCTCTATGGGGCAGGGACCTCCTTCATCATCATGTTTCTGACTCTTATTGCAACTGTACCTTGTATTTATTTGTATTTATTGTTGTACTTTGTATTTATCCATTATCTTGTTTGTATTAATGTATTCTACTGTACAGCGCTGCGTACATAAGTAGCGCTTTATAAATAAAGATATACATACATACATACATAGACAGTGGGGGGCGGCATGTGCAGAAATGAAAGTGAAAGTGATAACTGTGCCTCGGGGCAGTGGAGAAAGTAATATATGATTAACAGCTGACATTTTTAATTAAGTATAAAACAGACATGCATGTTTTGGTTTTTTTTTAAACATTTTATTGAGGTTTTGCAATAAACATATAGGATGAATAATGACAAATTACTTAAATGTAGGTTATAGAACAATAGTCACATTCAACAGTTTGTCCTTCAAAAAGACAAGATATGAAGAAAATAGAATGCCTTCGGAGAAACAAAATAAGTAATTTAAAGAGAGAAAAAATAAATAAACAAATTGTCTTTGCCCAGTGGATAAGCTATAAATAGAAAAAATTCTTAGAGAGCAAAATCAAGGATAATTTTGCTTATTTGTTCATGAATTATGGAAACAAATCTATATATGCAGCATTTTATAGACATGCATCTTTTAATTTAAAAAAAAAGAGAATTTCATGTTTAATTTGATAAGTACTTTTTGTATCTGAGTGATAGGTCCCATTTAATAATTCTAATAATAAGCCCCTTAGAGCTCATTCAATCTCATTCAAAACAATCCAGTATTTGTATACAGGTCATAACTGAGATTCATTGACCATCATTTCTGAAGCCATTTTTTATGACTCCTATGTACATTTTAATAAAAGGTGAAGCTCCATATAGTCTTTGTTGATAACATTGAACCAGTGCTCCTAATATTATACTTACATGGGTTTATGTAATAAAATGCACTAGGTTTGTCAGTGAGCGGAAACTCATAGTAATCAATCACCAGGCAGCATTTACAGATTACCTGTTTAAATGCAAATATCTTATTGGTTGCTATGGGTTGCTGCTACTGGGCAACCTTAGTGCCTTGTAAAACAATTACAACATTTGCTGTGGTCCTCAACATGATTGCGGGGAGAAAAAACTACAACAAAATGCATGCAATGCATGTATGGCATAATAAGCGGGTGAGAAATTTGCGAAAATGTGAAAAATACACGTCAAAAAAAATTGTTGCAATGATTTTTTTGCCGTCATACAACAATTTTTTCCCTGCACGCAAAATTTTTTTGCACCCATTTCGCAAAACAATCCACCAATGACAAAATGTGGAAATCTGCCGCAAATCCATGCCTGCCAAAACATTTCGCTCATCACAAAATCATCATTAACTTCTATAGAAATTTGCCAAATTTTTTCTGGCAACTTTTGGTGTTTTTTTTCCCGGCTTTTGATAAATCTGCCCCATACAGTATATTGCAGTTTTCTGGTGCTGCTACAGGGTATACAATAGCTAACACTTCTGCTAATTCTTTAAGATGTAGCGTATGAAACAATATTACTTACAGAATTGTTTAATGTGTCTTTATACTTTATGATTTAGCTTTTATTATTGCAAAGAATGGTAAAGTGGTAAATGTGATGTGCAAGTGTGATTATTGTTTATACATTAGGCATTAATATATGAACAACTCTCTATCTAATCAGGGCTAACTAAGGTCACTGTAATACAGGAAGTTTTTCATTTAACACGCATCTAAGTACAGTTTGTACTGTTCTAATGGTAAGCTGTTCCAGGTTAACTGATTGATTATGCATTAAGTAGCATTATACCGAGAAATTCTAAATATCTTGTCTGTTTGCAGATCTCAAGGACTGAACTTGGGCAGTTACTAATGCAGGAGGTTAATGAGGGCCACATTATGCAGAAAAGGCCATTATAATCACAGGAAAGAGGACCTCTGCATAACCTTATTAAAAATAATTGATTTTTTGCTTTTGTTTTTTATTTAATTATTTGATAAATATATACACAGCAAGAACACAATGTTGTTGTTATCACATGTAATGTACAGATATTTGCTAGGCATTTGAAAGTAGGTGCAGGAAGGATCAGTGCTTCGGCTGAAATGAATTAGCAAATAAATCATTTGTATATGCTATGGGTCAATTATTTGTCTTAGAGCATGTTTATTCCATATAAATAATACTATCATAAAAAAAAGTCTGTGGAGTCCTAGGGGCACATTTACAAATACACGAACGTCCGAAAAGCATCCGAATGCGTTTTTTTCGTAATGATCGGTATTTTGCGATTTTTTCGTAAATTGTCGCGACTTTTTCGGAGCCATTACGACTTGCTCGTAAATTGACGCGACTTTTTCGTAGCCATTACGACTTGCTCGTAAATTGTCGCGACTTTTGACTTTTTCGTAGCCGTCGTGCCGAGTACGAAAGTTTTCGGATTCATTCAAGCTTCAGTATCTTAACTTTCCTTGGGCCAGGTTGGAGCTGCAGAGTGCCATTGAGCCCTATGGGAGACTTTCCTTGGGCCGGGTTGGAGCTGCAGAGTGCCATTGAGCCCTATGGGAGACTTTCCTTGGGCCGGGTTGGAGCTGCAGAGTGCCATTGAGTCCTATGGGAGACTTTCCTTGGGCCAGGTTGGAGCTGCAGAGTGCCATTGAGCCCTATGGGAGACTTTCCTTGGGCCAGGTTGGAGCTGCAGAGTGCCATTGAGTCCTATGGGAGACTTTCCTTGGGCCAGGTTGGAGCTGCAGAGTGCCATTGAGTCCTATGGGAGACTTTCCTTGGGCCAGGTTGGAGCTGCAGAGTGCCATTGAGCCCTATGGGAGACTTTCCTTGGGCCAGGTTGGAGCTGCAGAGTGCCATTGAGTCCTATGGGAGACTTTCCTTGGGCCGGGTTGGAGCTGCAGAGTGCCATTGAGCCCTATGGGAGACTTTCCTTGGGCCGGGTTGGAGCTGCAGAGTGCCATTGAGCCCTATGGGAGACTTTCCTTGGGCCAGGTTGGAGCTGCAGAGTGCCATTGAGTCCTATGGGAGACTTTCCTTGGGCCAGGTTGGAGCTGCAGAGTGCCATTGAGCCCTATGGGAGACTTTCCTTGGGCCAGGTTGGAGCTGCAGAGTGCCATTGAGTCCTATGGGAGGCTTCCAAAATCATGCAAAGTCGCAAAGGTTTGCCCGACGTTTACGAGCGCTCAATACGAAAAAGTCGCGACAATATACGAGCAAGTCGTAATGGCTACGAAAAAGTCGCGACAATTTAGAGTACACTTATGGCCCCAAACATTCCGTGGCCACATCCAGCCAGTTTGGCAACCTTGTTAAAAAGCGAGAAATTCACACACACAAAATAGCAGACATGTTTGGGAATATTTATAATGAAATTAGAGCTCATCATAGTCTGTCCAAATGAAATTTTGCTGCTCTCTTTTCATTTAAATAAGGTGTTTACAGCCATATTTATTAAATGGCAAACTGGCACTTTCACCTATTGATATATAAGCCTTTAAAAACCCAACAGAAATTGTGACGTTTTACTATGGCAGAATGTGGTGAGCTCTGATTTAACTATTTGATAAATATGCCTCAAAGTTAAGGAAGATAGCAGGCAACATATAACAACAGATTTATCAGCATGTGAAATTACAGCTCTCTACAGTGAAACTCCTGCATTCTCTATTCATTCCTATGGAATTTTTAAGACATTCTGTCACGAGAAAACATTTTTTTGTTCAAAATGCATCAGTTAATAACGCTTCTCCAGCAGAATCCTGCATTGTAACTCATTTTTTAAAAGCACAAACATGTTTTTTTTATATTTAACTTTTAAATTTCACATGGGGCTAGCCAATTTCTTCATTTCCCAGGGTGCCACAGCCATGTGACTTGTACTCTGATAAACTTCAGTTACACTTTACTGCTGAGCTGCAAGTTGGAGTGTAAAAAAATCTAATCAGGTATTATGGGCATTGGTTCATCAAGTTAGAAACATTTGCAGGGGCAGGAATGTATTAAGGCAAGGTACAAATTTCAACTTGAATTAATCTTTATACACTCTTTATTCTCTGTAAGCCCTATATACTTAAATTGGCATATATACTATATATGGTGTTTTTCTTTTTCTTCTTTCTTGCTTTATGTGATTTTTTTTCTTCCACTCCTTTGTGTAACCTGTACATACAATAGCGGTTCTGTGTTCATTATATACAATTTATGTAAGTAAAAGATGTGCCTTCTGTATATACCCATACTGTATGTGGGATTTTTTAATTATCTAACATCCACAACTGGCACTGAACCTACCAACTATATTTGGATTTAGTGTAATCTGTTGTTAGACTAAACACTCTTAGTTTAATATATGCACAAGTAACTATATATGTGATAAGTGTTTTTTGTTAATTTAAGGAAATAAAAAGTATCACTGATTTTTAAATAACATGGTGTGATGTGTTTCTCGGGAAAGCGCTAACTTTATAAGACAACATTACTGTATGGTGCAGTTTGGGATTAGACTGGATGATAGCTGCTTGTGGGACAGCACAATAATATCTATATACCTTTCTGTATATCAGCTTTGTGTAGTATTTAAGCTCAGGTGTGGATTTTGGCATTATATACCTTTTTAAAGGAACTTGAGTCAACATGTGCTCCTTCCGTACAGTTATACTTGGTGCGGCTGCCTTTCTTCTGCCTACTGTTCTGAATTGAGTGCAGTTGCGCCTATTGTCACAGGCTGGTGTGGGAACACTGGAGCTACTGCCACCTCTGAACCAGGAGTAGTTTCAGAGTTTCAATGGCAGCTTGCCTCAATTGCTGCAGTGCAGTTGCACCAAGAGAGTCAGGCACCAACTTCACGCTCATGCCCAATGGTACAAATTGCACCATCCCGATTAATAACATTTACTCCCACATTTAATAAAAGACACAAAATTTGCGCAGGAACAGTAATCAATAGCAACAAATAAGATGTTTGTTTTTAAGCAGGTTACCAGTAAATGTTACCTGCTTGATTGATTGCTATGGGCTACTGCTCCTGGGCAATTGGCTACTGCTCCTCAGCCTTTTATTACATTACCCAATTAAAGTGCAATTGAGTCTCATTCACATCTAGATTAATTGCAACTCTGTTGTCAGTTTTGATGCATCGGGCGCAACTGTGTCGAGCGCATCTCCCTCTCGTAGCCCCAAGTATGCTATAATTCTGGGAAAAAGTGTTGCATTGTAGGTAAAAAAAATGCCCATAGCATCCAAAATTGCACTCTGGACACTGTGGTGCGATAAGTAAATGCACATACATTGTCCTTAGCAGAAAATAAGTTTTTGCACCTGAGGCAGATATGCTGTTAAAATGCATCAGGACATGAAGACTTTTTTAGAAACAGAGGAAAACATAAAGAGGGAACTTAGATGAAGGAATTTATATGCTGGAACAGAGGCTACAAAAACTGTTGCATGTTGTAGGTATGGAGAGAAGGGGCAAGCCTAAGGGGGGGGGGGGTCTACTTTGAGTGTAGTTATTATGCAAGAGAGATTGGTGCATAAGATTGTGGCATAGGGCGATGCCCCCCACAGATTTGCCACTAGCACTGGTACTGTATATCAGCAGTTATTCACTAAAATAAGAAGTCGTTTGTTTTCTTTGTGAATGTAAATGCTCCAGTAATCAAGCATTGTGTGTCCTTACATTGTGCTATCAGTATATTGCACTGCCTTTGATTGTGCCGCCATGTTCTAAATATGTCTTTCCTTTCCCCCTATTCAATTAACAGTCTTCTCATCTGATATAAGTAAGCATTAGTATGCTGGCCAGTCTAAGCTATATTAGCCATTTTCTTTTTTAGGCTTTAGTTTGAATAGTATACAGTATTTTGTAGTGCACTTAATACTAGGTTACTATGGGGCCTGTTTACTAACATTTGTATTTTTTTTTGTATTTTGCACATTTTTCACCATTTATTATACATCAAAACTGCAAAAAACACAAATGTAAAAATAGAGCATCTAAAAGCTCTTTTCTTACACATTTCCGTGTCCAATTTTTTATTTTTGCGGTATATAATAAATAAGCAGAACATTTGTGCTATTTTGTTCTGGGTATTTGAATTCTTATGATCAATATATTTTTATCCCCTTGGCCAAAAGGGGAAACTTTTCATTTTCACATATTGGGCCAGATTCAATTTGGTGAGGAAAAAGTTTTCTCAGGGTCCATTTTTCTCATAGACTTCTGTAGGCACCCATAGGGTTAATGTGCCCCTATGGCTTGGATCTTTCTTCTTGGCCTGCAGCATCTGACCTAAGTGGATGTCTCCAGGAAGCCAGGGATCCAAAAGGCCTAGAAGGTTAGGCACTAAGGGGACAAGCACCCTTAGTGAAGTTGGGGAGCAGGGACCCTGTAAACAAGGTAAAGAAAGAACAGGTTAAAAAATATATATATACAAATAATATCAGAACACTTTCTAGGAAAGTGAGTCAGACCGTTTGTATTTAGAAAGAGCAGCATTCTTGCTCCACCCAGGAGAGGAGAGTCAAAGATTACTTGCCTTATAGCTTAGGGACACAGAAGTGCCAGGGACTAGGCCAGTCTTAACAACAGTGGACTTACCTCCTGTCACTCTGTTGATTGTCTTTACCCTGCCTAAACTCTATAAGAGAGGGATAAAAAGGTGAACACCATACTTTGTTGCTTAATCTGCTTAATCATCAGTTGTATTGCTGAAATTCTGTTATACCTCATCATAGAGTGAGTATTGATTTGCCCTGCATTACCCTCATTTGTCTTGGATAAATAAACAGGTATCTTTGTTTGCAAGAGCTCCTGGTGTCCACCTATTTAATTATTGTACTTTTCACATACACATTGCAGTGGGATATGTAGTTAAACAACACCCCCCGTATAGTCGCTTCCACTTTGCGAAGGCTCATCCTGAAGATAGAGAGTCACATGTACCCCGTGCTCTATCACTAGCTGGACAATTTGACTAATATAGCCAAATATGGGTTACAGACTTCAATATTGTTTTCATGGGATAAACAATGAGATAAGTTCTTCTAAATTGAATTTTATCTCAGATTGAATCTTGCCCATAAGTATTCACATGATATACCATAATATAAAGTTTTCTCCCTGAACTGAATCTGGCCCATTATTTGATCGCCTCTAGGCAGTTGTTTCAAACTAAATGCACTGCTATGCTGCGCTATTTTTTTCCACAGGTCTGTGCAATTTATTGCTAAAAGGCGCACCAGCCCCAGGGTAAAAAATCTTGTAAAAAAAAGTTGTTGCATTAACTGGGGTGTGCCTAACATATTAGCTTCCCCCCGGTGAATTCTGCTTCCCTTGTCCTTCGAAGAGGCAATATGCCTTTTAAGAAATATCAATGGTTTTATCATTTCTTGCAAGGACTCTAGGGCAAGGACAGAGATTGAAAGCTATTTTACTTTCCAAACTTTCTAATTCTCCAAATAGTTATGAGAGGAGGAGAAGGTACTTGATAGAATACCAGTTCACATATGAATCCCCTGTATAGCATAAAATGTCAAATATATGAACACATTTTCAACACAAGTCCTATTTATTGATCTTGATTAATAAGCAATAATCAAGACTGGGAAACTGAAAAGGGGGACTTCATGCTTTAGCTGCAAAGACCAACCCCTATTTTTTTTAAAGAAGTATTTTGGCATCAAGGTTGAAAAATCAAATGTGCTGAAGATTTTGTTCCCTCTGTATATACAGAAGAGAAGATATTGCAGGGATCCCCAACCTTTTATACCTGTGGGCCACATTCAAATGGAAAAAGGTTTGGAGAGCAACACAAGCATTAAACAGTGAAAAAACAGAAAAAGCCTACAGA
This sequence comes from Xenopus tropicalis, assembly GCF_000004195.4. NCBI lineage: Eukaryota > Metazoa > Chordata > Amphibia > Anura > Pipidae > Xenopus > Xenopus tropicalis. Next base: position 105,437,171 of record NC_030680.2, on the reverse strand, counting down.
AGGCTCTGTTTGGTAATTACACTGGGTTGTTATGCAATCAAAACTTGCCTCCTAACCAGAAATTCAAAAATAATTACCTGCTTTGAGGCCACGGGGAGCAACATCCAAAGAGTTAGTAAGCAACATGTTACTCACGAGCCACTGGTTGGGGATCACTGAGATAGTGGTACAGATCTCACTTTGTAGAAGTGCTTTATTCAGTCAGTAGTTCAGAGTAGTTCTGTTTTTACCCAGGTCACTATTTCTGATTTCCCTTTCATCTGGTATGGTACCAATTTATGCGAGAAATTGGTATTTTTATATTTAAAACCTACCTAACTATTTGAGGGATAGTGACACACTCCATTGTGTGGCATTGGTTGTCTGGCAAAAAAAAAAAAAAAGTATGCCAGAAGAGGTTTGTAAGGAGTGGGGGAGATTCTTTTAGTTTTAATGTTATGTTGTTATCATTTTCTTCACAGCTAGTGTGCTATTGGTATGGTTGATTGGCCATTCTTTCATTTACTGGGCCGGGAGGAGAGCAGCAGTTAAGAAACCAAGTTTGGCATATGAGGGATGTGCAGATGCCCAGATATTCTGGTAATTCATGCAGGGGGTAATGATATGGGCTTAGTTACAGTGATGAAACAGGATCTAGATTGGATAATGCTCAAGTTTCCAGATCTGTTGGTGGCATGGTCAGAGATGGAGCCCAGGATGGTTTGGCAGTATGCAAGGGACTGGGCCCTGATGGAGACCAGCCGGTGTAAAATAAACAGGTTGCTATCCATATTTGTTTGGAGGTCAGGGTGTGTTGTGGTCTGAATCAAGGCTTTGGAAGAGTGGTATCCAGGTGATTACTTGCAGAATGGGGTCCAATTATTGAATGTTGGCTTGGATTTGTTCATGTTGGCTCTTCTTCATATATATATATGTCAATTTATTTAAAATTCTATGTTAATAAATTATGTGGCATTTTCTTTCCAACCTTCCAACCTGGACTGCAGGTCTCGTTGCTGTGTCTGTTATGTGATTGAATGCTTCTTGAAAACACCGGTAAGGTCCTGTCTAGAATATGCAGTGCTGTTTTGGTCTCCAATTCATAAGGGATCATAACTAAAATAGAGAAAATCCAGAGAAGAGTGACCAAACTGATAAGGGTTATGGAAGATCTCAATAATCGTTAAAAACGCATAAGCTATTTTGGGCAGGGCCCTCTTCACCTCTTGTAACGGTTATTGGCTGCTTTATATGTACAGAGTATATATATACTCTGTATGTCCAATGTATGAGACCCACTTATTTATATAGCACCATCATCTTCAACAGCACTTTACAGAGTCACGAGATATGAATACATGACATAACTTTTTGTACATACAGACAGATGCACAAGTAACAACTGCACATTGTTAGGAGGCAATATGGGGATGGCCTTGCTTGCAAATGTATAAATATAAGGGGGACTATATAATAATAACAGGCATCTTTATAAATTAGATAAAAGAGTTTTTTTTATGGTGAGCTGGGAATTTTCTGAATTCCTGGGATAGTTTCAGGAAAATGCGCATGCCCTTTCAGTGAGTGAAAAGATCCAATGTTAAAAAAATTGCACTCTTATATTTATTATGCTGTGTAAAAAATGGTGAAAAAATTCACCACACATCGCCGTGTAAAAACCGGGGTAAAATCGCCATAATTTTTTTACTTATTTTTTTTTCCACCAGAACTTACGTAAAATAACGGCATAAAATCTGACATTTGGATGGCAATCTTCTCTGTGTATTTTACACAGCTTTTTACACCATTTTTTCGGCGAATTCGTTTTGCACAGCATAATAAATATGCCCCTTAGTGGAAAGTTAATCTTTATGAAATTAGAAATTAATTTAGCCCTGCTTTGAGGAAAATTCAAGAGTATAAATAGATAAACAGATAAATTAGAAGTTAATGAGGATTCACTTGGATAAAAATACGAACTTAATGCATGTGTCTAATTTAAACGCCTCTGCTATGTATCTATAGTATATAACGTAGAAATCAGGATCCTTGAAATATTCAGTAGAAAGAAGAAGTGTCTCACAGTTTTTCAGATTGGTTAAGAGGACATTCATAATACAAAATCACCTTTTATTATACCTATGAATGCTTATTTGTAATTTATAATTTTTTGCCAGTAAAAAATATCCATAGGTGCAACCCACTTGGAAAACCCTGGCTGCCGTTAATGCCAAGGTTTCTCTAGAATCCATTTGTGTAATTGCACACAATTCATCAGAGCAAATGAATGGACTCATTGACCCTCTCCTTAAGTTGTTATGAGCATAAATGGATACAAGTACCTTTTTTGAAAAGCATCAATTTGCTTTCAGTTTTGCATCCATTCTGCCCTTAGTACTTGTGCTTTAGCCTTGCTAAATGAGCCCTTTGATTTTAAACCAGACAAGCAATTACTGGTGATTGTTAAGTAGCAATAGAAACAGATTATTCCACCTCATCACCAAAAACTTCTAAGTGTACTCTGTATTTTACAAACTCATGATAACCCATCACCCCATGGTTCGCCCAATACTAAAGCTTCCAAAAAGACTGATCTGACTACCAAGCAATGTCCGAATCTACTGGCATATTCAAAATTTGAGAAAAAAAATAAAAAAAATGGCATACTTGGTGAACAACAAATTGTTTCATTTAGTTTTCCAGAGCTTGACTCACATGACATGAGAGTTCATGCCATGCCACTCTGCCAATCCCTGCACTGGCTTCCCCTACCATCCAGGATAAAATTCAAACTAATGACTCACATTCAAAGCAGTTCATAACTCTGCCCCACCCTACATCTCTGAACTCATCTCTAGGTACCACCCAACCCGCTTGTTACGCTCCTCTACTGACCTGCTCCTCAACTCCTCTCTCATTCCCTCCTCACACGCTCGTATTCAAGACTTTGCAAGGGCTGCCCCCCTTTCTCTGGAATTTGCTCCCACAATTTATCAGACTTTCTCCCAATCTCTCTGCCTTCAAGAGGTCTCTAAAAACGCATTGTTTTAGAGAGGCTTACCCTAATCTAGTTTAGCAATACCCTGTGCCCCACCTCTCACAACTCTGGTCATGCCCATTCCCACACCTTGTGTCTCAACCCTTTCTCCTTGTAGATTGTAAGCTCTTTTGGGCAGGGCCCTCTTCACCTCTTGTGTCGGTTATTGATTGCTTTATATGTTACTCTGTATGTCCAATGTATAAAACCCACTTATTGTACAGCGCTGCGGAATATGTTGGCGCTTTATAAATAAAATGTTAATAATAATAATATTCATTTTGGCTGAAAAGGATTTAGCTGAATCTGAAACTAAAAAAAATCCTTGGATTTCACCAAATCCTGAATTGGTGCTCCTAACTTGGATAGGAGCATCCATTCTAATAATACAGCAGGGTCTTAAGGGCAAGCATTGCAATGGCTTGCTCCTTGTATTGCTCTTGATACAACCTTGTATCTGTCAGGAGTGTGTGCCTGTGCTCTATCTCTCTCTGGTGGTGAATCCAAAATGGTGGTGCCTGGGGTTTTCATGTCTTGGTCACATAATTGCTTTGGTGCGTGATATGGTTTAGTGCCAAATTTCAAATAAAAAGACACCAAGGACTCAAGTTTAACTCCCAAAAAAGGACTTTGCTTGCAACTTCCTGAGTGCACTTTAAAATACTTTCTTGGACTGTTATTCTGTCTTCTGACTATTTTGCCTGATCCTGACTTCGCTGATTGCTGCCTGAACCGACCTGTGCCTGAAGATCAACTTTGAGACTCGTTAACCCTTCTGGACTATTTGCTTACCTGAACTGTAGCTTCCTTCTTGGTCCTGACTACAAACCCAGACTGACTGAGGGCTTGATGCAGTTACAGATCACAGGCCAAAAATTTCTACCAGAAAGGTGGCATCCAACAAATTACACATAGCACTAACCTTCCATAAGCACGTGCACAATACAGTAAGTTGTGTGTCTCAGTAAGTGAACGCAACAACAAACGCATCCAAAGAAAAGTAAAACAACAAGAATATATGGTAATTAAGGTTAATATTTGTACTTTTAATATAATATCAACATCTTAATAAATGCATTTTCCTTTAAGATAGATTTACAGTTGTGGATATGTTTCATGAAATAGATGGATTTATTTTTTTAGTCATAGTCTGAAGACATGACCCCTGATATTGACAGTCAGTGGAGGAATTACTGGGGGGGGGGGGGGGGGGCTGAGTGTGTGGGATAATGTGAAGGTGATGTAAACATGGTGGTGCAGATATAGGGGCAGGCAGGGGCACATTTACCATGAGGACCAATAGGGGTTTAGAAACATTACTGGTGTGCTCTTCAACCATTGGTCATGTGTTTAACCCTTAGTGGTAACTTGGACTGAATTTTTTACTACCATAATCAATATCACTACCAAAGATTCCTAAACACACTGCATCTCCAGAGTTTTCTATGAGATCTTTCCTCTTAAAAACTCTAATCAACAATACAACAATATTAGAGTCCACAATGACTGTCAGTGCCTTCTTGTGACAACTGGACATCAACATTGCTATGAGCTATTATTTATTAGAACAGAGACAATGAGATGCTGAAGCTGTTTCCTTATAAAGAACGTGTGCCAAGCTTTTATATAAAGCACACCCTGTTTTTTTTGTTCCTTTAAAACCAACTTGTGTAACATTTGACAAACAACAGGGTTTGAGAACTTTTCATGTCTTGATTTCCCTGATTTGTGTGAAAATCCGACTCAATTACGGTAAATAGTTTTAAAGAGTTTCCACTTTGAGGCAGATGCAGAACTAGCATGAAAGATTTTCTAAACTGGCTCCTGTTTGAACTCCTGAAAGAGCACTGACTGAGTACTTGTTCCCTTGTATATTTTCTTTTAAGTTGAGAAAGAATATGTCAACCCCCTTACTCCAAATACATTCATACATTTGAATATATAAATGATACTGTTACCTACCTTGAGTATGTTTCTTCCTGACAGGTATACTGAGAAAACATCTTTCTGTAGAAATGAAATGTTGATATAAATATCTGAGGAAAAATAGTAATCAGAGCATACATTGAGCAGACTTACTGATCTTGTATACCTGGAAACGGATTTTCAAACAGACTCTGTCAGTTCAGTCTTGGCATTTCATGTCAAACAAAAGCACGCCTAAAGACACATTTCAAAAGCAGACAATGCAGCACTTGCTAACCTGCAGAAAATCGAAAAGGATCAGGGAGACAAAGAACAAACAGAATAGGTAAGCATTAAGAAATGGAACACAGTTCTAAAGAGATGTTTCAGAGAGCCAAATATGTTTAAAGAAGCTGGCATAAATAATTAAACATGAGTAAGTAAAATTGAGTATACTTCTTTTTGCCTGTATTGTCTTAAGATTTGTAATGTAGAAATGGAATAATTGATTGAATATCAGCACGAAGTAAGATCATGTTGAAATCTTATTGTCAAAAGATGCGGCTTGGCCTAAAATCTGAACTTTTGTTAACGGCAAGTACACACTTTCCGCAGTATTTGCCTGTTTCAGTCATATGAAAATTTGGGTCAGGTAGCCGTTATCTGAATTGACAGCAGCTATCTCACAAAAAGATGTTTTCTTATAATGTGACCTTTTCTATCTGCTGTGTCACATTTACGCCACTCATGTTGCTTATATTGTGTCATATTGTACGGTGATTTGATGCTACATAACACAACATGACATGAGCCATCGCAGACTGCTATCCACATCACTTTCACTCCTGTTTCTTCCACTGATTTCTTTTTGCAGTTTCTTTACTTAGGAAAGTTATATACTATTCATTTTCACTTTTAAGGCAGTAACATGAAATCCAAAGCTTATAAAATGCATATTTTATAAAGCACAAAACAAAACCTTGGCATTTGCGGTCACTTAAGACCAATGATTGGCCCTAATTTTGAGACATTTACTGTTCCCTCTTGGATATTTGCCGAAGGCGAAAGCCTTTAGAGAGGACGTCTTTATAGGTAGGATGTTTGAACATATTGTCAAAGTAGAAATAATAAGAAAAAAACAGGCAATGTTTGATGGATAGCTGAGTCTCCTCTTCCAAGTGACAACAAAGAACATCTTCAAAATCATTGTAATTGAACTGAAAACTTAATATTTATATTCCCATTCCAGTACTTCAGAACTCTTTTTTTTTTAGATTTTTCATCCTAGTACTCTTAATACTGAAAATGCAAAGATTATATAGGATCTTTAACATCCTGTAGATATATCCTTATAACCAGTGCTTAGTGATACCATTCGTTTTATTCGGTGCTTAGTGATGTCATTTGTGTCATCTGAATCAATGAAACTTATGTATTATAAAAACACTTATGTAATAAAATACTTATGTATATTATAAAAAATAATGTACCCCCTGCTTCATGACTTGTTACTCTTATATTTTGCAATAAGTGTACAGTATTTTCTCTCTCTCTCTCTCTCTCTCTCTCTCTTTCTCTTTCTCTCTCACACACACTCACTGAATTAATTATTTCTGAATTAAATGTAAACCTTCCACATAACTTTAATTTTGTTGGTACAACAAAAAGTACACTCAGGGGCACATTTACTAATCCACGAACGGACCGACGCGTCCGAATGCGTTTTTTTCGTAATGATCGGTAATTTTGCGATTTTTTTTCGTCGCCATCGCGACTTTTTCGTAAATTGTGACGACTTTTTTGTAGCCATTACGACTTGCGCGAATTGTCGCAACTTTTTTGTACCCATCGCGTCGAGTACGAAAGTTTCGGATTCATTCAAGCTTCAGTATTGTGACTTTCCTTGGGCCGGGTTGGAGCTGCAGAGTGCCATTGAGCCCTATGGGAGGCTTTCCTTGGGCCAGGTTGGAGCTGCAGAGTGCCATTGAGCCCTATGGGAGACTTTCCTTGGGCCAGGTTGGAGCTGCAGAGTGCCATTGAGCCCTATGGGAGACTTTCCTTGGGCCAGGTTGGAGCTGCAGAGTGCCATTGAGCCCTATGGGAGACTTTCCTTGGGCCAGGTTGGAGCTGCAGAGTGCCATTGAGCCCTATGGGAGACTTTCCTTGGGCCAGGTTGGAGCTGCAGAGTGCCATTGAGCCCTATGGGAGACTTTCCTTGGGCCAGGTTGGAGCTGCAGAGTGCCATTGAGCCCTATGGGAGACTTTCCTTGGGCCAGGTTGGAGCTGCAGAGTGCTATTGAGTCCTATGGGAGGCTTCCAAAATCATGTTAAGTCTGAAAGGTTTGCCCGTCGTTTACGAGCACTCAATACGAAAAAGTCGCGACAATATATGAGCAAGTCGTAACGGCTATGAAAAAGTCACGACAATTTACGAAAAAATCGCCAAAAATACAAAAAAGTCCCAAAATGTTTGTTTCCAATGCGATTTTTTCCCATTCGAATTCGTGGATTAGTAAATCAGCCCCTCAGTGTTTCTTCCCAGGTCAGCTGATGTCTGATATTTCTAGAAGTTTTCAGACCAGAAGCTTAAAATCTATAATGATTTATTCTGTAATAAAAGCCTTTTTTTTTTTTTTTTTTTAAATCAGTTGACCAGTAAAATCTATTTGATGATGGGCTGTTATAGGTTACTCCACCTGGGCAAATTTAGGGACATATTTATTAACACTAGAGACAAACATCACCAGTGATGTTGCCCATAGCAACCAATCAGATATTGCCTTTTGTTTTCTAACTTGTAGGTGACCATTCAAATTTAACTGCCAATTGGTTACCAGTGTTAATAAATACTTAGGGACTAAATTTCTTAGGGGCCTATTTATTATTCTGTGTAAGATGAAATTTGCAGGAAAAAACAGTGTAAAAAGCTGTGTTTTTACACACCAGATTTTACACCGTTATTTTACCTAAGCTCCGGCAGAAGAAAAGCACTTAAAAAATGACGCAGATTTTACTCCATTTTTTACATGGCTAAGGTTGACGATGTGTGGCGAATTGTATCTCGTTTTTTACACAGCATAATAAATATGCCCCTTAGTGTAATTTATCAGCCTAGTCATTTTTTAAGCATTTGCAGGGATTCATTTATTATAAAAGTGTTTAATCAATTTTTTTAGATTCAGTCACTGTCAGTCCTTATATCAACAGTTGTAAGTGATCTGAAATATTAAAAGCATAATAATCACCCATACACACTATAGATTATATGGTAGCCTGTTACGTTTCATACTTTGTCTATAAGAGTAATTCAAGTAATAGACATTATACATTATGCAACCTATATAGAAATCTCATTAATTTAACAAATTTACAGAAAAAGATCAAATAATAGGATAAATGATAACTAATATCAGTTCATAATACGATAATAAAAGTTAGGTTTATAATAACAAGCTGCTGACATAAGTATTAGACTAGGCCCATATAGAACTAACAAGACACCTTAGCTTTTTGTGGTTCCCTGAGTATACCATACTATACACTACTTGCACAGGATACGTATATACAGTTGAGCTTGAAATCGTGACATTGGTAGAAAATCTAGAAATAAATAAGTAAAAGCAGAAAGTTTATGTTTTAAGAACTATCATATTCTCCATGACTAGCCAATAATAAAGTTTTCATGCAGTAGATTTTAAAGATTCTTTCTCAATAAATGATTTAGTGGGATAAAGTAAAATTATTAAGAAATTGCTGCCTTGCCTTTAGTCAGCTCTAGGTCATTTCTATAAAACCCTATCATGCTTTTTTAGCCTGGAATTTATATCTCCTCTTCATTTAATATTCAGTTTATTTTTTTCTATCCGTGCTCTGTGGTTGCCTAAGTGCTTAATGCCTGTTCTACCCTTCCTTCCCCTGTCTGTGTGTGCAATTAAAGGTTGCACAATATGGAGTCATTGGGTTATATTGACCAATATATCCCAAAATTTAATTAGAGGAAGAAGTAGTAGAATCATTTTGAGGATATAACAGTATGAAAGAATGTTTTATTACTTATTGTTTCATTACTATTGTTTGTTGCACCCAGACACAGACACAAATAATATTATATTGTCGGGCAGATCTAAAACAGAGGTTTAACTGGGATTATTTGACATTGAGGACTAGGGCACACTGAGAATGTTATACTGTGTTTCTAATTAGTGGAGGTCAAAATCCAGAAATTTATGTGAGTCTCTTTTTCATTGATTACAATGAGAATCCCTTTGAGTATCCCAAGGCCCATTGTTATTGCTTGAACTTGCACTAATGTGCTAGGTGATTCTCAATAATTGGATCACTGCTACTAAGTAGTGGTAATCAAAACACCCCAGTGTGCCATAGGCTTACAATTAAACCATGCTGACTTAGGTTTTTAACCACACTGTAGGTTCAAAACATGTATTTTTGTTACTTTGGGCTGTTGCAAATGCCATGGACTGCAAATTGTAGAGCCGTTTCCCCAATTGAATACCAATAAATCTATAAAAAATACTAGATCCTGGAACAAATGGAAAGGTGTCACTAATATGACTTAGCCATAAGCTTCCTATGCTTGTGTTGCATTTGTAAACAGTAGTCTTTCAAACCACTAACTTATTTGTTGGCTTACAGAGTAAGTAGTCTCACAGAGAACTATACTAAATGGGGAATTGGGCATCACTGAGGCAATAGAACAAGAGCTCTTTATATCTCAGGTGGCACCCTGGTGAGCAAGATCTCTAGCCAGGCGTCTAATTTGCTTATAAGCTATATGAAATATCATGTAATAATATAGATAGCAATAGAGTGCAGTATGTGCATTTAATTCATGGTGCTAAATGCTGATTAAAAATGTGTGAAATAATGAGACACATCAGTGGGCAAATAGGTCACAAGAGAGGAGACCCTCATTGATGCAAATTAATGTGGGGATTAACGATTTGGTCCAGATGTATTCCAGTGTGAAAAAGAAAATGTGAAATCTGAAATATTTATTTGTTTATTTTTAGTATTTTTTTTTTTACGAGCAGTGGCAATCATAAAATATACTGAACATATGAAATTAAGTCTTGTGTAATTATAATTACTTAAGGCAATATTTCGTGGCAGATTTGTGATGATCATATCCCTTTAAAGAAAAAAAAAATAACATAATATAAAGAATATCCCATTTCTGGATCTATGGGTATGTTCTCCTGCATTAGTCTACTATTGCTCTAAAAATGTTTGCATGAGAAACATTCTGGGGCTTTTAATAATGATACCATTACTTATAAATTTATATTAACATATCCCATGTGATAAGTCAGATATCACTAATGGCAAAACCAGTGGCTTGTTTGCAGGGATTTGTTGAGCTCTGGAAATTTACGGGAAGACTAACATTCATATGATGTGTTTGCCTAAGTGTTTGCTTGTTTCTAATTAGTTTGTCTTTATTGGTTAATAGCTCCACAGTCAGGAGCAGATTGACTCTGCAGGGTTTACACTGAGGGGCACACGTTGTTATCATCATCTGTTCATCTAACCTTGTTAAAAAACATAAAGCAAATCCTTATCAGAGCACAAACTACAATTTTAACCCAGAAGGATCAAACATTAAGACCTTAATGTGAGGCAACCAATCCTGTTCCTTTTGGAATATCCAGCCCCAAGAGTAGAGACCATAGAGTGCGCATTACATAACATTATCTCAGAATGCATAATGGCGAAGTTGCCAAGGTAGAATCAGATGCTGTATTAGTTCTCCAAGAGACTGGGTTTGAGAAGAATTTTGAAAAATACAGGGGTACAGAGCAGCAAGAGAGAAAGGTCTATGATGGGAGATGGCAATGGATGTGAGTGATAAGTGAAGCGATGAAGTGAGGTCCAGAGTAAAAAATGGGGTTTTGATTAACAGGGAACCATAAATATTTTAGAGCTGAGGAGCGGGTTTCTTTTTAAGGTGTGAGGAGGAAGGTTCTGCTAGCAGAGGGTAAGAGAGTATGAAGGGGAGAGAGGAGGCAGGAATGCTATGGTAAATTGGTTCATAAAAATCAGAAAGCTGTGAAGATTCCAAACTGGGGAACTGCAGAACAAAATGATGTATAATTCAAAAACCAATAAAAATAAATAATGAAGATCGATTTGTCTTATACTGTCTTAGAATATCACTATCTGCATCATGCTAAATGTCTATTTAAAGGTGAACTACCAATTTAATTGGGTTATACGCTGTCTGTGACACACCATTATCATCATTTTTTTTTTATATATCTCCAGAAAGTTTTGCAGAGATTTATAATCATTTATAAGAAAAAGGGCATTTACAATAACTTCACAAACAAGGGTTAAAGAACATAAACTAGGATTGGAAGGCCCTGCTCCAAAGCACAGATATTGGGGAGGTGGCATAAGGAGCCCTATTTTCCTGTTAATCATTGTTGGCATGTAAATGCAGTGTGATCACTGTGGTATGGTCCATGTTGACCAAATAATGTGTGTGTCTTTGACCTATAGCAGGGTTGTCCAATTAACGGCCCGTGGGCAGCATCCGATCTATGGCCCTCCCGTGTGGCCCCCCGTCTGTCTGTCTGCTGTGACTGCTTATCTTTGTGTAAGCTTTAAATGGTATCAGTACTGATATTAACCCTGCATATGTGTACCATACTCTGCCTGCCCTATGCTGCCTGTGTTTTCCATACTTTGCCTGCCCTATGCTGCCTGTGTGTGCCATACTGTGCCTGCCACCATTAATGTAGATATGGTCTTAACAAAGGTGTGGTTTTAATAGAGGAGTGGTCAAAACTTTATCGTCCCTCCACCATGTAGGCCAGAAAATCTCCAGCCCTCTGTGTGGGCTTTGACTCTGTACAGGGGGCTCAGCTTGACAGATAATTAAGGTAGAACTTTTTATCGCTTTGATACATCTAGAGCAGGGATCCCCAACCTTTTATTCCCATGAGCCACATTCAAATGGAAAACGCTTTGGAGAGCAATACAAGCATAAAAAAGTTTCTGGAGGTGCCAATAAGAGCTATAATTGGCTATTTGGTAGCCCATATGTTTACTGGAAGCTTTCAGGAGGCTCTGTTTGGCAATTACACTGGGTTTTTATGCAATCAAAGCTTACCCCCTAACCAATTAAAAAAATTAAAAAATAAGCACCTGCTTTGAGGCCGCTGGGAGCAACATCCAAAGGGTTGGCGAGCAACATGTTGCTTACGAGGCACTGAATGGGGATCACTGATCTAGAGTTTGAACAAACTGATCATTATGTTTTTTTTTATGTATATGGACTCAGATATTTAGCCAAATATTTAGCGGAAAATGTGCCCCTACTGTAATTTATACAGATATTAGAAGTCACAGAAGAATTACTTGACCATATAAAAGCACAATGATGTACCATCACTCCAGAGTAATTTATCATGTTTTTATAAATTTTAGAAGAGGGAACATTATTCATATATTATTCATTATATATTATTCATTATATTATATAATCTAGTGTTAAATGTACAGAGGCAAGCCAAAGTCTACTAAGAACTTTTATTGATTGTTGCTTATATTGTGTTTTTGGAATAGTGACAGGCAGTGGCCAATGGGAGAGGGGATCGCCATAAAGAACAGTGTATTATTTTGAGTTTAGGCAAGAAATATGCTGCTGCAACAAGGACTGCTAGAAGCAAGAAAGTGTAAGAGGCTGGCACAATAACAGGTGGCTAAGCAGAACTGAAGCTAGGCTGATAGATGGAAATGACTGAGATGCACTGTTCCACCAAAGTAACAAGGTCACAATATGAAGGGCTCTTGAACATGTGTGCTTAAAGAATCTAATTAAATGAATAAAAAAAAATATTTCTAAAGACTAAGAAGTAAATGGCAAAGTCATCTACCTACTATACTCAAACATGGTGTCTGTGGTAAAAACTGGAAGCGCTATGAATAATATGCAACATTTTACACATTGGGCCAGATTCAGTTAAATAATAAGAAAAATGTATCATATGTTTTTCACATGAAAACTCATGCATGTGATTCAATTCAAGGAGAAAAAACTTTTACCTAATTCAATTCCAGTTTTTTTTTCCCCATAGACTTTAATAGAGTTTTGATGTGATAAACAGTGAGATCTATTTTCTAAATTGAACTGCATCTCATGTTGAATCTCATCCATTAATTTTCATGTGATAAACCTTTTCTCACTGAATTGAATCTGGCCCATGGTGAGCTGATTAGAATAAAGGCAAATGAGCACTGGAATTTGACTGGAGGCAAAAATATAAAAAAACTAAAAACCTAAACTTAATGGTAAAGAAATATATTATTAGTGGCTACAGTGCTAGGCCAAAATCTCAGGCCAGTCTTCTTGTGTCAAAACTGTATACAAAAATGTACCTTGTGATGTTTGTGATTGATGTGCAAGGCACAACCTGGAAAGGGAGTCTTGTACCTGACACTGAGCAGAAGGTAGAGGGTTAAAATTGCATGCAATAAAGGAAAGACAAATACAAACATACAGGGCACTCAGAATGTAGCAAGTGCAACTCAAGTTCCATTTACAAACAGAAGCAAGTAATTCTGGGAAAACATAGCATTGTGGGTAAAAAAAAACATTGTGAATTAAACCTTTTCTTTTTGCTCTTAGACCTTACCTCCCAATAATAAATGAGGCCTGAGGTTTGATTGGACAATGTGCTTGCTAAATTATCAGTTTCCAAAGTGGGAAAGTTATGCTGCCATGGATAAGCCAGAGAGCACAGCATTACTTTTCCTGACACTATTTAGTACTGATTTGTTTGCAATGCAGTGTTGCTGTAAATAAATATAAGTTACATTTCTTTTAATTTCATAAACCACATTTACATTGTGATTGTAGTCTGTGCTGGTGTCTTCTGGATGATGTAGCTTAATGCGTCATTTATGATGCCTGGAACTTTAACTGAATGCTATTTCAGTCTTGGAATTGTACAGCATTGACATGTTGTCAGAATGTCATCTCTATGCTTTTACCTCAACTTGTTTTTCTTCCACTGCTTGGCATATGGTGCTTCTATCAGGAGTGTTAGGATAAAATTATACATAAAGCATAATTAGAAATACAAAAAAATTCAACCTTCCATCAGGGCGCTGTGCAATGTGTGTAATAGATATGTGCATGTAAAGCAGGAGAGGTCAACGTTTTAATTGTCAACGTTAGCAATTAATTTGGAGCCTTTTGAAATGGAAAAAAAAAAAAAAAAAGAGCAGAAGCCCCAGGTATAAAACTGTTTCTGAAAGGCTAAGTATTTTTACTGTGAGTGACAGGCAATGTCTTCTAGTTCTGCCTTTTCCCAGTGCTCTGTAAATGTCACTGTTCCCTGAGCTTTTAAGGCCACTTTTTCTCCAAGTCCAAATTAATAAAATGAAGTGTGCTCACTCAGTGCATTTGGCTCTGCGGCACGGCAGGTAACCCAGGAAAAAATGCTTCAGAAAATATTACGCTAACAGTAGGTGTCTACAGACAGGTCGAAGGAAAGAAAATTACCTTTCTAATCATCGACTTACAGTACAATATGCCTGTTAAACCAGCCTTTACTGTCTGACATTAAATCATGCTGTAAATGTTTTAATTTTCTTTTCTTTTCTTTTTTTTTTTTACATTTTCTTTAATTAACTGTTTATGAAATAAAGATATCAGTGGCATGCAAAGGGTTATCAAGCCTCAGGCAGGACTAGGGTTTCACTAGTACCCAGAGAGTAAAAGTAATAGGAATATAAGTCTCTGGAGATAGCCTGGTGTACTAAGCAATTCATATTACAAATGCACTATTTACAAAGGCACTGGCAAATGTGGGGCCCGAAAATGGACCCACTGGGTCCAAACATGCTCCTAAACCTCTGCATGGTTCATCTATTGGTGCTTGGAAAACCCTGCAGCTACTGCTACCCTGGACCTGGCCGGAGCTACAGAGTTCCTACAGCAGCTTGTGTCAATAGACTTCACCAGACTTGTGCCCAGCAAATCAGATACAGGTATAAGTCCCTTATCCAGAAACCCATTATCCAGAAAGCTCTGAATTACAAAATGGCCATCTCCCATAGACTCCATTATAAGTAAATATTTCTAATTTTTAAAAATGATTTCTCTGTAATAATAAAACAGTACCTTGTACTTGATCCCAACTAAGATATAATTAATCCTTATTGAGGGCAAAACAATCCTATTGGGTTTATTCAATATTTGAATGATTTTTAGCAGACTTCAGTTATGGAGATCCAAATTACGGAAAGTTCCCTTATCTGGAAAACCCCAGGTCCCGAGCATTCTGGATAACAGGTCTTATACCTGTACAATCACCATTTTGAAGCACTCTGCAGAAAACTGCAGGGACAATTTTGTCTGAAGTTATCATGATTAGTTGAATCTTCCTGCGATTGTAACATTTACCTCAGTTTTTTACACATTTGAAAAAGTTGTAGTGCTTTATGCATTGAGATGTGTATTTCTTTCTACAGTTGTAACATGACTCTACTTCTTTCCTGTCAAAATACTATAGTTCTGTCGTGCTTTATCACTGGGAGTCTAGCTATTTCTATAGCAAAGTATGACAAGATTAATCACAAGATCAATGAACCTCTGTCATAGGAATTCACTGGCTGCATCCTAGCCTGGTAACAGAATGAAGTTGGAAGAGTGCAGAAAGGAAAGTTACCTGAAATGGCAAAAGCAAACAATGTCAAACTTCAATGTCCATTTCAAACTTTTATATGTATTTTCCAATAAACGTATTTTAGAAATACTGATACCAATTAAATGTTTTTCTTTTAAATAAAGTATTGCAAGTATTGCATTTATTTAAGAATGATATCAGGGTTCATTTATATTTGCAAGGACAGTGGGCTTGTGCAGTGGGCAGTGCAACCAGTTGCACCTAAAGCCTCATTCATTAAAGTTCTGTGCCTCAAAATGCACTATTCACACTTCCATATATTTTCTCTTGCCACTGCTCAGTCCCTCCAGCCTTCAGTTCTAAATCAGGCTCTGATGCGCCTCTTGATGCATGGGAACTCTGCAGCTATCACCACCTCCTGACCAGGCAGTAAGTCCAGGGTTCCTCCAGCTAGCGCTGCCTGAGGTGGCCAAGTTGATGCCACTCCCTCTGCGCTTAGCTTTTTTGCATCGGGGGGTGGGGGACACCACATTGCTAGTAGAAGAGCTGGGCCTTTGTTTATTTGCCAGGGCGTTGCCACCTAAGGCAACAGTGCCCCCACCTCCAGCGCCCTGCATCAATAGTCAGTGCATTGTGGGAAAAAAACATGCCAATTGCACTCTAAATTGCACTTTGCACACTGTGTCTAGGTAAGGGTTTCCCCCCAATATGTTTGTTAAGTCATGGTCTAATTCAGATATTCTGTAAAACAGATCATTTGATTTAAAATCCACAGAATAATTCTGCACTCTCTTCTTTTCAGCAGCAAACATTTTTCAAATGCGTATGGTATCATGAAATCAGTGGCCACCCAGCTTACAATAATATTAAGATAGGAGAGAATGCAAAGGACAACATTTCTTCTTTTAATGTTTTTAAAGGGTCTGTTTCATATCACATTTCAACCAAACTGTATGCGTGGCTCCTTTAATGGATGTATTAGGGCTGTCAGGCTCTGAAAGTATAGCTTCAAGAGAATACTGGGTTATCAGCAGTGGAAAGATGAGCTACCTCAGTCAACCAAACGTTATTAGCTGTTTTCCCCCATTCTAATTGTAATTAATCTAACTATCAAGTGGTTGATTGGTTAGATTAATGCAGTTTGACTATTTAAATGTGCACCTAAATTGTATGTTTATCAGTCTGATCATCCTGTCATGGCCAATGTACGGGAAGGACTGGGTCACAGGTTTAGACAGCATCTTTGTCAGTGCAAAGACCGGGCACTAAATTGATACTCCCTATTAAGGAGCCAATAAACCTTGCTAACTCTATGCTTTAAGTTTTTAAGAGCTGGTAAATCTATATATCTTTGTAGGCGAGATTGAAATAATCTGATACACATCCCCCATCACAAGCAGAATCTGAGAGCAACCCAGTCTTTCCTCTCGGGGGGAAAGGAGAAGCAACATCTTTCACTTATCAGATATTTTGGTTAAAGTGGATTTCTGGATTCTGTTGAACACTTTCATGTTTCCCAAAGCACAAACCAAATGAAAATGTTTTTCTGAGGGTAAGAGCTATTCTACTCAAAAATCCTTTAAAGGGTTTTTCTCAGTATTAGCTTTATGTGTTCATAGCAATTCTGTTTGCAATTCCTTTCTTCTACTTGAAAAAAATGGTACATTCTGTTGTTTCTTCCTGCGGAATGCTTCTAATGCTGACCGATTCAGCTTTATTGGATTCATTTTACTTCTTAGATAATTGCTGCTAAGAGGTAAATACTTGCAACAGAATTTAAATTAAAAAAATCACAGAGGCTAAGTGAGATGTTTTTAATTAGATGTTTGGTCATTATTAGTATAGCATTAAAACAAACATTTCTACTAAGCTTGCACTGGCCTAGGTTTTTTCTTTTTACCTTGGTGAAAGCACATAGAACATTCCTGAAGCTTGGCACTATGATTTCATTGCATATTCATGGAAAAGAAATCTGTATTAAATTATTTTGATGTGCTTCAGATGTATTTTAGATAAGAGGTCACCAAGCAGAAGGTGTCATTATTTCCACTTGTGAAAGCAAATTTCCATTGGTATTTTTACTGTAGTGTCTTACACACCAGAAGACCACAAACTATGAAGATAAATATAATCAAGGATCTAGAATAAGAATAGCATTGAGAATATTTATTACCGGAGGTTTTTTACACAATATGAATATGAAGCAATGAAGTGCACTGGAAATACAGAACAAAATGCTGACTTTTATGATTTTATATTATGGTATATATGGTTTATGTATGTGAGTGTATAGATAGGTCAGTATACTGTAGGTTTGTGTGCTGGGTTTACTTGGAAGGGTTGAACTTGATGGTCTCTTGTCTTTTTTCAACCCAATGTTACTATGTAACTATGATTTGCAGTTCTGTCCACTGATTTATCAAAGGATGTATTCATATTTTTTGTGCTAATAATCATGATTTTTTAACTTCAAAAAGTGAATTTTTCACAATTTATTATACATCAAAACCATGAAAAACACGAATGTAAAAATAAGCCATCTAAAAGCTTGCAACGGTCATGTAGAATTCAACAAGAGCTGTCCTGGGCATTTTTTACTGTCCTTTCACTTCAAGGTATTCGATTTTTTCATATTTTTGGAGCTATTCAGCCTAAGCCTAAGCGATGTAAGGCTCACAATCCAAGGAATTCATGTTTTTATGCATTTTTATTCCATGTTTTTATCAGATTTTTTAATAAATAAGGAAACATTTGTGCCTTTTAAAAATGTGAGTTTGAGATTGAAGAAAAACTACATAAATAATGAATAAATAAATAAATGAATAAATAATGAATAAATAAATAAATCTTGCCCAAAGTTTAATTTATGCATCAATTCCTGCCACCAAGTGTATATAGGGAACAGAAAACATGAGAGGCTTATTTTATTGTGAAATTATTGCTTAGCTGAAATCCTGGGTCAGATTCAATTTGATGGGAAGGATTTATCCCTTTAATCAATTCCTGATTTTTCCATAGACTTCAATCGAGTTCTTATGTAAGAAATCATGAAAAAAAGTTTTTGTACCAAATTGAATCTGGTCCATTAGGCTAGATTTAATTTAATGGCAAAACTTATCTCCAAATTTGATTCCAGATTTTCCCATAGAACCAGATGCAATTCAATGATAAAAACGTATTTCGCTGTTTATTACATGAAAACTTTATTGAAGAAAAAACTGGAACTGAATTAGGAGCAAAGTTTTTTCTTCTCAAATTGAATCTCCCCAAAAGTGGATTTGACTTGGTAAAGTTAATTTAAAGAAGGGGTTAAATTCAAACACATTGAGCTTATGATATTGATATTATCAGTTTGGAATGTGAACATTTTCATATGTATTTGAAAATGAATTTATATATAATCCTACATATGTTGAAATTACTCTACCAGAAGGTAGAGAACTGCAGAAAAAGATATTTGGTCCATTAGCCAAAACAATTCATAAACAAATGAATAAAATATGAAATAAAGAGAAAGCACTATGATATGGTTTAAATCCCTTCACGTTATTTACTTTAAATGCAGTTGTGAGTAAGAAGGCTCTTATAAGGATTGTCGAGTGTAAAGATAATAAAAGAGGAACAGGTCAAGGATTTGTTATAATTACTTTATTGTCAATTCAAATGTACATTGCTTTTACTCTGCGAAACTGCAGATTGGTATCCTTTTAAGAAGTCTGCTTATTTATTGTTAAACACAAGAGAATTTGAGAAAGACCAGTTGGGCCAACAAAGAAGAACAATAGGTGAAACCCAAACCTAAAGAACTGTGATTCAGCGTTCAAATTCTTTCATCCATCCATATCAGTTGCCACATTGATTCAACCAGATGATCTAGAGTCTATGATTAAACATTATCTATATAAATGTGAATTGAATCACTGCTGATGTTGTCTAATCTATAAGTTCATGGGAATGCCTTTTGGGATGAGCTGTTATTCTAAAAACCATGACTGCAAAACTGTATCTGTACTCATCAACAGTCAGGTCCCATATGTGCTGGCTGCTGCAACTCTTGCGCAACAAACCACTAAAGTATTGGAAATGCTACAGCCACCAGGAGTTGCTGGATGGTCATTTCATTGCTTTTGCCTATGTCATAGATTTCAACTGTTCAGTGCGATCACTCCTTAAATGAATGCACTGTAACTGTTTGTGTAGCTCTTTTTAGAAGAGCTTGACATTGTGGGAGCTTACAGCAATGCAAATAAAAAGAAGTTAGGAATATGCTATACTTTGAAATAGCTTGTATTGCTTCTAGAAAAGTACTGTAAATTGAAATATTACCCAAGGCAGCAAGTTAGATCAAATGAGTTCCCTGTATTTTAAAATATTACATTTAACTGAATGGAACTCAAAGCCAAGTTAGACTTATAAATGAATTATAACACTTTTAGTGACTTGCCTAAGGTTAAAAGGACTAGATTATGTTTCTTCTAGTGCACATACTATCTCCGCAATAAATAGTAATGTTTTTAGTCATTTATAAATATAATGAAATATATATGGTTATATGCATTGGAGTTTATTTAATAAAATGAACATAAAATGTGGAGAAGTACAGAAAGGAATACAGGCATAGGATCTGTTATCCAGAATGCTTGGGACCTGGGGGTTTCTGGATAATTTGGATCTCATACCTTATGTCTACTGAAAAATCATATAAACATTAACTAAAGAGTATTGTTTTGCCTCTAATAATAATTAATTACATCTTAGTTAGGATCAAGTACAAGGTACTGTTTATTATTACAGAGAAAAAAGAAAACATTTTTAAAAATTAGAATTATTTATTTATAATGGAGTCTATGGGAGATGGCCTTCCCATAATTTGGAACTTTCTGGTTACTGGATATTGGATCCCCTGACTCTGTTATTAAGTAAGAATACATATATTCTGACCATCAAAGTCTTCTGAAGGCAAATAAATATTTTGATAAGTACCAGAATACACAAATAAATAGGGGGTATGATTTAAAAAGTACATATGATTTAGCATCCACATTTTCCATGTACATGTTTATTCTTCATTGTGTTTATGCCAGGATGTAATTTGGTCAATTGTTGGCTCAGTAATACATTATGTATTAGGTATTGAGGGGGTTATATTTAAATTATGGTTCACTGGAGAGTGAGCACCTATTGTAATCACATTTTAAATCTATGTAAGGGGACAGCAAGGACCTGTAATATATAGCCAATTAGAGTACCAGAACATTAAAATTAAATGGATGAGTTGGCAATCTTCCATCTGGCACTCCTGCGTAATGCCTATATGCTAAGATTCCCCTTAGCATGGATAATTATGTGTTTACATTAAATCTTTCTAGGTTTTTTCCAACACAGTTTCTGAGCAGTATCTCATAGCTATAGAGGGGTTAACAGATCAAACAATTCTTTAAATAAATAAATATACATTTCAATAGCACTGGGAAAAATGCCCCATTTAGAAAAAAAAAAATATATTATTGATTTTCATGGTCATTTCTCCTCTACCCCTTTAGGAATTTTACATTAAGATATTGTCTAGTGGAATCTCCCTATAACATGTAACCAATGTGTACATTTCTGTTACTAAAGCTAGAATTACCTTGTAAGTTTAAATTCCCGTGTCCTGGTATCTTTGGCTGTGTCCATGAAGAAAGCAGACAAAAAGCCTGTTCAGAGAGATATATATAGAAAAAAAATTATTTCTATTAAAATGTTTTTTGACTTACCATCAGGGCATGTATAGGACCTCATTGGGTCAATTTAGACAGACCACCTATCAATTCTTTTTGAATTGCATATGATCAATACTTAAAATCCTAAGGGCCATTTACCACTGACCTGAATGTAAGTGCTAGAGCTCTTATAGGGGCAAAATCTTGCTCATTCACCAATCACCTGTGTTTAGGTCTTTGGTGCTCTATGCATCTCACACCAGATTAAGAACATGGATCTTGGCCTTGCAGTGCTCTCAGCTTGAGAGTCTGAATAACGCATTTACTAGGAGGTAGGTAGGGGGTGAGAGGAAGCCTACATACCCCTTTCTTCACACCTCACATGAATTTAGTGCTGCTAAATGCAGACAGTACTGTATTTATCGGAGAAACACAGTTCCTTATTTTCCATTGTGGGTGCAAAGGCCTGTGACGTAAGGTACTAGCCATAGGACAGGGCACAGAATGTAAAAAAAAAATGGTGGCTTACACCTGTTTTTTGCATTGTGCCCTAAGAATGATAAATATCTCTTTTCTGCTGGCATTAACAGATGTAAAAGTGTGAGGAACTTCCCTTTACATTAGCTCATAATTATCCATTTCATGAACTACCTTTCTCTGTCCTTTATCTATATCTATACACTTCTTTTTTTCATCACTTATCCCCACAAGGATTCTGCCCTTTGCTGTTCCACCTGGCCTTGAGGATTAAGATGATCAACTCTTAAAGGGCTCTGGATGCAAATAGTGCTACTGGATGTCTAGGGGCTGATTTACTAAGACACAAATTCGAATCCGAATTGGAAAAATTCCGATTGGAAAACGAACATTTTGCGACTTTTTCGTATTTTTGGTGATTTTTTCGGCGCCTTTACGTCTTTTCGGGAATTGTTGCGACTTTTTCGTTACCAATACGATTTGCGCGAAAAAACGTGAGTTTTTCGTAGCCATTACGATTCGCTCGTATCTTGTCGTGACTTTTTCGTATTGAGCGCTCGTAAGCGGCGGGCGAAACTTTCAGACTTAGCACGATTTTGGAAGCCTCCCATAGAACTCAATGGCACCCTGCAGCTTCAACCTGGCCCAAGGAAAGTCTCCCATAGGGCTCAATGGCACTCTGCAGCTCCAACCCGGCCCAAGGAAAGTCTCCCATAGAGCTCAATGGCACTCTGCAGCTCCAACCCGGCCCAAGAAAAGTCTCCCATAGGGCTCAATGGCACTCTGCAGCTCCAACCCGGCCCAAGGAAAGTCTCCCATAGGGCTCAATGGCACTCTGCAGCTCCAACCCGGCCCAAGGAAAGTCTCCCATAGGGCTCAATGGCACTCTGCAGCTCCAACCTGGCCCAAGGAAAGTCTCCCATAGGACTCAATGGCACTCTGCAGCTCCAACCTGGCCCAAGGAAAGTCTCCCATAGGGCTCAATGGCACTCTGCAGCTCCAACCTGGCCCAAGGAAAGTCTCCCATAGGGCTCAATGGCACTATGCAGCTCCAACCTGGCCCAAGAAAAGTCACCATACTGAAGCTTGAATGAATCCGAATGTTTTGTACTCGGCGCGAAAGCTGCGAAAAAGGCGCGACTTTTCGCGCAAGTTTTAACGCTATGAAAAAATCGCCAGATTTTGGGCAACATTCGGAATGGCAAAAGAAAAAGTCGCGACAATTTTCTGAAAAATCGCCAAATACCGATCATTACGAAAAAAACGCAATCGGACGCATTCGGCCCGTTCGTGAGTAAGTAAATGTGCCCCCTAGTGTGCTGGATGCTTCATAGTATAGTCCTCATAGTCTACTGGATACACTTCCTGCAGCCTAGGAGTCAATGGAGGACAGAACAGCTAAAAAGGAAGTGTTGTCTAATGTGAGGTTCATAGCCAAATCTCCCATTTGGTAGAAAATATATCTGTAAAAGAAAGGGACATGTATCACCACACAGCTAATACAAAGTTTTACCTGGTAGCAACTGAATGGACACTTAACAGTATTTTACAAAGGAAAACAATTCTAATAATAATGCAGCACAATCTTGGGCAATGTTGTTCCTGTCGTGGCAAGGGGGTTTGCCTACATTAGCTTAGACCAGTGGACACCATGTATCGTGCAGCCCCCATTGAAATCAAGAAAGTGTGGTGAGTGCTGACTGCTTTCATTGCAGCAAACATTTCTAAAAAATCTCCCATTTACATGTAGTTACAGAGTTTCTCTGGGTCTCTGTACCCAGCTCAGATGGATGGCTTTCTGTACCTACCATTATAACTGCTGCCATGTTGGAAGGGCTCACTCAATCATCTGTTTATTTTTATGAATTGGTTTTGAAGCAACTTGTGTTCTGGCTATAGATCCTCTTTTAAATGAAATAAATGAAAAGCTCCCAAACTGAAAAATAACAAAAGCCTAAATGTTGTTCCACCAAAAGCTGGTATCAGCCTGGATTAATGGAACGCAGGGCTAGGAACCAATTTCGGAAGGCCGTTTTCATTTGGAGGCATCAAATTAAACACGTTACAGGCTTTGCATTGTGAAACCGCTGTTGTTTATTCATTGTGGCCCTTTGGGACTGCTTTTTCAAAGGAAGCCGAGTGATTTACTGAGCTTCCTTTCCATCCTGGCATGTGTTTATTGATTTTCTATAAAAAGTGGACATCAAGAATCTTATTTAGAGTTACTTTAGGATTCAAGAAACTGATAACAGACACTTTGTTCTACCTTCACTTTGTATTTGAGTGTCTGTGTTTAATTAGTAATTGGTTTAAAAATGTTCATTATGAGTATTAGTCACTTTAAGCCTTGAATTAAATGCATGTGCTTATCTAACCATTATGACACTTATACATTTATACTGCAATACAGCTCAGTGAAATGATGGTAAATGGCATTTCAACTGAAGACTTTTTGCAATGAACATTCCTTTTATAATAATGAAAAAATATTGCTTGTCTACAGCTATAATGAGGTAATAAAGATTTGTTTTTCAAAGTGCTATTCTGCAAAATATGATTGTGATTTTTACATGTGTCATGTTTAAAACAGACATGATAAAATAATTATGGGAAGATTTCCAAGCCATCTTTTAAAGAATTTCTGCATGACTCTCTCTTGGGATGCATTCGAGGAAGATCTACTATGGTTGTAAGGTATCAAAGGATTTCTCTGGTTTGAGAAAACCACATGTATTGATTTCTTTTTTTTATAATCTGAACTTTACACTGACTTAACTACTAAGCAACAACTGTAGCTATGGTGGGCAGGGGGCTGCTTTAAATTCCATCTTAATATATGATTTGAATTTACAAAACACTCCTTGCTGATGCAATCACTCTGTTTCTAAGAGAACACACTGGTTCTAGGAAACACAGCCTCTTTTATCTTTTTTTAATATAAATAAGGAACTGATAAAAATTGAAAGAGGGACAAGTCAATCATCTCTCAAAACTATAATATACATTTGCTATTTTTTGTTTATTTTTGATATTTTAGTTTTCTACAGGAAGGCAGGCAAAACTTCCATGTGGTTGTAACACCCCCAATCTGCCCCTATTATAGTTGTCATACAGCTTTAAGAATATGTTCATTTTTTAAATTTCATTGAGGAGGGCTGGTCAGAACATAGGATCTACTAGGAGCCAGTCTATTAATCGAGGATAGAGTAAAGAAACACAATAGGCCTATCAACCAATAATTATGTCTAATTCAATTTTTCTGACCTCAGATTTAGAGATTTATTAGAGATTTATTAACCGAATAAATCTTAAAAATCGGATTGAAAACTTCAGAAGCTAAAGCATGGCAAACATGCAAGTTTTTGTTTATAAAAATCAATGGAACAATGAGATATTTTTCCTTCTTTTCCTTCTAACTTTTGCAATTCCGGTTTCTTTATAAACATGCTAGAGATTAAGAAAAAGAAACTACGATTGTGGGATAAAAAGGTTGGATTGAGTTTAAAAAAAAAACTGATAAATCTCCCACCTTAGTTTATAAGTATGTATGAAACAGAGATCTCTTTGGTTATCACCTTGTGGGGAGGCAGCACCTCCAACAAAATAACCATTATTTTTTCAAGGGGGATCTTTGCTAAAGTCAGTAGCTGTACTTTTCATCAGTTATAATTACTATTAATAAGATAATTATTTAATAGTTCAAATGGTGTTTTGGTTCATTGATCCCATACCCCATAGAATTTGCAATTTAAATTTGATGCTTGTCAAAAAAATAGTATGTGAATTAATTTTTTTTCCAATTAATGCGCCATTTATGGAATAAAAATAGTATATATACACTATTCAACTAGTAATAGGTAAAGGAGTAATTCAGTAATAATATATAGGCCTTCTCATAGCGCTCTCAGCTGATGTTAACCGGAGAACAATACATGTAGGAGGATTATAGAAAAGTCATCATATGAGATACATAGAGATACACAGTTCCAGCTGCTTTTCTGTTTGTAATAAAAACCATATCTGATCATTGCTATAATAAGTGATAAAAAGAAATCTTAATTTTGCGACTTTTACCAAAGGAATAGGTGCAATCTTTTGCATCTAGTAGTCACTCATTCACGTTTTATGTGTGAATGGTTAAGGTATCAATAAGCCATTTGATTTCTGTAATATTTCACCTGCAAATTAAAGCACATTATCCATTATCACAAGGTGTTTGAAGTGCATTGGCTGTTCATTATAACTTGTGTTGAATGTATATCCCAAGGGTTCTGTAAACCTTGCAGTTCTCCCTGTTAAATGGCTGTCAGCTTGGTAGAGCATGCACACACAAGTCTCTGAGGGAAGAACCTCTGTGGATTGCTTTAATGGTGAGCAACATCACAAGGACATCACATGCACTAGAAAAGCCTATGTTGTTGGAACTGACGAATAACTCTTGAAGCTCTGGGTATCTTTTTCAGTATTTGAATAGTAGTAGCATAAGAAAAGCATCCACAACTGTCATTATGGCCTCAATAACAACCATTACTTACCCCCTCTATCTACTCATATACCTCAAAGGCCACAGGTGATGTTATTAGAGGACTTCTGTAATTACAATTTTTTTCTTCTGTGTTAAAGATCTTATTATGTATGTTCTTCAGCCATCTTAGATTCCAGTTACATAGTTAATTTAGAGCCCTAGCAGGTTTACTTTCAGATCAATACATAGTTGAAACCTCAGTGCAAAAGTAATTACACTTGCATCCTGCATGTCCCCTGATTCTAGGGAGTTGCTAGCGGAGCTCCAATTGGCTTCTTCTGCTACCCTACATGGTGATGCCAGACTATCTGACCAATTGGTCTCTTATAACTATCTATATCTAGGATGTACTTGTTGCTTTCAAGCAAAACTTTCAGTAGCATCTCTAGATGACTGCACTGCACTGTAGATATGGAAGAATAATTCTCTGTTTGTTAAAAGGCTTTAGTTAAAATTACAGATGATTACGATTGTAAAAATTACAATTGTTTCATTGATACACATCAATTTGCATGCTTTTGTGCATAAAGATCTGCATAATTTAAATGAATAGAGGGGCTGTAAGTTAAGAAGAAAATAACAGTGAGCATAAAGTACATCCGTACAGCATATATTAATAATATTATCAAATCTACAGCTGATATCACATATTCCAATCCCAAGTCTACAACTACATCTCAGATACTGAATGACTGTTAAATAATTACATATATTAATTTTAAAATATAAATATTAATACTCACAATCCAACAGTGTTCACTTGTAACACAATTTATGTACATGCTTTGTTTGATAAAACATAAATGTAACTTTAATCAACACAGTGTATTGGTCTGAACTTTCTGGGGAAATGTTATCAGATGTTTAAACCACCTTCATTTCTCTTACAATGCACCAGTGCAGGCATGCATTAGAGCTGGCATTTTATATATCTTTAAAAGAGAGGATTTCAAAACCACATTAGAGAGCCTTTCTGATAGCCAGTGTTTATGTTAGTGCAGGATTTTAGCCCTTAACAGGACTTTATTAGTTATGAAATGTTGTATTTAGCATTTAGTATATATACATTTCAGCTGTATTAGATTTTTTAAATAAATAAGACGTCTTTATTCAAATTTTAATTGACAAACACTTTCCTAGGGTACCTATATTTCATCTGCATGCAGAACCTTTTTGGCCAAAACACAACCAGCTTTTTGAAATCAGATTTTGGCCAGATTGGTTCAGCAAGACGAACAGTTATTACCAAATGCAAATGCACTTAAGTCTATGCTTTTTACTTACAAGGAAATCCCTGCTCTATGGTAAAGAAAAGAAGAGCATCACAGTTTCATTGTGGTAAAGTTAAATCAATGCCAGGCTGGCCCACAAAGAAAACCAGGAAAATTCCTCTTTAGTGCAGGTGTCAGTTGGCCCTCCTTCTCCTAACCATTCGGCCAATTTTATGGTTATTCCCTATTTCTGTATGGGACCAAATAGGAGAAATAGATGGAAGGATAGCTTTAGTAAGTAAAGAAAAACTAGAAGAATAAAGAAGCTGAGTGAGGAAAGGAGTAAAGATCATGTAAAGAGTGGGCCTATGGGCTAAGTCGTGATCCCCAACCAGTGGCTCATGAGCAACATGTTGCTTACCAACCCCTTGGATATTGTTCCCAGTGGCCTTAAAAGAGGTACTTATTTTTAAAGTAGTGGCTTGGAGGCAAGCTGTAGGTTGCATAAAAACCAGGTTTGCTGAGAAGCGGAGCACCCTGTAGGCTCTGTGTCAACATTGGGGCTACTAAAGATCCAACCAGAGCCCTTATTTGGCATACCCAAGACCTTCTGGAATGCTTTTGACATTTAAATGTGGTTTAC
The DNA here is from genome assembly GCF_000004195.4 of Xenopus tropicalis. Classification (NCBI taxonomy): domain Eukaryota; kingdom Metazoa; phylum Chordata; class Amphibia; order Anura; family Pipidae; genus Xenopus; species Xenopus tropicalis. Next base: position 105,409,037 of record NC_030680.2, on the reverse strand, counting down.
AGGTCAAAAGGCTGGGGATCCCTGGTCTAAGGTTTTCTGGTGGGCCCCTGGCATCCCAGTCTGAGTCTGAGTTAAACTTTTTAAAAGCATTTTTGAAAAGTGTTAACAAATTGAAATAGATCAATCACCTGGCTGTTGAAAGAAAATAAACACTATAAAATATGGGGATCAGTCACAAACATATTTAATGTGTGGTATGAAATGTTTTTACCATTTGAGAATTCTTTAAGTCTTTATATCATATTTTTATGCCTAAAAAGTTCACCTGCTCTGCGTAGGCATAAAATAATAAAAAGTATATCTAACAGGAAGACTGCATTTTTATAAAACTGCATTTAGTGGTTTGAAAAGTGTCAATCATTTTTCTATTGGGAATGTTCCTGTTTTTAGAGTCTGGGAAAAATGATGTTTTCAGATGGACACAAAGGGTTATCACCTCTTGAGGAGTCTCACAAAAATAAAACTATTTCCTTTTTACACAGAAACATCACAGAAAAAATGTTGTAGAGGCAGGAAAAAAGATCAAATTCAAATATTAGTGTTTAGACCCCTCAGGTTTTATCGACTTTATCAAAACTGTTTTACAGAGCTGCATGTCCCCCTTATAAAGTAAAGAGCTTGATGGAGCATCCGTTTGTGGGAATGTCTTGTATAATCTTTCCTACAGTCTTCAGTCTTGCACAATACACTGAGCATTACTAATACAGCTTGTTAGTTCCTATTCTGGACACTGTTAACATGATTTCAAATAATCAGCTTGAATAAAGAAACCCTTATAAGTCCTAAGCACAAGTTAAAAATGACGAGGAACAAGCTAAGTCCATAAAGAAACATCTGTTCTATCCTCACTGCTGTTTAATATTAGTTTTCACATATATAACAAAGATTTTCTGTCAGAAGAAAATCCTCTGGGGCAAAATCTGATGGAAAAGTCTGCATATTAGTTTATCTGGGGATTGATTGTGAGACCACAAAAAGAATACAGCTTCTTAAACAAAGTGATATATTCACATTTCTTTCTATCAGTTTACCAACAGAAACATTTTAGTGCTATGCGAAGGGCTGAACTGTAAACAATTTTCTGTTCCAGCATTTAATAAGCAATCAGACTGATAGGATTTAGAGGTTTTTAGTGATTGCCTTTAGCTTTCACAGTCTGATATATTGATTGTGCCTCAGTTATATATCCATAGTCTTATTAAACAATTTCTCTCTGTAGGAAAGCACTTGTCATCCACTGAAATAACATTAAGGAAAAAATATTCTAACATACAAAGTCCCCTATGGAGATTTCTAGAGGAAGGCAAAGATGGTCCTCTTTATTTATTTCGTACATCGTAGCATCACTATAGGTTAGGTTTAAACTCAAACAAGTCCAACCTTTATGTCCAAGTGGAAGCTACCTTAATGCTAGTTCATCCAGAGAAAAGCAAAATTGAAAAAAAAAAATCTTATCTCAACTGTCGTCAAGTTGAGCAGAGGGGTAAAAGTTAAAAAGTGGCCTGCCTGTTTATGGGTGTATTCCATCAGGATCTGAGGCTTACAGGTTCCATCAGGCTCTGATCACGTTTTGCTTAAACAATTAAAGGAAAACTATACTTTTCAGGGGGAAACAATGTAAGTCTCTTTATTGTGGCTGCTGGCTGTGCAGGTCAAATGCTGCGTAAACGTGCTATGCACATTTAATATGCTGGAACCTGGAAACATACATTGTACAATATGGAGCACTATTTATCAAAATTTGTATGTGTGTAATTTTTGTATGTTTTTCTACTTTGAATAATCTCAAACACAAATGTTATCCTATCTAATGAAAAATCAGAATCAGAAAAAAATGTGAAAATAAACTTGAATACACCAAATTAGTATTTTACTCATCATTTTAATGGGTTGGCAAGTTTAAAAAAATTAATTTGAAAACACTTGAATTGTGGTAAAAAAAAATTAACATTGATAAATATCCCCCATAGGGAATTTATGAACATATGTAGTAAAGAGAAAGGAGGAGAGAATCTGAATAGAGAAATAGGCATATCAGCATATCACATGGCCTATATTTAAATATATTGTAAATAAATTAAATTACATTTTTTCAATGTTTACAAAAGTGTGCCAAATATGCATTTTGTTTATCGTTTGTGTTAGGTCCAAACAGAGCAAATGAAGAGCACAAAAATGGCAGCACTTTGATCTCTTTTACCCCCAATGTATTTTTATTGCCCAAACAATCTTGGTCAAAAACCACAATACTGATTCTTATTGAACCATCTAAGGGGCATATCAAAGTCTGAGCTTTTAAGAAAATTTTCCCTGTAACTTTGTTAGATAAAAAGTTGTAGATCTTCTCAGGTGCTTTTCTCTGAATTTCCATTCAGGTGATTTTATTCCACCTATAAATCAGCTTGATTAACAGATTGCCTTAAATTAAAGGTTCCAAATAGCTGTAAACAATAAATAATTCAGTTACATGAACTGGGCTGTAGACGGATGAATTTGATTTGACGGCAACGTCTTGTAAAGTCATCTTGGAACGTAGCATGTGAAAGAATCCTTGTTAGTGCAGAAAAAGAACATTTTTCCACCTTCCGTTTTTCCTGTTGATTGACAGCTTTTCAAACTTTCAGCGAAATCCAAGTTGGGGGTAGAAAGTGGACCTGCCACTACACAAAATAAACATTTTTGCCACGTGGCAGGAGTTGTGAAGTAAATATGTCCCGCTGCTCTGATCTTACATCCTGTCACATTAATGTTTCAGAGCACTCAATATAAATATTAAAACTAATAGCTTCACTCTTCAGCTATTGCTCCATCATTCCCTGAAATCATCATAAAACATTCAGAGCCTTTTAGAACATTTACACACTTGAATCTGATGGTAGAGAAAGGAGACAGTGTGCGGCTCGTGAGCTTAAATAATAGTGGAAAGCTGTTTATGGAGTATGCTTTATTTATTCATCATTTGAAGTAAGTTTGCGTTTTGATTGAGGGGAAAAAAATCAAAGTATAGTTGTCAAGGGAGAAGTCCAAAGTATTGCTTTTCTAAACCAAAGACTCGCTAGTTAAATCAAAAACAAGTCCATGAGAATCTCTGTCCAAGGTCAATCAATCGGAGGACTCTGGGTACGTAAACAGCTAATGGATTGTAAAGACACATACTGACGTTATAAATTTTTAAAGAGCAACTCTTCTGCACCGGCCCCTATAAATCAATGATGACTTATTAGATGGATCAATTATGCAAACTTGAAAAACATTTAATGACAGGTAATGAACAGGCCTCTGGAGCACATCACTCAGCTATTCTGTAGATACAAATAACTCAAGAAAAATGCATACAAAAAGAAATTTCACAGACGTAATTAACAACTTCATTTTCTGGCGTGAGAGGGGGAAAAAAGTGATAACTGTGCGTTTGTAATCAGCATTGATAAGTCTGGATATTCTAACACTTCTATAGAAGTATTTATTGTTTTCAAATCTAATTTTCAAACAGTGTTTATGGGATTTAGCTACTTGTATATCACAGAAGGCAATACAAATGAATCTACTTTCTCAGCTAAGCTGTCTTTGAATCCATGTGCCTGCATTTTAGCTAAGTTCTGTAAAAGCTTCTAAGCAACCTTACACAATTTATTATGAAATATACCAATTTTTTTTGCTTGGACTGGAATTTACAGCAATGTACAAGGCAAATATTACGATATAAACCAAAACATACAGAAGCCTTATTGCAGGGGGAGATTAATTTATATGACTTTTTTGAGTACTATAATTCTATCTAGTTTAATACTATAATAATAACAGATGATAACAACAAATAATATACTTTGTATATCAGGAATATTAGAGGAGTAATATAGAGACTTTCTTCTCAGGCCCCTTTATATTAACATAATTTGTTAAGACAATACACCATTCTAATATTATACCATTCTGTATAAGGAGAACTAAGGGGCGTGTGTCCCTTAGTGCTCATTTGGGAAGGCCCCGTGTGTGCTGCATTCTGCACTAGCGCCAAATAATACGTTGTTTCAGGGAGTACAGCTAGGTAACTACAGGGCCCCAATATGGGCTCTCCATCCTGCCACTTCTTCCTTGCTCCTCAGAATGACACACAAGGTAAGGGCAGGTAGGAGGCTGTAGGAGGCAGAAAGGGAGGACACCTACATTCCTCTACATACCTGCCCCTTTTGAACTGGGTGTGGGTTAACACAACCCATGTTTGATTCAAATTGTGTTCCGCAGGTCTCTGCCCTCTGAAATGGAGCACTGAGGCTTATGGCTATCTGCACAATCCCCCACAGAGTACAACACTTTTTGTATTTACTTATTTACAATATCAACACAAGTTGCTACCAAAGGACAAACATTACAAGCCAGGAGATCAATTTGACAGGAATATTCTCTCTATCACTGGGCAAATATAAAATGAAAACATGGAACATAAAGTAGAACTGTATAAAATTAGGTTTATGAACAGCTATAACTGAGATTATATTGTGCAAGCTATTAGTTTCCACATTCCATGTCTTCACTATATCTTCATGTCCTTATATTCCTCCCTATTTTACCATTCCATTTTATATGTTTAAATTATTGTTTTGTAATATATAAAATGTAAATTTATATGTTTTATTATTTGTTTTTGGTCATTTGTATTTATTTTTATATCATGTCTTTATATCACAGCATTTACATTTTAAGTTATCTTTCACCAAGAGTATTTCAGGCAGTGCTCATGAATGGCCCATGATCCCAGGAGTCCTGCATCCAGGAGTCCTGCGCAGAACTAATTTTTGAGACCTGGACCCATGGCCCACAACCTGTGATCTAGACCTGCAACCCACATTTTTACTTGCTTTAACCCACTACCTGACCCGACACACAATTGCCTTATCCACAATCTGATCCGTGACCCGCTGACCATCATTAAACAGGAATTGACATCATCAGAACTGGGCCGGTGTAGAAAGAAAAATAGTTAAAAAATGTTAAGGGAATAAAATAAAGATAACATAGGTACAGGTGTGGGATCCCTTATCCGGAAACCCATTATCCAGAAAGTTCCGAATTACAGAAAAGTAATTTTCTATAGACTCCATTATAAGCAAATAATTCTAATTTTTAAAATGTATTTTCTTTTTCTCTGTAATAATAAAACAGTAGCTTGTACTTGATCCCAACTAAGATATAATTAATCCTTATTGGAGGCAAAATAATCCTATTGGGTTTATTCAATATTTAAATGATTTTTAGCAGACTTAAGCTATGGAGATCTAAATTACGGAAAGATCATTTATAAGGGAAAACCCCAGGTCCCGAGCAATCTAGATAACAGGTCCCATACCTGTAATATAATATAAGAGCTATGGATAAGACCCACAACTGGACCTAAAACTCCTACCCACAACCTGCAGGGTAGTCATTTTCTTGTGGGTAACCCATGGGTACCTAACCGGCTGCAGGTAGTTTTACTAGTTATAAGAGTGCAGTTCTCTACAGAAAGGGAAGTTTTATGTTTAATTTTTATGTGAGGGAGGGAGAAAAAGGTGTCTGTGATCAAAAGTCACAGGGTATGTGAATATATAGCTCATTTATGATACTGATATACTTCTGATATTACATATACAGTATTTGTTGCACAATCCTTTGTCATTTTTGATATGAAAATTATCTTTGTACCTACAATATACTGAATATGTCTAGAAAGGGTAAATACTTTTAAAATGATAATTAGAACCATTTTCATGAAGTATTCTCTTAATGCATGAGATTAATGTTTCTTTGGGTTTCTTACTAACCTAATTTTAACAGCAGAGCAGGGGAGTTTTTCCCTATGATGCACTACTAGGTAATGGCAATAATTGGCTTCAAATCTCCCGAGCCAGGGAAATCAAGTGACTAAACTTGATCCAGATGTTGTTTTTTGCCTTCAGGTTGCTTCTTGCCTTTATCTGCTCACTCTTCTGATTCTCACAAATATGATTAATTTAACATTTGTATTTATTTCGTTTCACTGGATGTATATTTATAAACAATTTGCAAACACAACACATGGAAGGGATTTTAAAAGCTCAATATGATGGTACAAATGAGCTGGCAACAAGATTTAATATCACAACAAAACATCGCACAAATAATCTTCCAAAGCATGTGGAATAGGAACATCTTTTACAATTTCGTATGTCAACTGCATTTTCTTTAAAGTGAAAATAGCAACAAAAGTAACAGTTTCTGCACATTTCAGCTGAATCCCACTTTAGTCCTCAAAACGGTGTTGTTATTACTGCAATTAAATACACAGAAATCTCTTATTTAAAATAATGTAGTATTGTTAGGCCTTTTTTTTTATTTTGTTAATCTGAATTTTTTTTTTGCTAATCATTTCCTGTTTCATTAGGGAATCAATACGCACTAGGCCAGATTTAACCTGACGAGAAAAGCTGATCTCCTAATTTAGTTCTAGATTTTCCCACAGATGCAGTTCAATAAGAAAAAAAAAATCAGAAGTGGAGTTTTTAGTGATATGAATACTGGGGATTAATTGGTGTTGATTTTTTTTTAATGAATCACAGACAATATGAGAAAACCCCAAAGAAACCCAAAAGAAACCCTGCTAGGGCCGGTCTGCAACTGTTGCTTTTCTCTTCCTTATGCTCTTGTGTAGTGGGAGACAGGAGGGTAAAAAGGAGAAAGCCAGTATTGGAATGGGGCACCAAGAGCCCACCGGTCAGATCCCAAAACATTTCATTTTTGTTGATTAAAAGAGAAGGAAAGTCAAAACCTATTAAGCACACTATTAAATAGTACTACTATTGCTGTGTAAAAACGCTATATTTCTGGCTTGCCTAAGAAAGAATTACAGAGATACACATACTAGAACCTACATACTTGTTTCAGTGAACGGCGCCGCCATCTTGTCCAGCATGTCTGTATGGGCTGAAAAGCACAAGCCAGCCCCCCCTCCGCTGCCCGCTCCTGCCTCAAAGCCTCCGCCGCTCCCCGCACCTGCCCCCCCACTCCCCCCACCTGCATGTCACAGAGTTCTCTGTCGCTGCATCGCCATGGCAACCAGACACTCCTGCTGTGTGTGCATGTGCGGGAAGGAGCAATGCATTATGGGAATCTTCTCTACACTGCTCAGCGTTTTTTTTTCCTGTTTGGCTTCTGATCTTCTGAACAGGTGAAGTATGGGGAGACTTAAGGGCACTATTGAGAGAACTGAAGGTATGCCTGCAACTCTTTATTAGCCTTTCCTTCTCCTTTAAAACACTGGTGTCCCCATGTTTGAGAGATACATTGTTAAAGGTACTGTATTTCAAAACAATACGCCTGCCAGTTTATGGGTCTATGGGATTTTTATCATAGGAAAAAGTATGGCAGCTTCCAAAAAAACACATTAAGATTTCATTTGTGTGGGCAGCTGTGCTCTCCTGCAGGTTCGGTTTGTTGCAATATTGCTGATGCAAGTTGTATAAGAACACTGATCATTGCATTGTAACTTTGTTCTTTCTGAGCAATGTTGCATTGCATCCATCCATCTCACTTTGATTAGGTGTTGTTACTGTGTTGTTGGGTAATTATAATAGAGTTGATACATATTGGTAACAAAGCTTTACTAAAGTTATAGCAGACCTGTCACCCACACATAAAAAGACATATAATAAAAGTCCTTTGCAAATATGAAACCCAAACTCTTTTTTATAGTAGTGAGGCACCACACAAGTTCTATTGTAAATTTCAATTGAAGTGATGAGTTTGGTTTTCACAGCAGTGACATCTTTCTTTAAAGATCATGGGAAATAATTACAAGTCCTAAAAGGGGTTATAGTCACAAGTGTGTTTTGCACAATATCACTTTTTCTGTGATGGTCTGTGTCCATATGGCCCCTGTCTCAGTTTGCAGATAAGCTGCTATATAAATGCCTCATGATAACCACAACTGTTTTTTGTGCAGAGGGTCTGAAAAGGAACCATATTGCAAGAATTGACACAACATGTTGAGTATTTAAATAATCTGAACTCCTATGTGCAAACTGGATGTCTGAAAACTTGAAGTTCAGGGTTAAATGGTGAGTTTACTTCTGGGTTGTAAATGTGGGTACCAGGGGAATGCTTCTCTGAAAATGGCGCTATAAATTATGCATTGCAAAGATTATCTGCCCAGAGGTACTATGCCATCTGCTAAGCAAACCCTGCACACAGGCTATATTTCTAAAGGTATTTTCTATATCAGTTTAAAGTTTTAGAAATAAAGAACAAATGAAACACCCAGTAACCATGCCTTGGCCAAAATTTACCCCACTGACAATTCTACATCACAATTTAACAATTTCATGCTGCAGGATACAGTATCAGTGGTATCTTTTATACACTATAAAGTTTCTGAGGCTTTGCAAGTTTGCTAATTAGATGAATTGAACATTTGTACACATTGTACACACTTTACATAAATAATAAAGATTTGGCTACAGAAGTTAATCCCCTATAATTTCCCCTAAAACTTGGCAGCAGAGTTAAGAGATAGGAGAAAGGGATTGCTAGGACCACAGCAGCGCAATTTAGAGAAAAATTGTGGACAGTTTTCATTGTTGATAATGGGGAGTGACTTTGAGAGATTTCCAGAGTTTCTAAGAAGCTAAACAGGTCTTTTTTGAGTACAAGCCCTAATTTTGGATCAATATTTTCTCAGACCCACCCTTAGCTATATTTATATGAGATATGAGATACAGTATATATATATATATATATACATATATATTGTATTTTGGGCATGTTCTCTAATAAAAATGGTGCAAGGAGCATTTCAACCTGTCTTATGTAGCTGGGTCACATACCCCACAGTAAAAGGTAGTATTTGTTTCTTTGTCCAAATTATTTTACCATGTATGTGCATGCTAAGCTCCATTGCCTCAGCCTTCTTCATCTTTGGATGACAAAGGGTATTTTTATCTCTGGTCATTTTATTTGTGATTACTTATTTTATAGCCTTATTTGGTCTGTGTAAAAAAAGACTATCAGATCTCTATGTTGTATGCCCAAATTTACCTTCTCAGATCCCTATTTAAGCAGTTATATAATGTTAGTGTTAAGGACTTTGACCTAATGCTGTGATTTAGAGAGTTTCAAAATATTGGGCTCAAGTTGCCAAGACATGCAAAAGGCTCAAGGTATATTATAGAAGGTGACTTTCCCTTTTTAGGGTGTAGGAAGCTAAAGGTTAATCTCAGTCTATCATAATATCAGTAGTCTTTCCATAAAACAACACCTTTAAAACTTCAAAGGCCTTTTTTACACAGAGTATGCATGGTGCATAGCTGAAAATCAGTGTAAACTGCCATTTTTTCCACCAGAATGCAATATCTTTCTCCGAAAATTCCAGCATTATTGAGAATCAGATATACTTGCAGGGTAAAAACATAGCAATTAACTCCCAATATGTATCTAATATAAAAACATGAATGGCACAGTACAGAAAAAGTAGCTTCCATACAAGGTAATGAGCAAAGGGAATAAAGTAGCACATATTTTGCCAGTGACGATTTATAATAAACCTACCTGTCTATCAAAGCAAAATAAGCAGTATGTGAATGTCTCACTTTTGTCACACTCTTAGTCGTGATACCTTGTCCCATTACATCTCTTATTAGCAGATGATAAACCTGCCTTGGACCCAAGCAAAGGCAAATCCATTGGCACACCTCAAATTGGCAGGTTCCCCAAGGAGGGTGTAAAAAGTGGATGGAAACTTATTATCATTATCCAGTGTATATATATAATGTTGTACACTGTATATATATATATTTATATATATGACCAAGTAATGCCACTCACAGGAATCTGTGCAATCATATGCAAAAATAATGAGGTTTATAAGATCCATATCATTATTTTTTCTTGATATTGCACTGGCGCCCAAGCATTACAGTATGCTTTTGGTGTGTGAACTACACTGGACACTAGATAGATAGACAAATAGATAGATAGATAGATAGATAGATAGATAGATAGATAGATAGATAGATAGTAGAGCAAATTTGCTTCACCAAAAAATGAGTGGAACAGCAAAAATTTGCAAAACACATTATTTTTGTAGCCATTGGAGTCTATGGGTATTTTTTTTTTTTTGCCGGCTAAACCTGGTAAAGAATTTCACTCATTGCTAATAAAAAGCAATGTATTGAATGAAAAATAAAGAATGGCACTCACAGGCAAAGTATGATGAAAAAAAATAAAGTGTGTTTTTCCATTTTTTTCATCTGTATATAAATATATATGTAAATATCATACAAAAAAGACCAGCAACACTGGGAGTTCAGGCTGTATATGCACAATTAAATATACTTTTTTGATTTGCAGAGAAATCCCAGTGTTGCTGGTCTTTTTTGTATGATGTGCTATATTTTTACTGTGCACCTGGGTATATAATTAAATTGGTGTGCCGCCCTTATGGTAATATATATGTGTGTATATATATATATATATATATATATATATATATATATATATAGTTCAGTGTAATAATCTGATGGCACAGAGTGGTCTTAAATTTCTTTTGTAATTTTTTAATTATTTACCTATATATATATATATAATTCTTATATATGCACAAATGCATTCACATTATTTGTTATTAAATTAAATATATTAATATCATTGCTGGAGAAGGGGAGAGTCTCTGTAAGCACTCAGAGTTGGGTCTGTTTTACTTCTTCTTATGGCTTTCCCCCCATTAATAGCAGAACAGAAGAAAGCATATGGGAAAATGCAGGGTTGCTACACAGTTATGGGATCCGTTATCTGAAAACTTGTTATCCAGAACGTTACGAATTACAGAAAGGCCATCTCCCATAGACTCCATTATAAGCAAATAATTCTAATTTTTTAAAATTATTTCCTTTTTCTCTGTAATAATAAACAAGAAGATATAATGAATCCTTATCGGAGGCAAAACAAGTCTATTGGGTTTAAATTATGTTTAAATGATTTTTCATAGACCTAAGATATGGAGATCCAAATTACAGAAAGATATCTGGAAAGCCCTTGGTCCCATGCATTTTGGATAACAGGTCCTATACCTGTACCATAACCTCTACTATAAATAAAAGAGAACCAGGACCAAAAAAATAACACTGAAGTGTGACAGCAGATTTGAATTTTTAGTTATACGAAACAATAAAAAAAGAATTGTTCTTAGCTTTCACCTTGCCCTTTTCCCTGTGCCTTGTGTATCACATACATGTGTGTAGATCTCAAACATGCAGTGCAGGTAGTTAAAGTAGCTCTGTAGAAATGTAATGGACTGTGCAAAATCTCTGAGTCTTACTGAGATGTGGAAAACTACAAACTAAGAAATGGTAGTATCCTAAACTTAGAAATGGCTCAATTAATTTAACCTAGATGTCTCAAATGTCAGGAAATCAAATAAATAAAACGTACCAAATACAAAAGAGAGATCCGGGTGTATAAACCCCGGATCTGTCTCACAGTTGATCTAGGTCAAATTCCCAACACCATCATATCAGCTTTCACAATGTGAAATCCTAAATACCAAAGAACTCACCGTTGTTCAGAAGTGGTTCAGGTGCTCAGAGCCCCGAACCTGTAGCTGGGGAAGGCGAAATCACGCATATGCAAAAGGGCTCCAAATGCACCGGACACAGCGGCTTGCTTAAAACTTGATTTTTATTACTCCATTTAAAAACAATACGCCTGACGCGTTTCGTGTAAATGTACACTTAATCATAGGCATCGAATTTTTAGTTATACGAAACCATGATTTATGGCAATAAAAAAAGAATTGTTCTTAGCTTTCACCTGGCCCTTTTCCCTGTGCCTTGTGTATCACATACTGTACATGTGTGTAGATCTCAAACATGCAGTGCAGGTAGTTAAAGTAGCTCTGTAGAAATGTAATGGACTGTGCAGAATCTCTGAGTCTGACTGAGATGCGGGATGTTTCCCAGGTAAGGATTCACGAGGCAGTGAGCACAGATAAGGCAGATGACCCGGACCAGGGCCAAACTGTTTACCAGCAGATGTGTTTTTGAAAATCTTTCTTAACTGGTCATGGCAGCGGAAAATACCCTGCTGTTAAACGCATCTGCAATCCACTGCTCTCCTATTCCACCTACATAAATCCTGACCTTTAAAGAAATTATGGAGTAGCTTGTGATTTCGTTTTTTCCATAGCACCGAAGCTCTCTCTCTATTTTAGGCTTCAAGGCAATTGCAGCCCTTTGCTCCCTATTTCTCATCACTTTTAAGTCTTGTGCTGGCCACTATGAACCCTTCAGCACTTCTCCGTGTGCAATCACTCGAGTCAAGATCCGTGATTTGTGATTTGCAAATGACATGTACATTTCTTGGCTGATGGCTGTTAAGGCAGTTTGGGAACCTAAGGCGATAAACTGCAGGGATGCAGTCAGTCAGACTTCTGTTGCCAGAACATTATCATGCAAATGAACAACATCTTTTCTGTTGTTTTGAATACTGTCAAAATCACTTGATTTATTTCTCAGATGAAAAGCAGAGAATCTACTTTGGATTTGTTTTCTCACATAATTGTCACACTCCTCTGTTTTGATTGGATAGACACATTCCTTGCAGGATACCCGAAATCATTCAACAAGCAAGTGACTTGAACCAACACATTTTGAATGGCATAAATCACGTTACAAATGTAATGCATAGTACTGTTGTTCCACTGTTTATTAACCAGACATATATATATATATATATATATATATATATATATATATACCTGCAGTTTTATTACTAGGCACAATCCTTTGTTCTGTCCAAAACTTTGCCCTGTGTATTACTGCATTTGAAAATTATTCCATAAATGAGTGGAATGAGAATAATTTTGTTTTTTTTAACATTTAAATGTAGATTTTTTCAACATTCAAATAATAATTTCTAGAGTTATTTATTAAGGAGGCTTACACCCTGATTAAATGATTTCCCAGCATACCCTACTTTGTGAACCTTATTATGCTTGCCAAACACCTAGCTAGCATTGAACAATATAGCTAGTCCCGTGAATTGCAGTTTAAAGAGATACAGACACTAGAAATGAAACCCTTTTTTTTACATCTATCATAACATTATCTTTGCATGCTATTCATTATTTTGCCCTATGCTTTTACATTACCTTTTTGATCCCCCATGTTCCTCAAGGAAGGGGCCGCCATATTTGTGCAGCAGGAGGCTGTTAGCATTAGAAGCTATAACTGACAGGCTAAAAAGAGACAGTAAGGTTGGCAAAACAGTCAGGTTTAGGGACTTCAAGTAACAATTACACACAAAAGCAGCCCTATCAGTAAAAAATGATCAACATGACCTATAGGAAACTTTGAATATACATTGATATTTTGAAGTGTAGTTTTTTAGTGTCACTATCACTTTAACAATATAAGTAGGCTCTCCAGTTACCCATGCCTATAATAGTAGTTATGCATGTAAGTGTGGTGATGACCTGGGTACATAACCCATTGTGCATGAGTACAACAGGACTGCGGTGTAGTCACATTTACATCTCATTCTGCTCAGGAATAACCAGTTTATATTTGGCCTCTGTTGACTCAGCTGTGCAGGCACAAGGACTGCAACACTTACAAGCCAAAAACAGCTTAATGAATGGAGTTAATCCCCCTTTGTATCTCTGTATATTATACACAGGCAAATGCTCTCAAGATTTTCTTGTACTACAGTTCCCAGCATCCTTTCACTAAGTTGGAATTCAGAAACATCTTCAGGCCCTTCAGATACCCGTCATTGTTGTACATGGTCATTTTTTTAAATTTTGTACATTTTTACTAAAAACATACAATGCCCAAAATATTATAAATCAAATTTTTCTTTTTTTCTGTAGCCTGAGTAACTTGCAGTTGCTTATCAATCAATACCCAACTTTAAGATGCAGTATAACCCCTTGTTCAACAAAAGTGAAATTAATACTGCTCATTCTGAACATACTGTACTATTTTCTTATTGTTTTAATCATGAACAATCTACAGTTTTTGTTTTTTAGCTAACCAGTGCAAACAATGCCATTTATGCTACTCCATTTTTGGTCCTTGTGACAAACATAATTTGATTCCCAGGACACAGATAACCCCTTGCATAATGGACTCCTGCTCACAAAACAGTCACAACTAAGGGGGGAGTGATGAAGGTTTATACAGGTAAACCCCAGGTCCCATGCACCCTGGTTAATGGGTCCTATAGCTGTAATATGACTTTCTGCTAATGTTTTGATGATTTCTACTTACCGCTAAGCTTAGCATCTCAAAAGCGGCCCAGAGTACACTATACATATGCCATGTCACCGACACTCAATAGATGCCTATAAAGAGCAAAGATGGGGGCCTGGATCCTTATTGATATAGAGGTCATGAACCTTGGGGATCATGTTATTTATATTCTTTTGTAAGGAGAAGTAAAATGTTTTTAAACACATTAAGACCCCTACACAGTCCCACCTACCCAACTACACCACCCAAACTCCAAAAGGGGCCCCTATTCCCCATCACCTTGGGGCCCAATACAGAACTGTGTAGAGGGGTGGGTGGGTGGCTGCCATGTTTGATATCAAATTTGAAGGAGTAATTAACTTTGTATAAAAAAGCAGAAATATGTTCTCTAGCATGTCAATTCAGAAGCAGTTCTTTTCGGTTATTCTATGTGTGAGAATGGCAGCAATGGAGATCAACATGGTGAAGGGACTCCTTTGTTGTCTCTGTTTGTAGAAACAGGGATTAGCAGGCTTCCATCTGTAGAACAAGGGATAAGCAACAAGATGTAGCTATGTGATATAGTACCATTGGGCATCAGCCTTATTTTGAGCATTTATTTCAAAGAGTATTTCTATTTTGAAAAACACTTGCAGAGAATTTTTTTGACAACAAAGCATTTCCTAGACATGAGGTAAATACAGACTTCAACTGTCTGAATAGATTCTCCCACCTTCTTCTAGTATATTATCCCTATTTGAGATACTTATTTTGTTTACCATCGTAAGTCCTAATCAGGGTTGGACCAGGGGGTGCAGGACCCACCTGGGCTACTGCTTTAGAGGCCCCTGCAACCCCCAATGGGCCCCAGTCGCAGCATTCACACTCCCCAAAGGGGCCCCCACCACCCATCTGACACCCTCTCCAGAGTGTGTGTAAATTAAACTTAACTTCAGCATGTCAGGGAAGGGAGACCATTGGCTCTGGGGAGTGCATTGAGGGAATAGGGTCTGGGCCACCAGGGCCACTGGGTGTTTTGTTGGTGCCCCGGCAGCCCAGTCCGACCCTGCTCCTAATTTGAACATTATATTATGGATATACATGTACATAAGAATACATGAACTGCATTATCACAGTTGTGTAACTTCTAGTATATTTATTGTGCTTAGTATATGGCATTTTATTATCAATGATCTTAATACTGGATACATTTAGATATTTTAGGAAAGACATTAAATTATTTATTTGTTTTATTTTTAAATTAGAGACTTAGCAGGCTGGGACTAGATTTTTATAGTATTGCACAAAACACTCCAACAAAGGAATTGTTTATGGATGAAGTAAGATGGAGCAAGCAGGGTCCTCTTAAAGAGTTTTATTATGATGCTGTATGTCCAGTTAATCCTCTTTATCGTACAATGCTTCAAAATATATTGTTGCTATAAATAAGCCATAGTAATAGTTACACTGTAACCAGATTGAATAAAGAAATTCGTTTGTGAAGTTCAACATCCTTAAATTTCTTGAAAGTTACTTGGAATGACTATATGCAGTAAATGGACTAATTAGATTACCTTCTGCCTGATCAAACTGCATCCACTATGATAAAAAATGTATTTTCTGGCACACTGCATTTTTTTCCAGAACCATCAGGAAGTGTTAGGAAGTAAGGGTAGATTTATAACGATGCAAATTTTATAAACGTACTTTCAAAAAAACCTTCAAAAGTGCCATTGGCATGCTTCATAACTGTGAACTTTTCTGAAACCTGAAATCATTCGTAAAAGGCAAAAGAAATAATTTATATTGGTTCAGTTAGGCCCAGCTTTCCCATAACATAAAGTAGGTCTCTCCCTTGTGATGGCTTGCATTTAGAGAAAGTGAAAATGTACATGAAGCAAAGTAAATATATTTGAGTTTATACATATATATATAATATTATACATTTATATATAATATTGAGATCTATAGTAACATATTCAGTGACTCCCTTTACAGCAGTCTTAAACTCCCTCCTCAGTGTGCAGCTACAATTATACTCACATAAGTTCAGGCAAAATGCAAAGTCATTGGGGCAGATATACCTGCTGACTGGCTCAGTTGTGTGCTTGGAATTATGTCCTGAAAACCTGATGTGTATGAATTTGTATTTGTTTTAACAGATATACATGTATGCAGTGCCTTGGTTATTGAGCAGCTACATTTTCTTAAAGTCACCAAAGACAAGTCACCCAAACGAGAATAACAATAAAGGACAATGGACCAGACTCAATTTGATGAAAATTTGTGAAACTGGAAAAATTTGTAAAACACATTGAAGTCAATGGGTGTTTTTTCGTGGGCAATTTTTCCATACCACACAACTTTTTTTTACCATGCAACTTATTTTTTGCGGCCATTGGAGTCATTGCTAAAGCCCGCTCATCACTTTTTATCACATGGAAAATATATTAAATAATGGTAAATACCCGAACTGAATAAGGAGAAATTGAAACATGGCCATGAGTTTTCACGATGAAATAAAGTTTTCTTGTTGATTTCAGTCTGGCCCAATATATGTTATAATAACACTTATGAGCAGACTTATGCTGCCAACTCAGCTTCTTTGGTGACTAGGGAAGTGAGAAATGGGGTGATTAGTCACCCACGATAAATCTTCACTACAGCGGGCAACTAATCTCCCTGATATGCCATCCCACTGGCAAGAATGTAAATCGCCTGTGGGATTGTATATGCATCGCTTTGGTCACCCGAAGTTGCCGCACAAGGAAACTTCGAGTGACTTTTGGAAAATGCAGCGATGCATATGCCATCCCACCAGCTATTTACATTCTTGCCGGTGGGATGGCATATCAGGGAGATTAGTCGCCCGTGGTAGTGAAGATTTATCTTGGGCACCCCTTGTGCCACTGCACTAAGATCTAGTTAAATTGTATTTTTAGATGAAATCTGCTTGGCAGATTAGCAACCAGTGCAGTGTTTAGTATGCATCTCTGCTGATAACTAGTGATTCATGCATCAGTATTTAAGGGGATGGTCACATTTAGCAAAGAATAAGTAAAGTGGTCTGGTAGCCTCAGACCTAAGCTGCTTTAGTACTGGGGTGAATACCACCTAGTATCTTTTAAACTTTCCACCAAGTCCACCAGTCACATATACTTAGAGCCATGGCCCATGGAGAGATTAGTTATCTGTGTTTAAATCTTGGCTACTGCGGGTGACTAATCTCCCTGAAATACCTTCCCACCGGAAATAAAGTGAATCGCTGCTGGGTAGGCATACGCGTCTCTTTGTTGCAACTTCAGACAATGGAGTGGCTTGTGTGCCTTCCCAGCAGCAATTTACTTTATTGCTGGTGAGAAAGCATTTCAGCCGAGAGTAACCATGGGCACCTAATCTCCCGGTGGGCCATGGCCCTAAACTTACTGAAGAGTGAATTGAAAAAGAAGGCTTCATTAACTGGGCACTTATTGATGTAACCAGAACATAGGAGATTCAAAAACCTTTTCCCTGTTTTTCCCAGTTTACTTACCTCACTCTGATACAAAGGTACCATTCCCTCCTGCTTTGTTTTTACTGTTTAACCAAATATATTTTCTCTTCTCAGCATTGTCTTTTTTTATTTCAATGTATTTTTAAATGATTGCTTTTTGTTTGCTTGATTGACCTCCTGGTGCTCAATAAAAGTTCAGAAGACTTAAAGCAAGTCATTATCTTAAGGTTAGCTATTCTGTTAATGTGGCAGTATAATTCCTTGTGCAACGCAAGTTCAATCAATTGGGCTTGTGCTGAACACAATACTTGCCTATTGTTTTATGAAATATCTTTGGTTTTGTTATTTCTTCCCCTTAACAAGGCAAAGGCAGACATTTATTTTACTTTCCAACTTTTTGGTTCTGTGGGAGGTGCAGACGGCATTAAATTGTCATTCCTTAGTTATCTCCTGTCACACTAAATAATCCCATCCAGGATGTGGCATCCTTACAGGAATATTTAGACTGGTACTCTGGGTGGCTAAGTGGCAGATGAGATTTAGTCTTGTTAAATTTAAGGCTATGCATCTGTATTAAAAAAAATGCAAGCTGCTTATATATTTATATATAAGGAATATTGGCCTAGAACATAATATTTGTAATTGGATAGAGAACTGGCTGAAGGATAGAGTACAAAGAGTGGTGGTAAATGGAACATTTTCTAATTGGACCAGTGTGGTTAGTGGAGTGCCGCAGGGGTCAGTCCTTGGGCCTTTGCTTTTTAACTTGTTTATTAATGACCTGGAGGTGGGCATAGACAGTACTGTTTCTATTTTTGCTGATGACACTAAATTGTGCAAATCTATAAGTTCCATGCAGGATGCTGCCGCTTTGCAGAGCGATTTGACAAAATTAGATAACTGGGCAGCAAAATGGAAAATGAGGTTCAATGTTGATAAGTGCAAAGTTATGCACTTTGGTAGAAATAATATAAACGCAAACTATCTACTGAATGGTAGTGTGTTGGGGGTATCCTTAATGGAGAAGGATCTAGGGGTTTTTGTTGATAACAAGTTGTCTAATGCCAGGCAGTGTCATTCTGTGGCTACTAAAGCAAATAAAGTGCTGTCTTGTATAAAAAAGGGCATTGACTCAAGGGATGAGAACATAATTTTGCCCCTTTATAGGTCCCTGGTAAGGCCTCACCTTGAGTATGCAGTGCAGTTTTGGGCTCCAGTCCTTAAGAAGGATATTAATGAGCTGGAGAAAGTGCAGAGACTGCAACTAAACTGGTAAAAGGGATGGAAGATTTAAACTATGAGGTGAGACTGTCGAGGTTGGGGTTGTTTTCTCTGGAAAAGAGGCGCTTGCGAGGGGACATGATTACTCTGTACAAGTACATTAGAGGGGATTATAGGCAGATAGGGGATGTTCTTTTTTCCCATAAAAACAATCAGCGCACCAGAGGTCACCCCTTTAGATTAGAGGAACGGAGTTTCCATTTGAAGCAGCGTAGGTGGTTTTTCACGGTGAGGGCAGTGAGGTTATGGAATGCCCTTCCTAGTGATGTGGTAATGGCAGATTCTGTTAATGCCTTTAAGAGAGGCCTGGATGAGTTCTTGATCAATCAGAATATCCAAGGCTATTGTGATACTAATATCTACAGTTAGTATTAGTGGTTGTATATATAGTTTATGTATGTGAGTGTATAGATTGGTAGGTGTGGGTTAGGTGTGCTGGGTTTACTTGGATGGGTTGAACTTGATGGACACTGGTCTTTTTTCAACCCTATGTAACTATGTAACTATGTAACTATGTAACTATGTAACTATTTAAGAGGACTAAGACAAATCCTTAGATGAGAAAGACATGGGAGTGCTTGTGGGGAATAAACATAGCTGTCCCAAGCAATGAAGAAAGGAAATTCCAACTTACAAAGAGGCCTGTTTTGCGCAAAAAAAACTTGAATCGTGAAAAAAAATCACACTCGAATATTGATATATCGCCCCCTTAATGTAATTGTGTCTAATTTACATTGAAGTGCAAGCATAGGGCGCAATTGCACTAGGTGTAACTTTCCATAGCAAGTACAATGACAAAATGGTGATTGTGCTTAAAATTCCACTTTACTCACAGCACTTGTGGTTGGTTTATCCAATAATAAATAGGCTTCTGCATCTCATAATGTATTGAGAGTTCTGCCATTTGAATAGGTTTAATGCTGGATTGGTCAGATAACTGATTATAGCAAATGCACAAAGCCAAATCCAACCTAGCAGTCTTCTGCTGTTTCTACTACCCTCTTCAGTACTTTTGTGCCCTGTTGGGAGCTGTTGCCAAACTAGACTCTGTTTTCTTAAGAAATAAAGCCTTTAATGCATTTTTAATAATTAATATTGTGTAGTTTTCCCTCCAGGTGAGATCATTTCAAATAGCTATGTCTGCTAAACAATCGGGTGCAGACATCACTTGCACGCTGAACACTGGAGATGACACCAGACGGACTTCTGAGTCAGATGCAGTGCCCCCTTGCAACTGATATAATGTTGGAATTCTGGGGGAAAACACTGCATTGTTAAAAAAAAAAACACAAAACATGTTGATTTCACTCAAAATTGCACTTTGCCCACTGCACGAAAGGAAATGACCCCTTATAACTCAATCCACTTTCAAGAGGATTAGATAATACATGCAAGCCTGCGCCTAGATGGATATCCCTTCAGGATCATACATGCCTGTGAACATATTAGTAGCGTGAAGGTGTTATGATACATTGAGTATACCAAACTAGGCACTGGATGTAAATTTATTATATTTCAGGTTTTCCATGTTATTATTGGTGAAATGTTCTTCTGAGACAAAGTAAATGTGTGTCAGGGACAGTTCTGCCCGGATGTACAGAATATGTTTGCATGTATATAGACCATGACTACGTGACACATGTAAGGGTAAACATGGACTGTACTTAAAACACAATATACAGGCAATGCTGTAATGCAGATAAATGGGAGTGATTATACAAAACATTTTTTACATATTTTATTATTATTATTACTGTATGTATGTATATCTTTATTTATAAAGCGCTACTTATGTACGCAGCGCTGTACAGTAGAATACATTAATACAAACAGGGGGTTAAAGATAATGGATAAATAAAAAGTACAACAATAAATACAAATAAATACAAGGTACAGTTGCAATAAGAGTCAGAAACACAAGATGAAGGAGGTCCCTGCCCCGTAGAACTTACAATCTATATGGGCGGGGTAACTAACAGACACAAATGGGCAAATGTAATTATTACTGTAATTATTACTGCCTGCTCTGCCCATTTTTAAAGCATTAAACAATTGCACAAAGAGATTCTGTAGCTGAGAATAGATATACAAATTCATATTTTGTGCTATCAACTTCAGACCCATAGGTCCCTGGGCACTATATCATATGAGCAAAGGGAAGACTAGTTAATAATTTTGTTAAATGCCAGGTTGTTGTCTTCAGTATAAGATCAAGTTAAATTGAGAGCAGAAGCATACCTTTTTTTGATCAGTACCACGCCAGTCTGTAGTTCACTTCTTGTAATCATGAGGCATAGATTTGTCTTGCTTCACACAAATGCAGTCTATTTAATCTCCTGTAGTGTGGGAAATTATGTTCAAGCTCTCTGCGTGATGGTGTCCATGGTAAGTTATGCATGTAGTGACAAGTATATGCCATAAGGTCTCAGGATTAGATCTGCAATGTGTTGCTGCTGACTGTTGATCAAAATAGGCTTGAAGAAAAACATTATTTTTGGCGTGAAAAACTGTCTCCTTTATCAAATAATTTTCCTACAGCTCCCCTTAGCTATGGAGGCTTATTTAAACTCAAAAGGTTAAGTTTCTAGCTTTCATTATTACTGAAAATTTGCTTCACACAATCATGATGCTCTCTTCCTAAAGTGTTATTGCGGATCCACATTAAAATAAATAGGGCATGAATAGTCTTTTGTAAATTGGATGAGTAGAATCTGTTTCTTGTTTGTCTATACAGTATTTGCTTGTTTTTAATTTGAAAGCTGTTAAATGCAAACTATCTGTTTTTTGCTGTGGCACGTCATGTTTTCTAAGCAGATTCGATAAAATATGCTCTGCTGCATCAATATGTTGCAGAATTGCTATTTAGGAAGACAAGAAAACACCATATAGTTAGTGTCTTGTTGGAAAACAAGATTTATGCACAAAGAGAGCTGAAAGACCTCCTGGCCATTTACTATGTATAAATATAAAAGATTGTTAATAAAATCTTCAGCATCGCTCCCAGGAAGTCACTTAACTAAAAATCTCTAAGAGAGGATTGGTTACTTCCAAACTGAATATAACCCAAGGAGATGTTAGAAATAAGTCAAGCTTCACTTAATTCCCTTACAGTTGTCCACAACAGTAAGTGCCTAAGTGGCATAAGGGAATAGATGCAAACTATGATAAAATACAGTTAATATCTTTTTTCAAATAAACAAATATTTTCTAGAATTTTACATTTTCCTAGAATATAATACGGTGTAATAGTGAAGTGTTTCCCTGTTAATTATGTATAAAATAATATAAGGATATTAGTCACTGAGGAGTTCCTGAGGAGTCTTTCATTAGGAGCACATTATTGTATTCAGGAGACTACTCAACTTGCATGGGGAATAAATAATTCTACAATCTTTAAGATATGGGCTAATAGAAGTTGCTAAGTATTTTCAAGTAACAAATTTCTTGGATGAAGTGCATACTTTCCACTTTGTGTATGGGCTGAGAAGTGTGGGGAAGATAACAACTAGTGATGAGATAATTTTTTCGCCAGGAATAGATTCGCAGGAAATTTCTGCATTTCACCATTGGTGAATTGTTTCGCTAAACTTCAGAGAAAATGTGCCATCAAAAAAGGTGCGGGCAAGTCAAAAATAGGCGTGGGCGAGTCAAAATGGGTGCAGGCGACAAAAAAAAAAAAGCGCAACAAACACGTTTCCTGCTTTCTAAATGATTCAGGCCTCCATAATGCTTGAAAAGAGAGTATTGTTACTCCTCTATAAGTGTGGAGCAATTTAGGATGCCTGACTGAATATTCAAAGAACCTTAAAGGTAAATATGATTGTATGCTAGAGAAGATAGGATAAATACCTTTAGAATGAATATTCAAAGAACCTGAAAAGTGAACATGCTTGAGAAGATATAGTTCCTTTGCTTTAGAAAAGTTCCAGGGAAATGTCAATGAATTTGCCAAATTAAGAAGGCATGCTGGTTACTGGCATTCAGATTGCTGTAAGGAACACTAGCGAGAGCCGCCCTTTCTTCATTCCATGAGCCAACAAATTGGCCAACTTTATTCTGAATATGTCTTTATCAATCTGTACTTTGAAGGAGACTCTTCAAAATGAAGACCATGCTGTTATCATGCCATCATTTACTACATCTAAAATCTGGAGGCATGGGCTTCAGTGTCTAAGCTTATTCTGGATACTGCTTCCATATCTTTCAAAACTGCTCAGCCTCCAGCCTTGCAGTAGAATACTGACAATCATGGACTTTGAAAGATTATGTTTTTTTCAGAGCCCTCACACTTGAAGATAAGTATCTAGCCATAGAGCTATATCACATCATTGCTCTGAAAAAATGAAGAATTATCTCCATGGAACTACTGTTATCTGGATATTGTTGAAATTTGAGGACATCTCTGAAGCATACAAAAGCAGAATCCACAACCTTATAATTTCCTTGGAGACTAAGTAAGAACAAAGGGCAGACATCGTATCCCACAGTGAAGCCGGTATTCCTTCATAATAGAGAAAGGAAGATAAAAGTAGGCATTTATAAGGTAGCTGCACAAACTTCTCAGTCATCCATGACAAGCAATGATCACCAATTCTATTTGTTCCCTTACATATATTTCTAATTAATGATGTTTTGCACCTTATGTGCTTACTTACAATTGTGGCAAACCCACATATTGTCAATAATCATTTTACCCTCATTACTAGATTGCCACATTATAACTATAACTTCACATTGGTGGCCATTCTCCTATCTATCCAATCCCATTTCCATTTGTGACTAAGCAAACGACTGTGTTCCAGACCAGCACTGGACATATTCCCATCAGTGCAATTGGCCACATCAACCAATCAATGATCAGCTTTTTTTAAATTAGCTAAAGGATGAACAATGAAAGCAACCATTTGGTTTGTTGACATGACAGTGTAACTGCTACACTGTTATTCTGATGATTGAGCCCCGCATATCTTGATTCAAATGTGGCAGTATTTATAAGGGTGACAACTTTAAGCTTTTGTAAGTTTAAGGAATCTTCTGGCATGAAGTCTACATCTGATTATAGGTAATATTAATAATGTTCTATAGACACATCTATCATGTTTATCTATTACTCTGGATGCTTTTTTCAGCCATTCATTGTCTACTATAATAAGTTGCTGATGTAGTGTCAGTTCAGCAATTAATGACAACAGTACTTTGAGAAAGATATTGTTATGAAAAGGGGAGCTTTAGTATCACCTTAAATAGTGAATTAGTAATATATGATTTTCTTACAGATGTAAAGTTGAAAAGACTACACATGTTGCTGTCCATTAGGTCTCTGATCCACCTCTTCCAGCCAGTTGTTGTGAAACACAAGCACAGATCTGTCAAGGCCATGTCTACATTATGTTTAGTAACCTTTTATCAGCCTATTATTCCTTTGCTTACTTATTTAAGAGAAAGCACTGGGATTTTTTAAATATGCAAAGCTTCTTTTATTCCTTAATCATCTAAAAGAGTGAATGTTATGGTGATGTGTTTGCTCTCCCAATGTTCCTTAGCCAGCAAAATGACATATGTTCAAATTGTGTATGATGTGAAAGTGCTTTGGAGCCGTATGTTAACAATGAACTTGAGAAGGTTAGATATTTCTTTTAATCTCGTCTTACAGATTACTTCTTTAAGTTAAGATTTCCATTATATGTCCTCATTTTAATGTGAAGACTGTGACCTTTCATGTTTTAATATTAATGGCACTTAGACTTAAATGTTCATCTGAATGCGCAGTAACTACAATGTTATGTGCAGATAAGCTCTGTTTGAGATAACCAGTAGAGACAGATAACTTCATTTAGTATTTAAGTGGAGAATACACAGGGCTGTTCTCCAAAGATCCTTGTAACTAGAGGCATCATGTAAAATACCTGAAGGGACATTTGTGTAGTTACAAAAATCCTTCTTTGGAAACAGAGAAAGAATTCTTTAACAGTTTTCAATTGTGCATCATCACATATATTCATTATGAAAGTAAAATTCAATCTGTTGATTTAGCTTCTATGGTGGATTCTTTACAACATTTTTTCATTTCCACTCTATCGCACTGATGGCGGAAAAGCTTTTTTCATGGTTTATTTAGCAGAAAGTCATTTTGATTAGCAAGATGAGTAATACTTTACAGCTGTTTGCTATTACTGCATCTGTTCTACCAACGGGTGCAGCTATTGGACAGAAGTGCCAAAATCAGTAGAAATGGGGGAAAACACAATTTCCTGACGGTATACAAATCAAATACTTTGTTAATACCTGTAAAATAAATGCACTTAACCTTAAGACATATGTTCGGTGTCAGTTGCCAAAAGATCATAACGACTAGTTCTAAATGGCAAGAAAATCTGTAAACGAGCCATGTTAGGGTTTGTAATGTTTTTTTTCCTCTTCTTTATTCTTGTTTTAATGCTGGAAAATAAGAAAAGTAAGTTGATTCAAAAGTGCCAGTTTTTCAAACATTACAATATCTAGAATGATTTTTCAGAAAATGTAGACCCAACACATTGCTTTTTCAAATCAACAAAAAATGTAAATTGGGTCATTTTTATGAACATAATGCCTATTTCTTCACATTACTCTTAAAAACATGAGGAAACGGATGCTTTATGGAAATTTACTGGATCAGAACAATGTGTATTTTGCTCGTTTGTTCATAAACTATTTAGAAACAAAAATCCCTGAACACAAACCGATAATGTGATATAAGTAATGTAATGTATGTGGCAGAAAGCATCAGCAAACCATTTTAAAACCTGGATCCAAGCAAACACAGTTAAAAAAAGAGAATCTAATGATAGAGTTATAACACAGAAGGGAAAAAATGTTTAGAAAAAAAAGAAGGAGGAGCTAGAAAATGGAGACTACCTCTAAGGAAAAGAGAGGCCCTTGCAAATTACAGGATTCATTTTTTTAAACACATTCAAACATCTTACCCACAAATCAGACAGTTGTGTGAATTTTAAATTGTGAAAGAAAGATTAGCTAGATTTTAATTTTGTAATATCCATATGGGGGATAAAATGCATATGATATAAATGGCTTTGATACAGTAACCCAGAGACACCAATAGGATTTGTGCTTTTGAACAGGTTACTAGCAAAATTCTGCCATCTAATTGTTTGCTATAAATGATTAGACCTCTAGCCAATATTAGACATTTTATTACATAACTCTGCAAAGAAGAAAAATCAAGAAGAAGCTCATGAAAGTAAAGAAAATGTGAAAATATGGTGCAGTATTTCTTAAAACAATAAAACACCATCAAGTGCAAACATAAAAATTGTGACTTAAAATGAATTAAGGGATAAATCTTGTCCACCAGTGCAAAATGGGGAGCACTCACCAGATGTAAAATACAGCAAACCGAAGCAAACTTGCAGATTCTTGATGGTAGTGATAAAGCGGGATCATCAAATAATGATAAAATGAGAGAAAACAAACATAGCATAATACTATTTATTAAAAATAACACCTGCCCATGTACAGGCTTCTCACAGGATTGTAGCACAAATTAGCAGAAACAAGCTCAATCTCTACGCGTTTTGCGTGATTCCGTAACGCTTCCTCAGGAGACGGATATGATCCGGCTCCTTTTGACCCAGTCTTAGAATTATCAAAGTTTTAAAAATATGTTTAATGTTTTTGTTTTTAAACCAATAGTTCCTAAAAAATACTTTAGATTTATTCCTATTGAAGAATTTGTATAACAAGCTGTCCAGCCTTTAATTCTCTCAGTCCTTGAAATTACCTGGAGTGTAAAGGGGAATCAAGTACATCTTGCCTCTAAGAACCTATAAAAAGTGAATTTTCACATGATTTAAGGTATCATGGAAAGGGAGCAGTAACAGTGACAAAAAGTGTTGTCCAAGGAGGGTATATTTCATAAAATGTATCCGGTCTATCCTTCAAAAAAGCCAAAAACTTCTCTATGGTGTGTATTGCATTTTACTTATCTACAGTACACTGAATGTATGGTATGAGCCAGTTTATAGCTATAGTGCACTTAGATGCTGACATGGCTTTACCAGTTCCGGGGATCTATTTGCAAGGCATTTTCTTGGGATGGTGAGTAGATTTGGGCTATTGGACTGTATTACTGGGTAAGCTCCAGTGTCCCTGCTGTGTTTTATCTGATACAAGACTGAGACAAACCTAAAAACATTTTATGTTTCCTGTATGGTGTCATATACTTGATAGTTTGTATATATATATATATATATATATATATATATATATATATATATATAAAACTTGTAATGGATAATTATACCCTGATAAGCTGAGCCAAGGGTTCCACTGCAAAGGCAAACAATATGCGGGGAGGCCAGGCATCCCTGACTCCTGCCACTCACTATGCAGATCCACCTTGGTCCCTGGTCTGAGCATTAGAAAATAATGGCTAATACTTATAAAAGGGATGGCTACTAAATATAATGAAATCCCTTTGGTATTAGCCCAGGAGCAGTAACCCATAGCAACCAAATAGCAGGTAGAATTTACTGATCACCTGTTTAAAAGAAAATATCTTATTGGTTGCTATGGGTCACTGATACTGGGCAAACTTAGTGCCTTTTATTACATATGGGTTAAGTCTTTTTATGTCATGCTGTACAAAAGTATTTGGATTTTTTAAAGTAGTTTCAAAGCTACAAAAAAAGGAATATTCCCACAGAGGAATATTATTATCATACAACAAAGTCAATCATTTCACTTCACAGATAAGTATGTGAGGAAGAGGGGGTGTTTATTTGGTTAAAGACGATTAAAGAGGAAATATGGGGGTAAATGTTTGGCCTGAGAAACAGTGCATCAAATGGAATATACTCTACCCTAATTCCCTGCCCACTGGGAGCCCTAATCTAATGTATGTCACCTGGAAATGAATAACCCTACACTGTATTTTTCCAGAGGAGCACAGGACTGCTTATACTAGCTATCCTGTACCTGCCTCATACTAAACTTTACTTAAAGCTTTCATTAACAGAGGATAGTCTTATGCCTTAATATTTCTCATTTACAGGGTGCTTTTCTCCAACCACCACTGAGTTGATCTTCTTTTCTCAAGGATCTCCTTTTTACTAAGGCCTTCTGCTTCAGTCAGTACCATCTACTCAGAGACCAAAGATAGGGAAGCCTGGTATCTTCTGGCAAACCAATACCTATAATTTCCCTGGGGAGTCCCCTCCCTCGCACAGGGTATATCAGCACTATGAAATGACTCACAATGGGATAACAATATTAATTCTCCTGCACTGGCAGGAGAATGCTAAAATATAATTATTTAATACTGACTGATAAATGATTAGTTAATCATTTATCAGTCAGTATTAAATAATTATATTTTAGCATTCTAGAGTTAAACAAAGCTAGATAGTAATGCATACAATATTTCTTGGATACTTCTATGTTGTTATAATCATTGTGTTAAAGTATACTGAGTGGAGAGCTGTAGCTGTGGCTAAGAAGGCCGGTGGGAAGTGTCATAAGATAAATAAAGCTTAGAACCAGTCAAGGAAGACAAGGGGTTAGAGAGGAAAATGCAAGTCTAAATACTTAAGGTCAGGTGATGAAAAGCTAAGGTGCGAGCAAGGGAAAATATACTGCAAATGTGCCTTAAATTAATTTGTTCCTGGTAGCTGAGAGGTAGGCGGTAGGAGAATGTAACATAGTAACATAGTAAGTTCGGTTGAAAAAAGACATACGTCCATCACGTTCAACCATAATGCCTATATATAACCTGCCTAACTACTAGTTGATCCAGAGGAAGGCAAAAAACCCCATCTGAAGCCTCTCTAATTTGCCGCAGAGGGGAAAAAATTCCTTCCTGACTCCAAGATGGCAATCGGACCAGTCCCTGGATCAACTAGTACTAAGAGCTATCTCCCATAACCCTGTATTCCCTCACTTGCTAAGAATCCATCCAGCTCCTTCTTAAAGTTATATAATGTATCAGCCAGCACGACTGATTCGGGGAGGGAATTCCAGAACTTCACAGCTCTCACTGTAAAAAATCCTTTCCGAATGTTTAAATGGAACCTCCCTTCTTCTAAACGGAGTGGGTGCCCTCGTGTCCGTTGGAAGGACCTACTGGTAAATAAAACATTAGAAAGGTTATTATATGATCCCTTTATATAATGTGTTTATGATGTGATATTAATTTCTTTCTTTGTACTCATTCTAATCTAGAAGAAACAAGAATACTTGGAAAAATACTTGTTTTCTTTTATCAGAAAAGGAATCAATATAACTCTGAAATTATAAAGTTTGTGTTGAGTTATTTTGTTTGAGCTATTGCCCACATTTATCAATATTGGAAAAAGGGGGCATTATGAAACTTTAAACAGTAATTTGGGATTTCCTAGATAAGTAAAACAAGAGCTGCCGTTACATTCTTTAATAATACCTCTTTAACTTAAAAAAACTAAAACTTTATTAGCTTTCTTTGTTGTTTTCTGTCTTGTTAGACATTGTTAGGGTTTCAGTACCCCCTCCTGCACTCTTGCAGCTGACTATTGTTCTGATCATGGTTATCATTATAGTATTTCTAGAATCCTTGTCATAAAGCCAAACAGGATTGATTTCTTTGCCAGAGAGTAAATAGTAACTGACGCACCAGGAAATACATGAAGATTTTTTTAAGCTGTTTTCAGCCATACATGTATTATTTTGTAGTAAAGACTTCAATGATTATATTTTTCAGGAAAGGTTTTATGTCCTGTATCTATCAATAATAACTTTTTAAAAAAATATATCTATTTTGATGTCTGTGTATACAGGTGCCATATTGTAGGTTCCACTTCACTGGCATTAATAAAAACAAATAGTTAATTGTTTGTTATGCATGGGTACCTCCCTGGGGTAGTTCCATGATTAGTGGGAAGCCAACACCAGTCAGTAATTATCATTACTGGTGTATTTTTTTAAAGTTCACCTTAATTAATTTTTAGTATGTAGTAATGGGCAAATGTTTTTGGCAGGCATATATTTGCAGTAAACTTACGATTTTCGGTGAATTGTTTAGCGAAAATTAAGCATGGGCGCATCAAAAAAAGTTGCATGTGACAAAAAAGTTATGCGACTTCAACTTAGGCTACTAAGCCTAAGACTTTACCTAACACCACTAAGCATGAGGCATCACACATGAGGACCAAGGAGTTCTCCAAAGAAGTCAGGGACAAAGTTGTTGAGAAGTACAGGGTTGGGTTATAAAAAATAACCATATCTTTGATGATCCCCTGGAGCACCATCAAGTCAGCAGGCATATATTTGCAGCGAACTTCCGATTTTCGGCATTGGTGAATTTTTTAGCGAAACTTAAGCACGTCAAAAAAAGTTGCACGTAACAAAAAATTGATATATGAGAGAATGGTTAGATTATTCCCTTTAATCATCTTAACAACACTAGACAACTACCAATAAATCAATGGCTTATGCACCACAGACTTAAAACTGCGCTGACACCACACCCTCCCCACAGCACTCTCACCATGGGTAACTCCCCTATAGCCGATATTCTGCTGATACCAATGCAAAAAAGCAAGCTCTCTATTCTATTTAAATACCTATACAAACCAATCTAAAATGATGCCGAGATCCACTCCAGGGCTTTGTGGGAGTTCTACTCACCTAAAACAGTATTTGCCTCTTTGTGCTAGACTTGGACACTTCTTTGGACAAGATTATTTAATTTAAAGGCATTATTCCACACAAGGAGACTACTTACTAACTTGTAACCTCATGTAACACCTCCATCCATCTCTTTTCATGTACAGTACCCATACAGTGTTCCTTGCAAATAATGTTTTTTTTAGATCACAGAGCAATCATTTTTGGCTGGTGGGGCCAGTGACCCCCATTTGAAAGATGGAATAAGGCCAAAGTGGGAGGCAGATCATTCAAAAACTATATAAAGAATAAATAATGAAAGTGAATTGAAAAGTTGCTCAGAAAAGGACATTCTATTACATACTAAAAGTTAATGTAAAGGTGAACCACCCCTTTAAAAGTGATCATGTATCATGTAATTTTATAATCTGTTAGCAAATAATTCCATTGTATAGAGCATAATACTACAAAGGCAATGGGAGATTCTTATTGGTACTACTGTTGATCTGAAAATATTCTACATTTTGCCCTGTATATTACTATGGGGAAGTACAGATATTTGTTAAACAAGGCCTGAGTCCCTTATTGACACAATTATCTACTTTATAATACATATTAAAGTTAAAATGATAATGAAGAATAAAATGTGTACTTTTATTAGTTTTATTTTTATAAGACATTTACATTCAAAATCATGGACAAAGAAGGTTGGACACCTCTCAGCCAGGATATATGTGGAAAGATGCATACCATTTGCAGGTCAAACTCTAGCCTACTACACGTACGCCTTTTCTTTTCTCAAGCGCATATAAGTGAGCACTTTTACATTTGCGCACTGCAGGACTGCAATTCCACAAAGGGCAAAGACAAATGTAAAAAGCAAGTCTCAACCTTTGTGATGACAAAATGATGATGGCATAATGGGGATTGGTGTACAAAATAGTATAAAATACAAATCGAACAAGTTGAAAACAGCTGCTTCCTGGGAAGCAGACGCAAATTATATGGTTAGTGCCCATATGCTTAGTAATAACTCAACAATGTAAAATGCAGTCTTGTCATGGGATTTGCAGAACATAGAAATGCCAATCTTTCAAAAAGCAACAAATAAGAAAATCACAGTAGCAACAAAATACATATTTAGTCACCTGATAATGTTCTATGCAGGGAGCAGTG
Organism: Xenopus tropicalis; assembly: GCF_000004195.4. Classification (NCBI taxonomy): domain Eukaryota; kingdom Metazoa; phylum Chordata; class Amphibia; order Anura; family Pipidae; genus Xenopus; species Xenopus tropicalis. The sequence goes on along the minus strand of NC_030680.2, from coordinate 105,377,216 downwards.
GAAAACAATTGTTAACTATTTACTGCATTTCTCTAGTATTCAGAGTGTGTTGGCAAGTACATTTCTACAGTTTTAGAAAACACAGTGCACTGAATATTGATTATACACATATAAAGAAGGTTTTAGAAATCTCTCTCTAGTGGAACATGAGCAATATTTATTGCAGTATTGGACAACAAATCATTAACGTGCATGTATCACTATGCAACATATACTCACTGATTTAACATATCACTGAGTATATATGTTTATTAGGAGCATTAGCCCATCACTGCCTTGAGATTCACAGTGTACATAAGCAGATTAAATCTTCTGCAAATAGATGTACAGGTATCAGATGCCTTATCTGGAAACCCATTTTTCAGAAAGTTCCGAATTAAGGAAAGGCCCTCTCCCACAGACTCTTTTGTTTTAAATCAAAATCAAATAATTAATATCTTTAAAAATGATTTCCTTTTTCTCTGTAATATTAAAACAGAACCTTGTACTTGATCCCAACTAATATACAATTAATCCTTATTGGGTTTAATTACTGTTTAAATACTCTTTTTATTAGACTTAAGGTAGGAGATCTGAATTACGGAAAGAACCCTTATCCGGAAAAACCCAGGTCCCGAGCATTAAATTATTACATAATTTCTGTGGGTGACTTTCTCAGTACCAGCAATGGGAAGCACCACAAGTAGGACATAATTTGTACTTTGTGTTGCTCAAAAATGTTCATGTGAGTATTTTCCAACAAATAATAAACTACCAGGGATATTTATAGAAGTTCAGTACAGGTTATTACAGTGCCCCATGTTCCGAAGCCCTTAATGTCATCATTTAACTCAAATACATTACATAATTGCAAAATAAAGCAAGTGCGGGTATGGGATCTTTTACTTGATATCCGGAAAGCTCTAAATTAGGGAAAGGCCATCTCCTATTGAGCCCATTTTAAGCTGATAATTATTTTAAAATAATAATGTTTATAATAAATAATACAAGGTCAATTAAATTCATATTTTTCTTATTCAAAAATATATTGCATATTTCCTTTAAATAATAATTGTAATAATGTTTATTTATTTATGAGAAACTTAATGGTAAGTATGTATGTATGAATCCATATTGGTGGCAAATCAATCCAATTAGGCATATGTATTGTTTAAACATTTATTGCAAACTTAAAGGGAAACTATTCCCCTGAACATTACTGGCCTCTATAAAATATATAAAACTGCTTTATTAAACCATTTTTCACAAAAATATACCTTTCTAGTAGTAGGTGCCGTCAGATAATCCTTAATAGAAAATAGGCATTTTAAGCACTAGACTCCAGTCTGTTTAAATTAAGAAAGTACTGCTTAAGTTAAAGTCTTTATCAATAGCTCCAGTGAGGATTGCAGATTTTGTGATATATTCACCTTCAGAACTAATGAGATCTACCAGAGATTTTCTCAGAGTGCATCTGCCTCAGGATACATGAGCCCTTTAAACCCAAATTGGAGCCCACAGAGGTGTGCTTGTAAGTGTATTTTGCCTGTAAGTGTTTATTGGTTTGGCAGCTTGCATAAAGGAGGGGAACACATGGTGTTATCATGGTCTAGATCCCTCTTAATGCCTGCTTAGGGCAAGTTGCTGTGTACCTTTAAGAGCTATGCACAAAGAGACTGGGCTGCTCTGGAACAACACAGGAGCACTGCATTCCTGTATATAGGGATAGTTTCTAGGGTTGGTTAATGAGACCCAATGCATCAGGATCATTTTGCTCAAGGTTTTGAATGAAATAAAAATCACTTGGCATATTGGAATATTTGGTGAAACTGAACCTTGATAAGCAGGAGAATGAATTGAAATAATTATATCAATTTGATTGAAATACGTCTTTGATACTGTGATAAGGAAACCCTTAAAATCTAGGTTATTGTTCCTACAACTCTTTAATTCTTACATTTCTTCTCCGATTGTATAGACAACAGCTACAAATGGGAATCCTGTCCTGTGTGTAAGTCTTATTATTTCTCATTACTACTTTTCCAACAACATTCCACTACCTTTAGATATATTTGGAAACCAAATCTTTTTGTGATCATATAAAGTACAATTTCAAAGGGAAAGATGACACATGTCATTGTGGTTCCCTTCTCGGAATTAACAATGTTGTACATTCTATCATCATCCTACTCCAGCTTGTCTTTGTTAACAGAAAATATCCATTTCTTTTAAAAGCGCTGCAAGTGACAGGGCATCTCATGGCAAATATTATTTTCCTACAATTTGTAGGGTTTATTTTTGGCTCATTTATGCTGGTTAAAAGTTACAGAATTGAAATAATATATTCCTTTAAAATAAACCTCATTTTTTGGTCTTGCTACTGTTAAATGTATGTAACTTCATTTTACACCACTTTGTAATTATTAGTCTCATTAGAAAAGCATCTTCTATAGCAGTAATGTTGAAACAGTGGTTGCCCTGCAGGTCCTAAACTACAGCTCCCAACATCCACCTGGCAAATGCAATGGTTTGATGGTATTTTCCTGAGATCTAAAGATGTTTGATTTGAGGATTATAAAAAAAACCCAGTAATATTTAATCCTTGTAGTTATTAGAGCAAAGAAAATACTAAAGGTGCACCAGTGGCCATGCCTAAACAATGACCATAGGGAATAGTCTTCACAGAGAGGGGTTAAGCATGTTTTATTACTACCAAAATTGATGGGTAAATTTTAATCACTGGTTAATATAATGTGTATGTAGGTCTAATAGAAATCTAAGCAGTAAAAGAGAAAAAACCTCTTTGTGAGAAGTACATGAAGTTGCTGATCGTATAAGCAATGAAATGCACTAATATCATAGACACATTAGAACCATGCAGTCTCTTTATCTACCATAGGCTATAAGATAGCTGCTCTGGATTCAGGCTGAAGGGGGAGCATCCCTGTCATTAATTGAATCAATTTATTTACTTCTTCCAGCCCAAATGCAGCCATTAAACAGTCTAAGTCAGAAGTGTTACTCTGCAGTATTGATTGTTTTTCAGTAAAAATATCAATAGCTTTATATAGATCAGAATCTTAAAGTTTCTAAATTATTGACAAGGAAACAGTTGCACAGAGCAGATTATAATAGGAAAAAAAACCAGGCTCACATAAACCAAGCAAGCACAGACTGATCACTGGCACAATGAATATCAGTATGGCATATGTCACTGTTTCACTTGCCGTTTTCCCAGCACAAAAATTAATTAAAATTTTTAATGTTATTATTTGCTTATACAATGGCACACAATCACCTAGTAAAACCTTAGTATTAACCTTTCCAGGGCAGATAGTTTTTGGACTTCATTTGGGTTAAATGCCATCTGATCTGTACACTTTATGATTTCTTTCACTTTAATGGTGTTTTCTGGGGGTGTTTTTAATTTACCTAGGGAAACTATATATCATGTTTGTTTTTGGAACTTAGATTTTTGTATGATCACATGGCTATATATATATATATATATTATCCATATAAAAATACAACTGATTTAGAAAGCTCAATAAGCATCATCCTCAGGGGTTGCAACAGTGTTTATTTAGCAGCACCCCTAAATAGTGAAATATGTTTTTTTTACTGCAAAGTGTGCAGCTTTTTTAAAATGTGCCATTTTAACTGGAAATCACCTCAAATGTTGCACTTTACAGCATCTTATTTCCCACATTCCCTTAGTCACAAAGATAAAACATTATGGATAATAATGCCAGGGATCTTCTTAACAGTTTATTGCCCTATATGCATATTATTGTCAATGAATGGGGCATCTAGACCTTTGGAATGAAAATACAAAATATGAATTTTCATGACTGACTCTATGGCTGCTGCAAAACCAGCAAACTGCTGTCATTTTAACCAATTTCAGTAAGCTGACCCCAGAAAAGTATATATTGTTTGCAATGTAAAAATTATGACAAATTCAAAATGGGTAAATATGTCTTTGTACCACAAACTACCAATCTGAAAAGCTTTGTTAAAGTTTTTTTAACAATATTTGTAAAAATGACCTTACCATGTTCAGCATTATATGAATGCCAGGGTTGTTAGGAACAGTTTTGGGGCATGAAGAGACTTTAAAAGAGTAAATACAAATTGTGATGGTTAACACATAGCCCTCAACAGTAGGTTGATTATAGAAACTCATGTATAATGTATTTTATGAAAGTACGCCCCAGCAATTTTTCATACAGTGGTGATTGCCCAATTATATTTAGGTATAGTGACCCCTGTGTAAACTGACCTCAAGCTCCGGCAGTGGCACAAGTCTCAGGTCAAGGCTGTCTTGCCCAGCACCCACTGGCTGTTCACTACATGTATGCCCTCTCACTTACTGAACTGATGGGAGTGCGATCAAAACTCAGATTTGCTGCTCTGATAGCACTCTCTCTGACCAGTAACAGAAAGGGCACCTAGAGGAAAACTTCAGTGTTCAAAAAAGCAAAAATGCTGCATATTGCCTAGTAGAAGATAAAAGAAAAAAAAATGGCAGAAAAAAAGTGGCAGGATGGCATTCCATCGCACCGCCAACTTCCCTCGCTGATTATAATATAATACAGAGTAAATACAATACTTATTATACATAGTGACATAGGCAGTATTTGATGTAATTCTATACAAATATGTATATTATTAGTTTATACAGAAAGCCATTTATTCAACATAATTTGTGATTTCATTATCTATGCATAATCAAATCACTTGAAAGAATAATCTCTGTCTTTTAACTCTTTGCCCCGGGTTCCGAGAAATCAAAGCTCTGTATTTGAAATGGAGTAACTTAGCTGATAAAAGCTATTTCACATAATTTACTTTTTCAGTTTTTATTTAAATAGTGCACCCACGTTATGAGATAAAAAACTGAATGCCCAAATACTAAATGCTATTGGCAGAAACATTAAAATCTATTGTGAAAGAACCACTTTGTTGATTTCAACTTTCCTGTGGAGAGTCGAATCAATTAATTAGTCTAGGCAGATAATTACTCACTATATTTCTAGACCATAAAGGGATCGATAAAGCCAAATGTCTTATTTCATATTTCAGCTTTAGACCCTATATGGTTATTGTAGAACATTTATTGACTTGTATTTTCAGCTGCAACATTAAACACTTTTACAATATTTGTCTAAAGACCAGCACTTCACCATATCACCAAATGTTATTGCATTAAAACAAAGAATTTCCGTGTTTGCAGCCTATTAAATAAGACTGTAAAATATCCAATAAATACAAGATTCATAGAGTTGTGTCCAGTTTGTGTTTAGCTGCATAGCAAATGCCTTTTAAAATAAATCAAATGCATTACTAAAATGTACAGAGGTAGAGTTTACAATCCTAATATAAGAAATATATAAAAACAAATTGTTTGTTCGAGAAGTGGAATCTGTACTCACAATATAAAAATGGCTGTGAGTAAAAGCCCAAAACTTTAAAAAGTTTGAAGATGAATACTGAGTGCTAAGTGATTCATGCACAAGAGAATTGAAGAGTCAATTAGCAATGCCCGGGCTAACGAACTGCATAAAAGGCTTTCCCTCCATTAAATGCCTCTTCGCAATTGTCAATATTCTTAAAAAGTGTAATGATTTCTTATCAGTGCTTGAATGAACCGTAAAACTACCTTTTGAAATATTGACATTTCCACAATTTTGAACACGGTAAGTTTTCTTGTTTATATGCAATCTGACGGGCCATTACTTTTTATAGCTCAATCACAACTGGCAGATAATATGATTGTCAAAGTAAAAACACATAGTAAAATACCTACTCAACAGGTTTTATGCAAAATGCATTCCTTTTCTATTTTTTAAATTCATAAATTCATTGTAGAAACATGGGTATATATATTATATATAATAACGTTTAATAATAACGTTTTTATGTTTTGTTGCTATGGCAGATGGAAAATCTAAATTTGTAAAACAGAAAAAGCTTTATTAAGAAACAAACAAACGGGGACAATTGTTACACTATATGACCAAAAGTATCCCATTTTAGCCAGTATTTGGACCACCCCATGTCCAAATGATATGGCTTCAGTTGGAACACTTACCGTTTAGTGTCTCCAAAATCATTGTCAGTACAAGAACTATTCATAAGCAGCTGGGGGCTTTTGATGGATGACAAACGTCAATGCCTTGATTTGTTTGAAGTAGTGTAAAGGTCACCGTCATTGGGCTCTGGAGCAGTGAAACATCACCAACTGGTAGTCTGATGGAGAGTCTGGGTTAAGCAGATGCTACAAGAACACTACCTACTTGAATGTTTAACACCAATTGTAACATCTTAAATGGTAAAGGCTTTAAATAACAATGGCCTGGTGCTGTCTTCTATGGTTTTGGGCTAGAGCCCCTGGTTCTATTGAAAGCATTCCACTTTGTAGCAACACTTGGGGAAGGCCTTTCGAGTTTCAGCATTTCAATAACCCCCATGCCCCCAAATGCCCTGACCTCAGTCCAGCTGATCACCCATAAGATGAATATATAAGATGCTGACCCCAAGCCAGAGCTGGTCTCCAACATCAGTGTCCATTCTTTCTAATGCTCTTGTGGCTGAATGGAAGCAAATGTTGATTGATCTGATATTTACAGATGGTGTACTGGATGCCACATTATTCATTCCATTCTGTTTTACTACATAAAAAATATCATTGCTCATTCTAAAATAACTTTTATGACCTTCAGACAATTTAGTTAAAAACTGAAACCTTTTTTTAAGACAAAGACTGCATGTGTAAAAAAGAGTTGCTTCTTTAGTTAAACAAAATCATGAATTGTGAACTATAAACATATAATAACTGCACAAATGCAGACCAGCATAATCCTTAAAAAACCCAACTGTATATACAGTATAAGGGATAAATGAACTTTTGTTGCCGTGACTCTGCTCTATGTGGCCTACTCTCAATGTGGCCTGCCTGTCAGAAGTCATTAATCAGAACCTTGCCTTCCATATCTGCTGTTTCATTGTGGTCTGGGGAGGCAGCTCTATTTACTACAGTGCATGAATTAATAAATATTCAAACTTTTGGTAAAACTGATTTGGATAATTTCTGGCCTAAGCGACTGGGAGAAATAATATCTGTGTGGTACAATTTTGTTCTTTGTAGCATAGTGTAAAGATGCTTGTTTTACAATAAAAAGCAATATATATGCTATTGCAGAACAGAGTGCAGAGGCCTGTGGCTATCTGTACTATGCCCCATGCAGTGGGCAAAAAAAAAAAATTGGGCATTGTAAATGAAAGCTCTAGTTATTATTCTATGGCTGCCATGATTTGTCAAAACCATCAACTGGGTTGTTATGAACTTTTCAGTGCGGCTGTTGTTTATATTTATATTAACTGGAGCTTTGCGCACTGCGTGGGGCATTATAAATTACCCCTGTACTGTTTCTTGCACAGGAATGAAGCACTTTTTTGTAGCATAGTTCAGCTTCCCAGCTCTCTCTAATAATTCTTTTTGGCGTAACCTCAATGTAATGTCACCTTCATAATGACTTGGTAAAATGACTATGGCTTCACACACGTTTACATGAAACCAAATGGCCCAATTTACTCATAACTAATATATACATATATACAGGGCTGCTCCTGGTGAGAGGCCAGTTACCAGGTGCAGCAAAAAGCTTCCTTGGGTACCTTGGCTCTGCCAGTGCAGAGGGCACTATTGCTATAGCGATGTGGCCCCTCTGGACCAGCTCCGATACTAAAGTTTTAAGCACAAAGCTGGAGAGAGGGGGTGGAATCAGGACAAGATTGTCCAGCATTGTTGCTGCATATACACAGTGTCTCAAACAATTCAGACGTGATTGAAGTGCTCATTCTAGACTTTAAAGTTAGTTGCATACATTACATTTCAGTTTCCTCATGTAGAAATTACAATACTTTTTATACATAGTTCACCTAACTTCAGGGCACCATAATGTTTGGGACCATTGACTTCTCAGGTGTGTTGCATTGCTTCATTAGTGCAGGGATAAGATACCTAGGCTGCTTCTACCATTTGGTCTGGCCCTGGGCACTATATATATATATATATATATATATATATTGATATGATGGCAACTTTGAAATAAAGATCGAATTTTTTAAGCTTAAGACCCTGGAGTGCGCTCATTAGCAGTTAAGTATATATATATATATATAGTACACAGGGAGGAGCACACCCTATACAAGTCCAAATGCCATTGGTGCAGGTCAAAAACAAAAATATAATAGCAAGAGTTCCGCACACACAGGGACTTGATACAAAAGAAAAAGTGTTTTTATTGAAAAAATTCCACCATTTCGAGCACAACCAGTGCTCTTCCTCAGGGACAGGTTTGTCCCTGTGTGTGCGGCACTCTTTCTATTTTATATATATATATATATATATATATATAAGTCACATGTACAGTAGGCACTCTCGTATAAATAAATGGCCTGGGTGCAGGATCGTATCAAGCAGGAATCCAGCGGCTCAAAGGAGCCGCACTCACAGGCCTTATGCAAACAAAGGATATTTATTCAAAAGCAATCAGTGATTGGGATCAGTGAGGGGTGGAATTTTTCGCCAGGCATGGATTTGCTGCAAATTTCCGTGTTTTGCTATTGGTGGATCTTTTTGTGAAACAGGCATCAAAATTTTGCCATGGAAAAATTTGTAGCAAAAAAATGGTGTGCATAAAAATAGATTTTTTTTTGTTGATGAGCAACATTTTCGCCCATTTTAATTTTTGCCATTTTGTGAATCTTTTGAAAGATTTTTCAGCAAAGCTAACCAGGACAGATTTTGGATCATCTCAAAGTGACAAAAACACACCATCCCCCCAAGATAAGCTCTCAGTGGTGCAAATTGCGCAGCATGACATATACATTAGCGCTATGCATGTTTAATACTGTATATACAGTATATATATATATATATATGGTGTGGAAGCAGCCGAAACGTTAGATGTATGTTTGAAATAAACAAGCTGAATTTTTCCACTAAGACCTGTGAGTGCAGCATTTTCCTTTTTTGCTCTATATTATTTTTGAATACTGCACCCAGGCATTCTAACTATCTTATACGGGAGTGCCGGTTGCCTTTGACTCTCTCTATATATATATAATTATAAAATATACAAAAAATGATTGTAAGACTGGCACACCCTATAAAAGTATTTACAACTTTATTGTGAACACCCTCAATCGGATAATTCCATGTTCAAATAATGTTGCAAATTCCTTTATAGGGTGTGCCAGTCTTAAGGTGGCCATACACGGACCGATTTTTTACTTACAAACGACCGATTCCCGAACGATCCGATGCTATCGTTAAGTTATCGTATAGTTGGTGGTGTACGAACGATCGTCGGCCCACTAAACGAGCCGACATTATCGTCCCCAAAATCGATCGGCCAGGTTTAAAAATTTTGGTCGTTTAACGATAAAATCTGCCAGTTGGTGTGAGTGTCAGACATTTGTCTTTCAACGATTGTTCTCTGCGCATGTCACGATTGCCAGCAACGACATCGATCGTACGTAGATGTACGATCGTAGGTATTTTACGATAATGATGCGACAAAATCTTTCCCGAATTATCGTTGCCCGTGGATGGCATATCGTATGGGAACTCGATCGCCATACGATCGTTTGTCGATATAATCGTTCATCGCACAACGAGCGAAATCGCCTCGTGTATGGCCACCTTTACAATCATTTTTTGTATATTTTATTTGACTGTGCACCTGCTGTATATGACTATATCTTATACATATGAAAGGAGATCAATGGCACAGTGAAAAAATATTCAAAAAGAGGTTTCTGTCATCATTTCATAATACAAGACACTATAAAAGTCACAGATATTAGAATAGAATTTCCCAGTTTGTAAGTTTACTGTAATTAGTTATTTATTAATCATTTTCATTTGATATAATATTGCGTCGTTCTGCATAAAACCTTTATCTTAAATCATGTTATTCTGTTTTAAATGTGAGGTTTTTATTTAATCTGAAATGTAATGAGAGCAATTGGAAAAATAAAACCGAAACTACATTTTCTGTATTTGCTTCATACAAGACTTTTCTTTTTTTTTTTTTTGCTTGAGGGACTTTACATGAAAAATTAAATGTAATTTATTTTTGAAGTTAAAGTTAATAATTCTCTTTGCATGAAAAATAAATGCTCCCATTAGAATTGCAGATTTCTTGGTGATATATCTGTACAAAATGATTTATTCTAATTTAATAATGACATAGATTTTAAAGCTTGAGTGTACACTGCTTCTCGTTAAAGCTGTAAAATATTTGTTGCCAGTCAGGAATTCTCTAGATCATTATTGTACAAAAAGAAAAACCCATTTTGACAGATGAACTCAAGTCATTCTGAACAAATCACTGATACTCTATATAATAAGGCCTCCAAAGAGGTGAGAATAGGCTTATTACTATGGCAACCCAAATCAAAACACTGTTTTAGTAGAGATTTTCCTGTTTTACAATGCAATGATGATTGTTTATGATACCATTGGAACCTAATTCCACAAGGGTTCAGGAAAGCAACTGACAGGAGAACAGCCTTTTATAGACATTCCTCGATGACATATCTTCGAGTCCTCCTGGTATTTAAAAAAAATGGAATGCAGTTTCATAAAAAAAAGGCAAGTGTGACTGAAGAAAAAAGAAAATGTAGATTAAAAAATAAGTTTCACGCTGTAGACTTACATGTGCTGCGCTAATAAAGGTGCAACATACAAAGGGATATTTTGCTGCAAACTGATTATTATTGTACAGTTCATTTGTCAATTTGATATCCGGGGTCAGCGTGCAGCTCTTGACATATTCTCCTGCAGTTCCTCTGCATTAACTAGTATGTCGATTTATGTTCTTTTTGGGTGGGGGCTATATTTAATGAAGCCATATTGACAGGGCTAGGTTTCAAGGCTAACTAATTAGTTAGTGCTTCTTCATAATTAAACTCTATGGGGTTGTTTATCAAAGTTTTTTTTATGCAATTCAAGTTCTTTTGCACTAAATATCATGAATTTGAATAATGGTTAAAAAAAACATGAATTACCCGAAATGGTTAAAATTTTCAATATTTATTAAGCCAAAAAAAATATTTGAATGAAAAACTTTGGCATCAAAACTTGAGTAGTGATAAGCAAATTTTTTTGGCAGGCATGGATTTGCAGCGAATTTCTGCCTTTCACCATTGGCAAATTGTTTTGCGAAACTTCTGTGAAAATTTGCAGTGGAAAAATTTGTTTGCACATCAAAAAAAACTGCGGTCGCGTGGAAAAAACACATTTCACGGATTTTCCCCTGTTTCACGAATTTTCTGGTTGTTTTGCAAATTTTACGGTGAAGCGTAACGGGACAGATTTGCTCTAAAAGATCACTAAACTTGAGAGGTTTTGTAGAAATCAAGGAGAACTGCCATAGGCAACATTTTAACTACAGCCATGGGATCTATTATCCAGAAACCCAATATCCAGAAAGCTCAAAATTATGGGAAGGTCATCACCTATAGACTCCATTTTAATTTTACACTTCAATTTTTAAGAATCATTTCATTTTTCTCTGAAATAATAAAACTGTACCACTTACTTGATACCAGCTAGGATATAATTAAAGGAAAACTATTCCCCCAAACAATGTAGGTCTCTATAAAAATATATTGTATAAACAAGTATTTTGGCTAATAGGTCCCATACCTGTATTTAGTTTTTGAGATTTTTTTTTAGCTTGTCAACTCATCGAAAGTGGTGAGTAAAACACTAATTCAAGGTATTCAGGGTTTTTTCCATAGCTTTATTTTATCACATTTTTTTCCAAGCTTTTTTTTAATGCATAAATAAATAAATAACCGCAAACTTTTTTTTTGTTGAGCGTGTCTTTTTTTGCCGTGACCGCGCCTATCTTTGACGTGAGTGCACCTATTTTGACGCGCGACTAAGTTTTTCGCTGTGGATTTTTGCTGAAGTTTCGCAAAACAATTAGCCAATGGCGAAATGTGGAAATTCGCTGCGAATCCATGCCTGGCCAAAAATTTCGCTCATCACTAGCTAAGAGCAACCTGTTCATGTTGTGGCTTTTGTGTTTCAATTCATGCCAATAGAAAGTGCCATGGGTAGTTTCAGCCATTTCTCTGTCAGCTTAAACGGCCCCTTTTAGTTAGCTTCAGACTCTCCAAATCAGTACTGTGGTGGACATTTGGCACAACTTAATGAAAAACACAAGAAATAACTGAGCAGTAGTGATGAGCGAATCTGTTCCGTTTCACCGAAAAATTCGGGAATCATTCAAAAGATCCGCGAGGCGGCGAAAAATTAGCGAAATGGCAAAAATGTCATGCGGCAAAAAAAATTGTCACTCGCGACTATTCTTTTGCCGCCTGCGGCTATTCTTTTGTCACCCACAGCTATTATTTTGTGGACGTGCGGCGAATTTTTCCGCAGCAAATTTTTTCATCTGTTTCGTGAAACAATCCGCCAATGGTGAAACACGGAAATTCGCTGCGAATCCATGCCTGGCGAAACATTTCGCCCATCACTACTGAGCAGGTATATACATGGTAAGATGACTTGGAAAGTTGGTCTACTGTAGGTGTAACAATAACATTTTCAGTGGTATTGCAGAGACTAATATGTAGAGAATCTGGCTGGAGAACAGACTGACACAAATACTGACACAACTAAACAATCAGTACAGTTCACCACTGAAAAAAGGGCACAGAAGGGCTCATTTGCCAATGTAAGTGCAATGTTTAAAGTCTGTATGTCTGTATGTCAGCTATTTTGCCTGTCCTGACTACATGACTACAGGTACCATTAAAGCAATTTAGCAATTGTTGTGTCTCCTCAAGCCAAGGCTTCAGTTCCAACAGGGCCTTTTATATTCTGTGAATAACAAATCTGTAAGGAAGAGCAACCACAGAAGTGTGCAAGCTGTACCTGTACTGTTAAATCATTATTTTGTGAGGCATTGGTATTCCTTCTAAGCTTTTTATTTTGAAGGAATGTATTAATACCCTTTCAGGCATACTGTGAACTGGAACAGTTTTGCTTTTACCTTGATTGTTTAAAAATAGAATTGGAATTGTATAACCAAAAGCTGTGATGTGATGTACAATTTTGATGGCTTTATTGTGTTTACAGCTGACATTTGTTAAAGCTTTGAAAACAAAGGAGCTCTGTTACTTAAACCCTGCCTTGAGCAGGTCTTATGCTCTGGGCTCCCTTCATGTTGTTGTGCCTATTAATGCCCATATCCTGCTTTGTGCTGCCCTTGCATAGTGAGAGAAACCCACATTCACCCACACGTGAATTATGGGTAACAATGTATTTTTTGTATGTTCTTTTTGCTCTTTACATTCCTAACATAAACCAGGCCTTAATAAAAATGCCCTATTTTGGGAATGCAAAGGGTGACAAATATATATTTTTAACCCAAAATTCATGTGAGATTCCACTGCAAGTCAGTTTGCAGAATTGTGAATCACTTTGTGGGATACATGCATTAAATTACTGTTATAGTATATTTTTAATTGGTGCTATTACACTTGTGAAAGTCTATCTAATGAATAGTGTTACTTTGCAAAATACACATATTTAAAAATGTATTTTTTTTAACTTTTAATAGTCTGCCAGCACATATAACATTCTTTACATTTTTTGAAGTTGTATAGTTGTGTTAATAGTCATGTATCAATAGAATCATAATCAAAGTAGTGTTAATGCAGGGACTTTTGGATCAAGGTGAGCACTGGATTAGAAGAAAACCTTGAGATTGTTCATTTGTTTTTCAGTAGCACTAAAAATAAGTTCAGGCTATGACTGCTCTCATATAAATTTGTTATTTTCTTTAGATATTTGTCTAAGCTGCAGTTTACTGCTTCAGATTCTGACAAGGTCAATTTAGATTTCTATCCACTAGAGAAAATGAGTACCAATTGCAATAGAGTTGTATGAAAAATGTGTAAGTTGTCAGGGAGCCACTGAGATCTTTGGATACAAAGTGTTACAAGTCATTATTAAGTGTGATGCATTCCTATTAGCTAATGTCACCGACCCTGCTTTATGATACTACTGTACTAAGTGCTATGTGCAGACCACTGAGATATGACAGATGCAGCAAATAATGGCTTGCTATGAAATCTCAAATATAGCTTACGTAAACATGAACAGAGTCAAAGGCTTCGCTGTTTTCGCGTCTAACAAATCTTGTCTCATTTCCACTCTGTAGAATTGCAAAGCCCATTTTCCTTCAATTATGGTGCTGAATATGTTTCATTGTTTGGAGTATTTTCTTTTTTGTGACCATGGAGTTTCACACCTTAAAAGATAGTGTGAGTCAGGTTACCAAAGGCATAATCTGTCTGCTAACCAGCAGTTAAACAGCACGAATAAGCAGACCTCATACCAGAGATTAAGTTGTACAGATGTGATTCATACAATGTAGAAGTAAGACATAGCAGCCTTTTAGGTGCCCAAGGGCCCACAATTCTAAAAAGCCTCATTTATTCTTATTAATTTCATAAAATGAAGCTCTATACTGTAGTTTTCCAGCCACCACAAGGCAAGATAGCTGCTGTGTTACAATTCTTGCTTTCACATTGCCTGGCACGTGGCAATATTTATTGAAAATTCAAAGTGCAATATTTGAGTAGGCAGAAATCCATAACTGAAGCCATCTTGCCAACAACCTTTCATGAAAATAAACTCCCTAATTTATGCCCTTTTATGTAGTTTTTAAAGGCAGTCGCCTCCCAACTGTTTTTGCACAATGAAAGAAAATGTAATTCTAAGCGAATTTACAATATACATTGATTTAAACAAACTGTAAAAAGACCCCGGAGGAGATCTAACTCCTGATACATTGTTTTAAGCTTTCTGTTACAGTTATGCTTACAAATATCTTTAAAATCATTGAAAACGTGTAATTAATGTATATTGGAATGTGGCTTCAAATTATATTGTTTCGTTAGGAAAAAATGTTTTTGGGCAGACATCACATTTAATTGTACAGGATACATTCTTGTCTGCACTTTTTAACTGTATTAGAAACTTTATATTAACTTTTAGTATGGCTCCAGCTAAGGCGAACCCAAAATTGCGAACATCGCTAAAAGTTTGCGAACTTGCGAACACCCAATTTTCGTGCGAATTAGTTCTCCGGCGAACAGTTCGCTACATCTCTATTATTTGGCACCTCCATGAACTTTTATGGTGCTTGTGTTGCTCTCCAAGTCTTTTTAAATTTGTCTGTGGCTCATGAGTAAGAAAGGTTGGGACCCCTGATCTATACATCTGCAGATGCCCCCAGTAGCCCCCCATCTTCTTTTCTGCTGATTCACATTACATTCTCTGGGCTGCTGTCAGTTACTTAACTTGATTTATAATTCAAATTAATTCAGAATAGCATAGAAAGCAGTTCATTCTGCATTTAAATTGATATATTATCAGCTGTCTTCTGTAACAAAAATAAAACCTCGCTTTCCTCCAATGTTTGATGATTTCCTACAACTAGTGATGAGTGAATCTGTCCTGTGTCGCTTCGCTGAAAAATTTGTGAAACATTGAAAAGATTCACAAATGGCGAAAAATTAGCGAAATGGGGAATATGACGCGTGCAACTGCCAAAAAATGTCGTTCATAACTACCTTCAACACCTACAACTTAGCTTCTCAATAGCAACCCAGAGCACACTGAGCATGTGCAGTGTCACTGACACTCAACAGATGGTCTAAAACAATCCAAGATGGTGAGTTATAACATGTTTACATTGAATATATAATAAAATATTTCTAGCCATAGGAATACTGCCAGAAGGCAGTTTATTTATTTTTAAATTTATTATTATTTATTTATTTATTAGCACAATTTTTATGAAAAAATACATTTATTTTCCATTTGCTTTTATTCCCCAAAGTTCTTGTAAAAGCTTGCTTAGGGGGAAGTGTTATGCTGATTTAAGGATCGATTGTCTAGCTGCAAGCTCCTTACCTCCTACTGTTGGGCTTCTATTGTATTTTTAATCCCATGACAAAAGGCCAAAAGGGCCTGGCCTAGCAGGCCTAGATGCTAATGGGTAAACTGGAAGTGCTGAGATATAGGGGCAGTGCTGCAACCCACCATTTAAAAAACACAAGTTCAGCCAGAGTATAAACCATTGACATTTGTACATTATTCTTCATCCTGTTCGCTATCCATGTACCAATAGTTTATATGGTGCTGTATCATGTCTTGCCAGAGTCTAAGAAGCCAACGTTTACTTCGACGCCAATGTGCAACTTTCTTTTTTGGACATAAACTTAAATTTGATCATTAAATAAACCTTCAAATATCTTCCACAGTAGAGATGCCAGACACTCATGGATGTTTTTCTGCCTGGCCCTGGAACCTTGTTCACAATTTATTTTGCTTTCAGTCCAGACAGCCCATGACAGTTTGGAAAATAAACCATTAAGCACTTTTGCTTTTATGCACCCACACTTCCAACCCATATCTTTTTACATCTGATTTACTTCAAATGGAATTGGTATATGCAAGTGAATCAATCAGTTATTTATTTTGTATTTTTGCCTTTTTCAACATTTGTTGCCATATTTACAGGTTGTAAAGGATGTGTTTTTGACTGTGTTGACTTACATGTGTTCTTCTTCCTTCCTAGCAACCTTCTTCTGAGTTAAGTCATATAGGTTGGTCCTTATGTTTTTCTATTTATTTCCTAATGGAAAACAGCAATTAATTAGGTATAATATCAATTAAAACAACAACAACCAACAAAAAAATCCCTCTGCTCATTCCCTAATGTACTTCTTTAAATGGCCATAAATCATGACACCACACAGACACATAAGCAAAAAATATTGTTTGCTATACATTTCAGAGACCTATGCCTCTAAAGTACTAACTCATCTTAGTCTTCTTTGTATTCTGCCGGGGGAGTTATTTTAATGGAATTTAAATGGGAATAGGAAGAACATATTATATATTTTTAGGAGCATTCTGAAAGCTACAAGATTTTAGGTGGTAGAGAGTTTACGGCATCCAATCTACAATACTGTCATCAGACAATTTCAGTGTCTGGCAGAAGCAAGTTAGGGACATTCAGTGTATGAGTGAGATTCTGTTGTGACAGATTTAGTGACCACATTGTCAAGAAATATCCCACTACAGATAATGCAGCACCTAACAAAATGTTGCTAAGTTGTAAAATATTTGCAAAAACACATTGGATAAAAAAACTGGAACTGTATCCTGCAATGTGCAGTAATACAGTCTACTGTGTTATATTAAATGGGCCAGTTGTGTGTGCTGTGTTTCTGGGCACAACTACATAACACAATTATTACTCCATATGCAATTTGGCAAATAACTCTACTGTGTATTTTGCATTTTTAGAGGTATTGGCATTTATACCACAGATATTCAGCCACTATGGCTGTGAAATAGTAATGGGCGAAATAATTAGCCAGGCATGGATTCACAGCGAATTTCTGCGTTTCACCTTTGGCGGATTATTTCACGAAAAAAACTAGGCTCGCAAGTAAAAAACATGACACGTGTTAAAAAAAAGTTGTCTGAGTAATAATTTTTTGGGGGTGTGCAACAATTTTTTTTTGGACACACAACATTTTCACTCTTTCACGAATTTTCCACCATAAAAGATTGGCATAGCAAAATGGGACAGATTCACTCATCACTACTGTGAAACCATTGTATTGAAAGATTCCCATAAGGCAGGGGGCCCCAAACTTTCTCACTCATGAGCCACAGTCAAATGTAAAAAGACCTGGAGAGCAACACAAGCACCATAAAAATTCATGGAGGTGCCAAATAAGGGCTAAGATTGGCTATTAGGGGCCTCTATGCACACTGTCAGCTTACAGGGGGCTTTATTTAGTAGTAAATCTTGTTTTTATTCAGCCAAAACTTGCCACCAAGTCAGGAATTCAAAAATAACTACCTGGTTTGGGGGCACTGAGAGCAACATGAGCCACTAGTTGGGGATCACTGCCATAAGGATCCCCATAGTGCATGGGTGGTTAAACAAAACAATTCAGTATGGTATTCCATACTTTTAAACCAATGTTTAGAAAATAGTTACATAGTTACATAGGGTTGAAAAAAGACCAGTGTCCATCAAGTTCAACCCATCCAAGTAAACCCAGCACACCTAACCCACACCTACCAATCTATACACTCACATACATAAACTATAAATACAACCACTAGTACTAACTGTAGATATTAGTATCACAATAGCCTTGGATATTCTGATTGATCAAGAACTCATACAGGCCCCTCTTAAAGGCATTAACAGAGTCTGCCATTACCCCATCTCTAGGAAGGGCATTCCACAGCCTCACTGCCCTCACCGTGAAAAACCACCTACGCTGCTTCAAATGGAAACTCCGTTCCTCTAATCTAAAGGGGTGACCTCTGGTGCGTTGATTGTTTTTATGGGAAAAAAGAACATCCCCCAACTGCCTATATTCCCCTCTAATGTACTTCTACAGAGTAATCATGTCCCCTCGCAAGCACCTCTTTTCCAGAGAAAACAACCCCAACCGTGACAGTCTAACCTCATAGTTTAACTCTTCCATCCCCTTAACCAGTTTAGTTGCACGTCTCTGCACTCTCTCCAGCTCATTAATATCCTTCTTAAGGACTGGAGCCCAAAACTGCACTGCATACTCAAGGTGAGGCCTTACCAGGGACCTATAAAGAGGCAAAAATATGTTCTCATCCCTTGAGTCAATGCCCTTTTTTATACAAGACAGCACTTTTTTGCTTTAGTAGCCACAGAATGACACTGCCTGGAATTAGACAATTTTTTATCAACAAAAACCCCTAGATCCTTCTCCATTAAGGATACCCCCAACACACTACCATTCAGTAGATAGTTTGCGTTTATATTATTCCATTGAACATTGAACCTCATTTTCCAGTTTGCTGCCCAGTTTTCTAATTTTGTCAAATCGCTCTGCAAAGCGGCAGCATCCTGCATGGAACTTATAGTTTTGCACAATTTTGTGTCATCAGCAAAAATAGAAACAGTACTGTCTATGCCCCCCTCCAGGTCATTAATAAACAAGTTAAAAAGCAAAGGACCAAGGACTGACCCCTGCGGTACTCCACTAACCACACTGGTACAATTAGAAAATGTTCCATTTACCACCACTCTTTGTACTCTATCCTTCAGCCAGTTCTCTATCCAATTACAAATATTATGTTCTAGGCCAATATTCCTTAATTTGATCATTAACCTTCTGTGAGGTACTGTATCAAACGCTTTAGCAAAGTCCAAGTAGATGACATCAACTGCCATTCCAGCATCAAGTTTCCTACTCACCTCCTCATAAAAGGCGACTAAATTAGTCTGGCAAGATCTGTTACGCATAAAACCATGCTGGCACAAACTAATAGTATTGTGAACTGCAATGTATTCAAGTACCCTATCCCTTATTACCCCTTCCAAAATTTTTCCTACTACTGATGTCAGACTAACATGAACAAATCTTAGGATGAGATGGGAAAATTAAATGTGAAACTTACTGAAATGAAGCATTTCTTAACTCTTTTCATTCTCTCATTTATTGCTTACATTTTCTCAAATGAAGAAAAGAGATAAGAAAATGTCAAGATTCCCATAAACTTCAATGATTAATCAACTTGAGAATTATTAAGTAAATCAAATGATAGAAAGATTTCTGTTCAAACAAATGATGATGTGCACATTGCTTTTAGTGGCTCTCAGCAGGCTGAAGCTCCCTTAATAGTTTAGTCATATATGTTGTAAATGCCACAGAGAAGATGGAAGAAAAATTGTAAGTTAAAAAAATCTGCAGCAAATCTTTTTATTAAGAAAAGGAAAATTGACTGTTTAGTTTCAATAAAATACTGAAACCTTATAAAACTATTGTTTCAAAATGGAAATTTTCAAATGTAACACATTTTGCTCTCTTAAAGGAACAGTAACACCAAAGAATTTATATATTTCAAAGAAATTAAACTATAATGTACTGCTGCCTTGCACTGGTAAAAGTTTTGTGTTTGCTTCAGGAACACTACTAAATAAGCTGCTGTGTAGCCATGGGGGCAATCATTCAAGCTGGAAAAAAGGAGAAAAGGCACAGGTTACATAGCAGATAACTAGTAGATAAGCCCCATATAATGGAGGTTTGTCTGTTATCTGCTAAGTAACCTGTGCCTTTTCTCCTTTGAATGGCTGCCCCCATGGCTACACAGCAGCTAACGTATATAAACTACAGTAGTCTTTCTGAGGCAAACACACCAGTTGTAGCAATGCAGGGCAACAGTACATTATATTGTAATTACTTTTATACACTTTCATTTTTTGGTGTTACTGTTCCTTTAAGCAGTGAAACCGTGATGAGCAAATCTGTCCCAAATGGCGAAAAATCCACAAAACTGTTTGTCTCACAATTTTTTTGTTGGGCTCGTCTTTTTTACGTGACCGTGTAGATTTTGATGCGGCCACTCACATTTTTACGTGACCGTGCCCATTTTGGCACGGCCACACCCAATTTGATGCAACCGCACCCATTTTGCCTCAACCTTTTTTAATGCATGATGAATTTTTCTGCTGCGGATTTTCGCAGAAGTTTCAAGAAACAATTCGCCAATGGCGAAAGGTGGAAATTTGCTGCGAATCCATGCCTGGCGCAAAAAATTTGCTCATCACTACAGTGGAATGAGTGGAATGACTGGTGATGCTGCTGTGGAGTTAATGTGGAGTGTGTGCGCTTCTGTATATGATAGAATCCCACATGTTATGTTTTTTAGGGTACCCAAAAAAATGGTGTAAAATCAGGGACATGTAATACGCATTATATATTGGTGGGACCACAAAACACTGGTATAAGGGAAAACTAAAATCTGAGGATTTAAAATTGAGGTTTCACAGCATATGCGAGAACCTTTTGGAATAAAGCAGTAATATGTGCTATAGGTAAATTTACCTTTTCTAATTCTGACTTATAGTGGCAGTGCTTAGAGCAACTACACAAACAGGTTTATTCTGGTAGCAATCTATATCCAGCATCATCTATATTTAGCAGATCAACTCTGATGGCTACAAATGCAGCCTAATAGAAATAGAAAGACTTTATACTCCCCCCAGGTATTCATATTAGGATTGTCTTGGAGTTTAGAAGGGGAGATTTTTCTGTTGGTTCAAATGGAATCATTTAGATAGTTTAATTAAAAGAATAATATGGCTTTACATTTCAGTATGAGCAAGAATAAGAAAATGGTACTCTGTGGAAATGTTTAGCTTTGTTATATTTTGTTCATTTTTATACTGAAAAATAACATTGTTGTGGTGCTCTTTGTAATGAGAGTTAAGGAACCACATTAGATGGAAATGGTTACATTATTATTTTTTTTTATAATGAATACATATGATAATGTTAAAAACTCTACTTAACCCCACTGCCCCTGCTTGGTATTGCAACCAGCCAAACATTAGAGACTGGTTAAAAACATTTTTAGCCAACAAAACAAAAAGCTTTTAATTTATTGAACTGGGTACAGTGACTAGGTGCCCATGAGTTAGGCATGTCAAGCTCCAATTATATATAGAACTGATTATAAAATCTACTGTAGGTGCACTTGACATACACTGAAAAAATGATTTGACACTTTTGTTATAGTGTTAGTTATAGGCTACTTGTATGTATCTTTAATAATGGAAAATGCAATTTTGATTTGTCTGGTTTCCTTCCTTTTAACGATTATAAAGGGAAATAATACAAGTAGGGGGGCACATTTAATAGTAAAGAGTGGTTGTGTGCTGTAAAATAGGAGAGAAAATACATGCAATGCTTTCTATATGTACTTATACCACTGATAAATTTTGCATGTGATTCACCTGAAATCAAAATACAATGCACAGAAAACTTACAAGTCGCCAAGCGATGTCGCCAAGCGAGCGGATCTTCCCCCGATATCCCCACCTACGGGTGGGCGATATCGGGGAGCATTTAGGTTAAAAAAAAAATAATCCGATCGTTTGGCCCTGGGGCCAAACGATCGGATTATGTGGGCGGCAATGGGGCAGTCGGATCGGGGACCGCATCAACGAGCCGATGCGGTCCCCGTTCCGACCAGATTTTCTAACCTGGCCGATCGAGATCTGGCCAATTTCAGGCCAGATCTCGTTCGGCCAGGCCGCTCTGCTCTCCCCATACATGGGCCGATTAGCTGCCGAATCGGTCCAAGGGACCCATATCGGCAGCTATAGTCGGCCCGTGTATGGCCACCTTAAGTGTTGTGCTGCAGTGGGTCCACTTTTGTTTCATCTGTTAATTAGTGACTAGGAGACTGACACTGAAAGCTTTGTTTCAGTGTTTGAAAATAACACAAAAATCTGCAGTATAACTGAATCCATTAATGATGTGATATCCTTGAAGGAGGATCTAATTGCAAAGGGATTCCTTTTAATAAATGTAAAGGGGTTTGAGATTTATAAATATGCAGGCTACTTGTACCCTCAAAAGAACTCAGTTTGGCAAATCCTATTTGATTAAGAACCTGTTTTGGAGATGATAAACTGTAGCCAAGTATTGTCCTGTACTAATGGGGGTGATTGTTACCCTTTGCTAACAGGGGATATAATCCATATGAATATATATACAAAGTAGGGTCTATCTTGAGGTGTGAAAAGTTTTTTTTTTTATAATAGTGGGAGCTGTGAAGATGTGGAATTCTCTCCATGAAGTGGCTTGCACTGGCAAATACATTATATAGATTCAATGATGGATATGTTCTATTAAGCAAGTAAATACACTACTATAACTGTAGCTTAAAGATGGTCCTGGGCTGGTCCAATTCCCATTCTGGAGTCGGAGAGAGATCTACCCCCAAGGTGCATCAGACCTCTAATGATGTGTTTTCACCTTCATTTTAATCAGCTAGGCAGGTTTCATTCAAATAGTTGAACTTGATAAGCATGGGATTTATTTTCAATGATCAAATTTGTAACTCAGTAGGTCTTTTTCAGTATAATGACTGTATCTTGTGTATTGCAAGATCAGCACTCAAAACATGCATCCAAACCGCCAAGCAAATTTCACATTGTCCTAAAGGTATATGAAAAAACTCACATTCTGTTTCCATGTGCAGAGCATAATGATGCCAAAACAGCACAGTTCAAGGTACTGTACAGCATTAATGCCATCAATGGGTAATAATAATATAGTTTTAACTGTCACCTAATTATGCTGCTGGGTCCTTTTAATTCCCAAATAGGCATTTCACATAATATTATATTTGTATAAAAGGTTTGCACACAAAAAGTTCTAAGTGCTAAGCATAAATGGAAAATACACACTAATCTAGCGTACTTGGAGCAGAGCTTGTTTGTTTGTAGAAACGGCTTATTATACAAGCCACTTCTCATCTCTAGCTCACTTTTTACACTTTAAGTATATTCCATGTTATTGTTTATCAGAAGGTGATAATGCTTGATGGATGTGTGATGCTGAAATCTTAGCAGTTAAATATACTGAAGAATGTGGATTGGCCCTAGCTTAATTAAACATGTATGTGTGTTTTCAGATGCAATCTTTTCTGCTTGCTAGGTTTCTGACACACTTCCAAACAGGTCCAGGTGGAACAAAACATGTAAACACACTTGTTAATGCAATCTTAAACCACTCAGATTAGCACCTCCTGACAGCTAATATGAAAGCTTTGGGATTGTTATTGGCATTGTTTTTTTAACCCTTTTATGAAAACAGAATACTATTATTTTTGTTCATACCAAAATATGCCACAGGCAAGAGCATTATTGGTAATAAAGACCAATATAAACAATACTCATATTAAGCAAAAACCAAGCAAGCAAAATAAATACACAAATAAAGCTATTATAACTTTTAATGGTGTACTTCTTTGCAGTGTACTTTAATTGCAGGGCTGTATCTCTATTGTCACTTGGAGCAGGGATCTTCAACCTTTTTACTCGTGAGTCACACTTAGATGTAAAACGTGTAAATGAGCCACACAAGCATTAAAAAAATGTGCTTTTGGGATTCCAAATGGTCTGTTGTTGGCTATTTGGTAGCCCCACGTGAATTGCTGGCCTGAAGCAGGCTCTGCTTGGAGTAAAACTATATCTCTGTGCTTCCAAAACTTGCCTCCATGCCAGAAATGTAAATTTTGGCACCTACTTTGGGCCACTGGGAGCAACATCAAAGGTGGTAGTGAGCAACGTGCTGCTCATATGCTATTTAGCAGTACTGACCTGCACAGTGTTGGGTACTGAGTACTGTATCTTCAATAAACTTAGATGTAGCAAGCAATGTCATTTGGTAGAAGCAATGGACAGCAAAATACCACCCTTTATAAAAGGATTATTGCTAAAACAGAGAATCAAGAGAAAAGTGACTACAATAATAAAGGGGTTGAAGATCCCAGTTATAAAGAAAAGACTGACCAAGTTAGGATTGTTCTCAGTGAGGAAGAGGTACATAAAGAGGCCATATACACTTAGGTTAATTGTCACATCATTGTGTTTTTACCCTGACTACTACACCCACCTTCTTGTATAAATGAACCAATGCCTTTGCTCATTTCATTGCATTTTATTTTATTGGGAGCATAACTCCCTGAAATAGTCCTGAAATTGTTCCAAAGTATTAAAGAGATGGCCTTCAGTGTACACTAAAAGTATTTTAGTTTTGTTTTTCTGCGCTGGTCTAAGCAAAACCCCTCAGAAATATATAGATAAAAGAATGCTGGAAGAACATCCAAACTATAGGCAAGTCCCATTGTGGACACATTTGTTTCCTTAAAGGAACAAATGTTTTGATAAACTTAAAAAGTCTTAAAATAAATGAATAACAACACATCTATCTGATGTTATAGCTGGAATATATACTTTCTGGTTTCTAGGACTATGTCCCTAATTCAGCCATGGCTGTAGACAAAGTTTTAATTTCTGGTCCTTCAGTTTTTCCTCTATATTTGGACATTTTCATACACTTTTCATTATGCCTCAGCAGGGTTGCAAACCAAGACTGCCTGGGCCAGAATTGAATTATTGCTTAAGCAATTTTCTGTAGAAGATTGGAAATTAGGTATATTGTAGGAAATACCTTCCCCAGTTCCAGCATCTGCTGCCCCTGCTGCTCCGTCCTCTTTTCTGGCACTTCTTGCTGTCACTATAGGATCCTACAAAGGGAATAACCCACATTCCCACAATACCAATAAAAGGTTGCCTACGGAATAGAACAACCTAAGCCCTTTTATGCATAGAGCCTTTACCAAAGTAAACAATATCTTGTAAAAAAAAAAAGCCCGGGGGTTAAGAAACCAAAACAAAGAGTGATGAATTGAAAATGACAGTCATTCCCTTTAAACCTCAGAAATCTGGTGAGGCTGAATAGGTTTATGATGGTAGGCATCTTTAATGTCCATACTGCTCATCCAGTCTCACGAGAACAAAGGTAAATTATCACACCTTTTTTTTCCCTGAAAATCTGATTCACTTCTTTTAGAATAAAATGAGTTTTAATTTTCCAGATGGTCTTTTACCAGAAAGAAAACCAAGTATCTTCCTTGTCCTAGCTCTCTGGAACTTATGCAACAACATTTTGCTTCAAAAACTGTTGAATATAGAAGCCTGTTTTTTTCCTGACGGACCAAATGAAGACATGCCTTGGGGCATCTGCTTTGAACTTCAATTTGTAGCTGAGGGTGATTATATCTAGAACCCATTGATCTTTGATGGATTTTGCTCAGAGGTCCTGGAAATTTTTTAGTCTGCCACCTACAATGTACTTAATGCACATTCAAAATGTTTTCTTATGAAAGGATAAATCTTTACCTCTGGACTGCCTGAAGAGAGGAAAAAGGTATATTCAACCCAAAAAAAAACAGTTTCTGGGCTACCTTCTCAGCAATGCCTTGCTGCCTTCAGATGATAAGGAAAAATGTTCCTACTGAGCTAGGGTCACAAGAAAAAGGACAAAAACCACACTTAGGGGCACATTTACTAACCCACAAACGGGCCGAATGCGTCCGATTGCGTTTTTTTCGTAATGATCGGTATTTTGCGATTTTTTCGGAAATTATCGCGACTTTTTCGTTACCAATACGATTTTTGCGAAAAAACGCGAGTTTTTCGTAGCCATTCCGAAAGTTGCGCAAAATCTGGCGATTTTTTCGTAGCGTTAAAACTTGCGCGAAAAGTCGCGATTTTTTCGTAGAGTTAAAACTTGCGCGAAACGTTGCGCCTTTTAAGTTTTAACGCTACGAAAAAATCGCCAGATTTTGCGCAACTTTCTTAATGGCTACGAAAAACTCGCGTTTTTTTGCGCAAATCATATTGGTAATGAAAAAGTCGCGATAATTTCCGAAAAGTCGTAAAGACGCCGAAAAAATCGCAAAAAATACGAAAAAGTCGCAAAATGTTCATTTTCCAATCGGAATTTTTCCAATTCGGATTCGAATTCGTGTCTTAGTAAATCAGCCCCCTAGAATCAGGTTTGAGGACTATTTAAAACTAAAGGGTGGGTTCTTCTGGTAGAGCATTGGGGAGCTTACAACTTCATATAGTGGATAGTGCTGCCTTCTGAATGCAAATACATTAGGCAGGATCTACTTGATGTATATGTTTCAGCTTTATCTGACTTTGACTATGAATTCTTTTACCATTATCAAGACATTTATTTACAGGTATGGGATCCATTTTTTGGAAACCCATTTATTATTTAGGATCCCTTACCTGGAAACCCATTATCCAGAAAGCCCAGAATTATGAAAAGGCCATTTCCCATAGACTCATTTATAATAATTACTTATTTAAATATGTAAAGATGATTTCCTTTTTCTCATAATAATAATAATAATAATAATAATAATAATAATAATAATAATAATAATAATAATAATAATAAAGCAGTACATTGAATTTGATCCAAACTAAGATGAAATTAATCCTTATTGAAGGCAAAACAATCCCATTGGGTTTCATTAATGTTTGTATGATTTTTTTAGTAGACTTAAGGTATGAAGATCCAAATTACAGAAAAAACAGTTATCCAGAAAACCCCAGATCACAAACATACTGGATAACAAGTCCCATACTTTACTACTGAAACATATTAAATTGTTTATCTCACCCCTGCCATATAGCAGAAACATTTATTTGAAACATATAGAAATCTATTTACTACTCAGCAAATCTGTGCATACTTTTAGGGTTATCTTATAACGATAAAGCACGTTTGATTTTATTTTTCTTGTCTTTTTCTTATTTCTTGAATGCATTGTTTAATAATATACAGCTCACATATTAATTAAAGCATGGGGTTCCTAAATTGCTAAAAAAGAAAAAAATCAAAGCATATTTGGCACTTGGCAAGTCCAGGCTGGTCATTTCAATTTGAGCCTATGCATATATCTCTGCTTCAAGAAATTAGCTATTTAGCATGCAGTTTCAGTGAAGAAAACACATTTTATTGGACTTTTTCATGGGCTTTCTCACAATCAGTTTCTCTTTTTATTTCAATTTATCACATATATAAATATATATATAATATCATAAACACTGCATTCTCAGGTCTTGTAAAAAATAAACCAACAACAAATATTTATTAAACCAACCTTGCTCAATGCTACAGCTTAAGAACTCAAGTAGACATAAATAATTCCACCACAAAATGCCTTCAAAACACCTGTGTAGGTTGCCATAATGACCCAAAAATACATTCCTTTCATGCATACAAATGAGTGTAGGACCCGCTGAGCTAAGCATAAACAGTAAATCACCTCTTTAAACTCAATATTATAACTTATAATACTCACATGCCAATAATACAGAGTAGGTGTGATTTAAATGTTACAGTACATTGTATTATAAAGGGAATAAAAGCAAGCCCTTGAGCTGATCACTAATGCATAGGCCAATTTTTTTTAGTAATATATCAAGACAAGAGGTAGTCATAATCCAGTATATATTGCAAAGTTATTTAGAGTAACCCAGTATATAACCTTATCAGCATCAACTAACATAAAGCCATCCATGCATATACAACAATCCAGCAGCTTATTATTCTTGTAACAAGATAAGTGAGCATTGGAGTTATGCAAGAACCCTAAGGACCCAGCAGACTGCCAGTGACCACAAAAAGGGTAGTAATATAGTTTATGTATGTGAGTGTATAGATTAGTAGGTGTGGGTTAGGTGTGCTGGGTTTACTTGGATGGGTTGAACTTGATGGACTTTTTTCAACCCTATGTAACTATGCAACTATATAATGCTGATGACGGAGCAGAAACTTGAGCCTAATTGACAAGAAGGGAGTTTTGCCATTTTTCAGTTGTTCACTATTAGGTTGAAAAACGTATGCCGAAATTACCACCATACGCCTCCTACCTGGGCCTGCACCTGAATGAATTGCATACGCTCGGGTGCAGGCACATGTAGCCGATATCCGCATAAAAACGCGAGAGAATACAAAGTCTCGCGGTTTTCAGCTTGCTTGAAAATATATGCCAAACGCCTGGTCTGACATTAGCTTTACTAAAACCCCTAAAAGTTAGTAATCTGAAAAAACACAGGCAAGGGGCTCAGGGCCCACTGATACTGTTAATTTAATGCTTCCCTTTATTGTAATAGAAGTTTTTAATCACCACTGTTAGGGGCACATTTACTAATCCACGAATCCGAATCCCGAATGGGAAAAAAAACGGATTGGAAACGAACATTTTGCGACTTTTTCGTATTTTTTGCGTTTTTTTCCGTCGCCGTTGCGACTTTTCTTTGAATTGTCGCAACTTTTTCATCGCCGTTACGACTTTTTCGAGGATTGTTGCAACTTTTTCGTATTGAGCGCTCTTAAACGGCGGGCAAACCTTTCCGACTTTGCATGATTTTGGAAGCCTCCCATAGGACTCAATGGCACTCTGCAGCTCCAACCCGGCCCAAGGAAAGTCTCCCATAGGGCTCAATGGCACTCTGCAGCTCCAACCTGGCCCAAGGAAAGTCTCCCATAGGGCTCAATGGCACTCTGCAGCTCCAACCTGGCCCAAGGAAAGTCTCCCATAGGGCTCAATGGCACTCTGCAGCTCCAACCCGGCCCAAGGAAAGTCTCCCATAGGGCTCAATGGCACTCTGCAGCTCCAACCTGGCCCAAGGAAAGTCTCCCATAGGGCTCAATGGCACTCTGCAGCTCCAACCTGGCCCAAGGAAAGTCTCCCATAGGGCTCAATGGCACTCTGCAGCTCCAACCCGGCCCAAGGAAAGTCTCCCATAGGACTCAATGGCACTCTGCAGCTCCAACCTGGCCCAAGGAAAGTCTCCCATAGGGCTCAATGGCACTCTGCAGCTCCAACCCGGCCCAAGGAAAGTCTCCCATAGGGCTCAATGGCACTCTGCAGCTCCAACCCGGCCCAAGGAAAGTCTCCCATAGGACTCAATGGCACTCTGCAGCTCCAACCCGGCCCAAGGAAAGTCTCCCATAGGACTCAATGGCACTCTGCAGCTCCAACCCGGCCCAAGGAAAGTCTCCCATAGGAATCAATGGCACTCTGCAGCTCCAACCTGGCCCAAGGAAAGTCATGATACTGAAGCTTGACTGAATCCGAAACTTTCGTACTCGGCGCGACAGTAAGATTTTTTCGATAATTTTCAAAAATTCGCGATAATTCGCGAAAAAGTGGTGACGGTGATGAAAAAAATCGCAAAAATACCGATCATTACGGAAAAAACGCATTCGGACGCTTTTCGGACGTTCGTGGATTAGTAAATGTGCCCCTTAGTGTCCTGTTTCCTGTTTTTTGACACACGTGACTTTTTTTGGCATGACCGTGACTTTTAAAGTAAAATACGGTTGCCTGTTAGTAGCAAATAACCCCCTCAATTAGAAATAAATCTGCCTCCTATGATCTTTTCTTGTTTATACTGCAGTCATTGCACATGCTGGGGAACACTTCTCATGTATAGTAATTACACCTGAATTTATTTGCATTATTAATTACAATTTATCACACTTAATTTGCAGTATTAAGTGATTTGTATAAACAAATAAAAACCAAATTGCTTGTTTTGCAATTAAGAGAAGAAGCAAATCACATCGCAATGATATGTAATATTTTTGTTCCTTATTATAAGGCTATATCATATAATGCCTGTTAGTAAAACTAGCATTAATTACAGGGCAGCTGAGCAGCTGTTTATGTGATGTTTCCTCTAAATATAGGTTGCACACCTGCCAGCGAGGCACCAACTGTGTATTTTAATCAAGCTAGAATAATTCTATGTGGATGGCAACACAATTTAATAGGGTGGGTTTAATATTTATATTTTTTTAAGTAGCCTGGAAAACTCCAGGTGTAAAGCATTCCTGATATTATATCAGATATCTGTAAAAAACTACAGCCTAGTGATTTAAAAAATATGAATTTTAATGTTTTATATCAAATTTACAGCATGCAACAAAATATAAAGTATTTATTTTGGGGCATTCCTCACAATTAAGACTGATACATAATTAAAGCTCTCAAGTGCAAATTTAATCTCTACTTTTCTGCCCCATTCTCCAGCCAAGAGATTGCAGGAATAATTCTTAAATCATTAACGGAAAAAAAGAGAGAATGTGTCCTATTTTTATAATATGTCGTTTGGAAGTTGTCCCCAAAGAGAGCCGATGCTGTGGGAAGACTTGGAATAAACTAAAAATTTTTCTTACAGGTCAGAAGATCCCACTTAAGTCACGACACATCATATTAAGCTGCTAAATCAACCCTAATACACTCTGCTATGTTAAGGTGCACAAACACTTTGAAATCAAACCTTGTAGAAGCTGTCTCACAGATTTTTAATGGATTTTTAAAGATGACAAGGAAGGAAATGGGAAACTAAAGCACAGAAAGACAAAAAATCCCTGAAGGAGTAAATCAAGAGCAACTGAAAAGTGAACTGTTTGAGCCCAGGGATATCTTTGGTTTTCAGCTGGACACTTCCTACATATTGTGTCCCTGGACAGCTCTCCTCTGGGCATGCAATGACATAGCGAGACATAAAAAGATGAACTACATCACCTGAAGTGCTGTTGGAGGGACAGAAAATTGCTCCCATTGCAAATAGTGTGGCTTTTGCTTCTAAACTCATGCCTTATTACCACTTTTCCTAACCATTTATGTATGCTAACTCTAACTCTACCAGACATAATAGCTATGGCATTTCATTCATATGAAATGCCGCAGGAAGGTGAAAAAAGGCAAAATCTTTTTATTTAAGGGATTTTGAATTTGTTTCTCTCAAACAAGGACAAACTATAATAAATCACTCATAGCAGGCACTCTAACCATGTATATAAGCTTTACTTAGAACAAGACAATCTTATAATAATGAATATATTTCATGTGTTTAAAGTACAAGCTATATGGAAAATAATAAAACACTTGCCATGGAATACAAATATTTCTGCACAGGTATGGGTGTTTAACTGAGCAGTTAGCATTTATATATACTTGGGTTCAAGCTAAATATTAAAATGTTACTGTAAAAAATTATGTGCTGGCCCAGTTACCCTAGGCTATGGTAGCTTGAAAAAGAAACTTCAGGAACACTAGAAAGAAGCTATAAGAACTGTGCCTGCTCAACTTGCTAAGGTATTGCACTGAGCTGTGGGCAAATGCATTTGGTATGGAGTTATAAGGGTAGAACAATACAAGTATTGGGGGTATTGGCCTTGTCTTGTCTGAAACCTCTATTCACGGGTTTGGCATGCAAAGCAAAACAGACGAGAAAATCTAAATCAGTTAAATTTACTTACCAAGCTTTGAAGGGAACAAGTTGTGCCTTAGAGTACAAGGAGGATACTATGGTTCCATAGCAGTGCATTCAGTAGTTTTTAAATAGTTTGTTTCAAGAGACAAAGCTATTATAATCCAAATTATTTCCAATTGTAATTAAGAAATGTGTGGAGAAAAAAAAAACTACATTCGTGAATCCCCTGTGCGTGAGCGTGGCCATTTGAACTTACATATGGAGCAGTCAGGAAAGGTCCCTATTGCTCTGTATGGAAGCAAAATTTCAAAATTTCTGCCACCCTAGGCCTGGGCCTTTGTGGCCTCACCATAAATCTGGAACGGATGGTAGATAGCCTTCTCATCATTCATAGCTTTCAGGATAAGGGGGTTTTGCATAACTGATCCATTACCTGTATTACATGCAATTGAGGTATGGGATCCCTTATCCGGAAACCCGTTATCCAGAAAGCTCTGAATTACGGAAAGCCTGTCTCCCTTAAACTCCATTTTAATCAAATAATTCAGAATTTTAAAACTGATTTCCTTTTTCTCTGTAACAATAAAACAGTACCTTATAATTGATCCCAACTAAGATATAATTAATCCTTATTGGATGCAAAACAATCTTATTGGGTTTAATTAATGTTTTATTGATTTTTTAGTAGACTTAAGGTATGGAGATCCAAATTACGGAAAGACCCCTTATCCGGAATACCCTTGGTCCCGAGCATTCTGGATAACGGGTCCTATACCTGTACAACATTAAAGTCGCTGCAATTTTTGAATCAGTTATTGATTAAAATGACAGAATTGCAGCATTTCTTACAGAAAGTTGTAAGTGTAAGGGAATATTTACATTTATTTGCTGGAGAAGAGGAAAGTATACCAGAGCTCATTTCTTATTTCTTCAATATTTAGAACTATGTAGATCTAACGGATGTGAAAGTAGGCCCTTGGTGTCCAGTCCTGCAATGTCGGACCTCACAGTGTGAGAACCACTGCACTAGACCAATTAAAGCTAATAGTTGATTGGTTGCTATGAGTTATTGCACTATGCCACTAGACTAGTGTTTGAGAGCTGAGATTCCTGTTTGCTCCTTTATGAAAGTCTCTGACTAAAGCATTCCCCTTTCCACCTACCAAAGCCTCAAGAGAAGATAAAGAAGGATTCATGTACTGTAAAAGTAGTTACAGGTATGAGGCCTGTTATCCAGAATGCTTGGGACCTGGGGTTTTCTGGATAAGGGTTATTTCCATAATTTGGATCTCCATGCCACAAGTCTACTAAAACATAATTTGAATCCATCAAATACTGGTACTGTTATACTATTAAAGAGAAAAAGGAAATCATTTTTTAAAAATTGGAATTCTTTTTTAATGGAGTCTATGGGAAACTGACTTCCCCAATTTGGAAGTTTTTGGATAACAGGTTTCTGGATAACAGATCCCATACCTGCATTTGATCTACACTTTTTGACAGAAACACATATACAACGGTATTTATATTTGCACACATTATGCAGTAAGCAATATGAGTGCATGCTGTGGAAAACAATGTTTCATTGCACTGTAATTTCATGTTCACAATAAATTAATTGACAACAACAGTACAATTTGTAAAACTGAAAACTGTAAAATCCCATATTTTAAGTGCTATGAAGCACCACACATCATTTTGATTATGAATCTGTAAATATATGTATCAATTAGAAAACAAATTACTAGGTTTCTAGCATTAATATACCCTACACCTCACACCTTTGTGTTTCCAACAGTTCTGTAATAGCAAGGTCATCCTTTATTATCTGCTAATAAAGATCAATTTGCTAAGCTGAATACCATCATACAAAAACTTGAAGTTATGCTTTGTGCTTCACTTCACACTTAAATACATCCCAGTTATGCACACTGTTACTGTTAAAATATATATTTTTTTATTTTATTGCTATAAGGACATTTTCTGTATTTAATCTGCAGAAGTTACATGATACGTAAAAGGTATGTAAAACCAAAGTACCTAGCCTGTGCTTTTTACAGAAATTGAGTAATTGCATTGTCAATGTAATGCAGCAAGTCTCATGGGTATCAGTGGTTTAGTGTTGGAATAATGACAGCCTCCACTTTGGTTTTCTCTTCCCTGGCTTGTTTAAATAGGATAGGATGAAGTTGAAGGGAGACCCAACATAATAAAGCATGGTTACCAAGACAGGTACATTTTCTAAAAAAAACAAGAGGGATCAGGCACACGTGAAAGAGAAATTACTTGTAAGGATGAAAACATTAGGCATACATTGATGCTATTAGCAAAGGTAGTTGCCCCCATACATGGCCAAGCAACTGTTAGAGCTCCCATTCAGCCCCATCTAATGCATTACACACACATTGTAGCAGACTCTACTAAGGCTCAAATGCTGAGAAAGTGACTGACAAAAAAGCATTAAAAATGTGCACTTTGCTCTGGTTTTGTAAATGAAACACCTACGGCATTAGAATGGAAAATAAAAATAACCCTTCTTGTCCTTAACCCCTTATTCTTTGGGTAGACAGATAATAAATGTGCAGTTGTCGTATTCTCCTGGCAGTAAATAAGGAATTTTGCATTTACTGTTAAATCTTTATTTATTAAGATAAATTCAAGGGCATATTTAAGCTGCTCTTTATTCCTATGGGATGTCAAGGGGCCTACTTATCAAAAGGTGTTCTCTCACTTTCACTCTTTCATAAATTTGTCCCTAAAATTTCACTCTGGAGAACTTTGCAAACTTGATCGCTGTACTAGCTTCTCTTTTTATAAACTGCCCCAGATCGTAATCAGGAAACTGAAAACTGTAAACCTTTACAATTGTTATGATGAACCTTTAAAGGGATATATTGAGACTTTAATCAGGAAGTATATAAATTCACAGGAAGGCTCATAGTGCAGGGTGCAATTTTCAGATGCCAATCACCATGTTTTTTTAACACAATGCTGCGTTGTCACAGAAATTCAGCCCCACTGAGGCCAAGCTGCATTTTGACTGCGGTCCAGTTTTCTGCAAGAATTGATCTAGTTACTGCATTTAGCACATTAAACCCCCCAATTGCAAAAACGAATGAAAATCTGTATTTTTGCAAATTTCAACTAACTTTTTTTAGAATTAGCATTGCCTCTGATGTACATCATTAAAACCATATTAGCAGGTGATTCCTTTGGAGTGATATTGCCCCTCCCTTTCCCCCCACACAGCCAATAAGCAGAACAATGGGAAGGTAGCAAGATAACAGCTCCCTGACACCAGTATTGTTAAAAGCGGTAGACATCAGAATTGCACTCAATAGTAAGAAATCCAGGTCCAGCTTGGGACTCCTCCAGTTACATGGGAGTAGGAGAAACAATAGGTTACCTGAAAGCAGTTCTAAAGTGTAGCGTTGGCTCCTTCTGAAAGCTCAGACTCGGGCACAATACACTGAGATGGCACTTACACACCAATATTACAACTAAAAAAAAAATTGTTGGTTCAAATTTGTTGGTTCAAGAATAACATTTTAAATGGCAGAGTGAATTATCTGTTATGTACACAGTGTAATTTAGAAATAAAAATTTCACCATAAAAATCACAAGTCCAGCTTATTCTTTCCACACACCAGGCTGGATGCCTTTCTTGTAAAAATGGCATACAGTATGTTCCTATCATTTTTAAACTGGCCACAGGGAGGCAGGGGTGTTGTGTTAGCTTTTGTTTGCAGTTCTGTGGATCAACTCGAAAAAGGTTGTTAGTATGCCAGTGTCCTCAACAAAAGAGTCCATTTAAAAAATGAGAAAATGCCTTATTAGAAAAAGTTTAAGTTATGTTTTTATCCAACAAGCATTAACAGAGCCTCATTTTCAATACCCATAACAAGCACAGAAAACTGCTTGTATGGTAAAACATGTTTTGAGTGTTCCCAAAACTGGTTGAAGATCTAGAAACACAACGACATGTCAAAGGGCAGATGCTGTTTCAGAAACTATAGGTCCCCTGAAGGTCTTTGTGGAACTTAGGTAAGAAGTAAATCAGGTTCTTGGGATTACTTATAATAAAAGTTTCAATCATTCCCTTTCTGCTGAACCTCATAAGAGCGATCAGTATCTTCCTTCCCCACTTTCTGAATTATAAAAACAAATTAAAAAGAGTTTGTAATGACAAAGCTTCCTTATGTGTCAAATTTCACCTGCAGTTTGAATTATGTTTACTTTTTATTTAACCAAAAATGTAAATGCTTCCTATGATTTATAAAAAACTTTGTGGTAACAGAACTTTCCCTGTAGAGTTCTATCCTTCATTTTATTTTGGTACGTCTCATAAATGTATAAACATGCATAGAGAAATAGATCCTTAAAACAGGTAGGTACAAACCCCACAGTCTCAGAATTTGTCAATATTGCTTGTCCTTCATTTAGGCTGCTGGTTGTGTGCAACAATGAGTGCCAATGGAATTCTCCCCCTTGTTATTATCTGATCTTGTCTAAAAAGTAGCTGATGAGGAGTCACACAAAGAGGAAGTCAGAAAACTATCTTCAGCATTTCCCTTGCTAGGCTCAGTGCCACAGTCCTTTCATGTTCTGTCACTCGCCCTCCGATCTCTGCCTGTCACATTCGCTTTTTCTGCTTCTCCGGGTATAGATGATCCCTAGTTCATAATCCCTTGTATTACATTTAAATATCCAGTTCTTTCTCTCTAATATTTCTAGTTAGAAACTAGATATTTGAGCCTTATTATGATCAAATTCAACCACTGCTAACTTATTTTTTAAATCATTCCCTAGACAAGCTTCTTAATTAGAGATGAGCACATTTTTTCCACATGATACAATTTTGTGTCAAAATTTGCATTTTCGCCAGTGATTAAAATATCACCAAGTTTTTGTTTTGCTGGAAAAATAACAAAACACATGAAAAAACTAAACAACCATAAATTCATGTGGGTAGCAAAATAATCTTATTTATTATTTTAAATGCTTAAATGTACTTTAGTATCTTTAAGATTGTGTGTAATATATTATATATATCCTAATTGGAATAGGGCAATGTACCACTGTACAAAATATATAGGAAACAGAAAAGTCCAGACTTGTTCTGCCCTGTGAAACAAAAAAGGCTTCACTTTGCCAGACATAAACTCCCAAGTGCAATGTTTAGAGACTCCTACCTCTTTATCTAGCAATTCAATAATGACTGTATATTACATGTCAATATCATGTTAATGTTACTAATAAAAGGTACATATCAACATATTTATGTCATATTAATATTACTATTAAAAGGTAAACATTAATATATCAAATACAAGGGACAATTGAAAACTTTACACATACAGATTCCTGGGTTTGTATTTCCCTTTACATAGCATACAGATTACTCAGTAAATAATGTGATTTGATGTGAAATGTGAAATGAATACACAAGTTCCACAACTGCCATACCAATAAATAAACACCAAAATACCAGTAGCTAGATTTACTGTCACATTCCAATATTTTAAGTCTGTGCCTTATGGAATAGCTTGGAGTACTGCTGGTTTCCTCACAAACAAAGAAAAGACTCTGTGATGGTATTGTGACTCTATGGCATTGTATTTTTGGGTTTAGCCAGAAATCCCAGTAGGGGACCAGTAACAGAGAGGGGACGTACCCTGTGTAATAGTAATAGCTAGAGCCCAAGGGGAGCAAGGGTTTTGTTTTCTGTTGTTTATACTCCTGTGTGGCAAGTCTGTTTATAATAAAATGGACTTTCCACACTAAAGATCTGTTTGTTTATGTGATATCACTCATAATACCCACATATAACGGAAAATGTTGACCACACACCTACATTTTAAACCATTAGGTGGGTGGGTGGCTGTGACCACAAAATTCATGCAGACAAAAATAAGAGTTAAGGTTCTCACCTATTATCAATATGGAGAGGACACTAATAATCCTCTGCTCTAATCCACTAATAAATGTCTGCCCCTTTAAGCAAAACAGGTTTTTTTGTCCATATATTGCAATATACTTCTAGCTGGCCAACTACATCCAAGTCATCCCCAGTCTGGCCAGTCCTACACTCACTTTCAGCTGATTTATTAAGAATTCTACTGCTTCATACGCTAAAAATCTCAAATGGTTGCCTTTTTATTGGTCACCACAGGGATCGCCTGACTGTAGCAATGAATGATGTTGAATTACAGAATGGAGCTGGCCAAATATATATAATTTGTTTGTCTTGAAAAACGCCCCTGATAGGAACCAAAAATATAGACTAAAATAACAACCAACTTGCTCAAGTTATTAAGTGCAATGAGTGCACCATTTTTTAATTTGCTACTACAGGTATAGGACCCATTATCCAGAATGCTCGGGACCAAGGGTATTCCGGATAAGGGGTCTTTCCGTAATTTGGATCTCAATACCTTAAGTCTACTAAAAAATCAATAAAACATTAATTAAACCCAATAGGATTGTTTTGCATCCAATAAAGATTAATTATATCTTAGTTGGAATCAATTACAAGGTTCTGTTTTATTTCTACATAGAAAAAGGAAATCAGTTTTAAAATTCTGAATTATTTGTTAAAATGGAGTCTATGGGAGACGGGCATTCCGTAATTCGGAGCTTTCTGGATAACGGGTTTCCGGATAAGGGGTCCGATACCTGTATATGTATTTAAAGAGAGAGGGTGGAAGAGGCACAACCATCTGAAATGTTGTGGTGGTCGTGTTGTAATTAAAGCCATATAAAGTGCAGGTTGTTCCAAACTCCTATTTTCACCAGGTAATTCACAGGTAATCTTATATTATTCTCTATTACTGCAAACTCTAAACTGTTGTGGGCTCAGTTACTCAGAACCTGGCAGAAAAGCAAGGTTTTGATATTAGCAATTTCTTTCTGTGAGCAGAAATGACCAGTTTACTTAGGTATATTGACAGCTCTACTGTAAAATGTGCAGGCATTAAAGGTCAAAAAGAAGCAGTTTTTCCTCTATCTCCTTGCACCCAGAAGAGAATAAATCTCAGAACAGAATCACTTCTCTGACAATAATTTATGAATTATGCACCAGCCCTGTTTGAATTGAGAAAGGCTTTCATATACTTTCCATTAGCTCAGATTAAGTTTTCATATAGATGCTGGGAAACATGCTAGCAATATCCTTAACTCATTTTTATGAAAATTTTATCAGCCTTTTTTTCTGTTCTACACTCCAATTGGGATGTCTCAGAATCTAAAGCTCAGCTCTGGACATGAACTTCTCTCAACCTAGCTGGCTGCTGCTCTAAAGGTTTCAATATTTTATGGGCTCTGGCTAACTCAGCCGTGAGATTTGAGCTGCAGAGATTTAACTCTAATGTAAAATCATGAACGGATGAAATCTGGAATGTCATAAGCAATACATCTGCAAGGACAGGATGCAGTTACCAATTTAAAAGGGTCTTAAAATGAAAAAAAAAAAAACAGAATTCTCTGCAACCTCTTTGTATACCAAAATGAAAAGCCTCCGAGCTATTGAACTAAAGCATAACCAGCTTTCCTGTGCCTGTTTTTCCCCAATTGCTACCTAATTGTTATATTTTTCCCTTTATCTATTGACATGTCAGAACAGCTAATGCTTCCTCTCTGGGAGAATGGGTGTCACATGACTTAATTTTTATTAGGCAGGCCGTTACTTATCATCTTCATTTTTCCTATAAAAGGGATTTAAAACATTTGGAAAATCTGTCTATTCAGCCGGACTTTTCTGCGGCTTTATTTCCAGCAAACAATGGGGTCATACGTGATGGGGCTGATGGACTTTTTAGCTGCAATCTATCGCCATTTCCCTTGAGTCATATGGAGACTACCAAAGCAGAACAGCTTTATAATGGCCCAGATAACAATGTGTTTTTTGTGTAAAAGAATCCAGGGGGAAGTGCTGGAAGGTGTAGTGGTCAGTAAAGAAATAGTTTTAGTGCTTGGCTTTTTTATTTCATTATGGATGTTACTTCCACTAGAGGTATTTTCCTGACAGAAAATAAGCGTTTCCATAAAACATTTACTGGGTATGAATAGAACAAAAACTGTGCCTGTGCGATAGTAATGCAAGTTATTAGCACATTTAGAATGGGGGGTAGGGGGGCAGGGAGGATTGTAATTCAGGAGTGATTAAAATAGATGTTTCATGTGACGTAATTTTTTGCTGGTTTTTGCATGTGATAATGAAAACACAGAAATGATATAAAAACATCAGTGCTGTCTCATAAACAGTATCTCAGACCATTCTAATAATATTTATAGTTTGCACTGAATATCTTAACTGCATTGATGGTTAAGCTTAACAGACTACGGTTAATAAATGCCAATTTTATTTCTATACTTGAATTCTGAGCTTAGCCCAATGACAGCACTTTTCCCAACGTGGGCTATAGCAATTCTAGAGCTTAAAGGACACACAGAATATGTTATTTACTTGTACTTTTCTTGTTTTGCTTCCAAATTCCAAAAATTAACAATTTGGGCATCTTTATATCACATGCAGGCTATTAATATAATAAGAGTAATTTACATCAGCAAGCGCAGTAAGCAAAATGCAATTTCTTGTGCAACTGGCATTTTTTTGACCGCAATGATGCATTTTTTCCAGAATTCTTTGAAGAAGAAGTCTTTGCGGTGGCAAGGGGGCATTCCGTCTGACATAATTATAGGTGATTTGCCAAAATTAATGTAATTGCGCTTGTATTTCATAGCAAATCAGACCCATTCGCCTGGCATCGTTTTCAGTGTTTAGTCTGTGCCCGATTCTTTAGGTGCAAGTGTGTTGCACCTATTGATGGTGGGCCTGAAAGGAACCCTGAACCTAACGCCTGCTCAGGAGATGCAGCAGCCCTCGATCTGTAATGGAAGGCAGGAAGAACTGAGCGCCACCATGTGCAGCTATATGGAAGCGCAAAGAGTGCATTTTGATGCAAGTACCATTAATGAATGGAGTTAAACACACAACTCACTTTGGGAAACAATTTGGGAATGCAGCTGGGTTTGTGGTTGTAAATGACCCCTCATGTTTATGTGTGGTAAGTTCTCTAGAGCTATATAAAGAAAGTTCTACAACACTAAGACAATATAACATTCAGGAAATAGATTGCTCAGTATTTCCAATTTGAAATTAACTTATAAAATACCATTGAAAACGAAATTCACAACTTGCAATTATTTAAAGGTCATTTTTTTGTATTACATAGATACAAAAATATATTTGCACTCTGGCAAACGAATTAATCATTCAGACTAAAAATTTGTGGTAATTAATAGGTCAGCATACACTGAAACTGGGAAAATTTACTGATGTATTTACAGGAGAAGGAAAGGGTTAACCACTGGACTGCCAATTTCTTAGGCATCTCCTAGTGATTATGTAGTGACTAGTGGTGAGTGAGTCTGTTCCAAAAATTCCTTGATGTGCCCACAACTTTTTTTCACTCTGCAAATTTTTGTTGTGAATATTTGCTACTTTTGCACTAAAAAATTCACCAATGGTGAAATGCAGAATTTGTTAGGGAATCCATGCCTTGCTAAAAAATGTGTTCGTCCGTAGAGACTTTAGACCGCGGACCATTACTTTCTGGAAAATGTGATAGGTTGCAGTAGTATTTTAGACTGCACTGAGTTGCCATCTTCTTTTGTGTTTTTCATTCTTTTGTCTAGTAGTTTTGATCAGTACTACTACTAGGTACGTTTTTCAGGGGCGATTCTGGACATATCGCCGCCTGAGGCGGCTCCTGGATGCCGCCCCCCCCCCCACTAGAAGAGCCGAATTTCCAGTTTAAAAACCGGAAATTCGGCTCTTAAAGTTACCAGGAGCGGCTTTTTGCCGCCCCTGGTAACTGGGGGGCTTCTGCCGCCTGAGGCGAGTTTCTCAACTCGCCTAATGGCAGAAGCGCCCCTGACGTTTTTGAATAGTACTACTACTAGGTAAGTGATTTTTTTATCGGTGATTAACCCCAGTGATTAACTATTTCCATCTTCCATACCTTAAGAAGGTATTCTATTGGAAACATTTACCCATGTAAATAAAATAAAACTTGCAATATATCGATAACTTTATTCCAGTCTACAGGCCTCTTGTATTTTTTCTCATTTTTGTGTGAAAAAGATCCCCCCATTTATGATGGAATGAAATCTATTTATATTGTTTTTGGCTATGCAAGGTTTTTCTTTTTTTTTTTTGCATATATCCATATAATCTGATCTCAGCACTCAAAATAACTTGAGTAATGAACAGGACCTTGAAGGGATACATTCACACAACCAGTTTGGCCTTGAATAACCTCTGCCAAAGTCAGCAATAATAAAATATATCAATTTTAATTTTATGTAGCAAATGGGATTTCATTAAGTCAAATATGCAATCATTTTCAGGCCTTGGTGAACCAGGGCTGGTGGGTTTCCTTAAACCTTACCTGTAGAACAGCATAATTATTTTCATTATACATGACTTTTACACAACAGAAAATGGAAATCACTCCTTTGGGACCCCTGACAAGGCAGGCTGAATGTATTGTGCTGTCTGAACACAGATTAGTTAGTCAAATGATCGATGCTTTGACTCACCTTTCATTGAGGTCAATTCAATAAAATCAAAAACATGTATTTGAAAAGTGCTACTGCCTTCTCAAATGCACTTTAAAACAATAACAATGCTGTACAGTACAGTCTAATGTGGTTTACATTAGGCATATAATGCATGGTGACTAGCAAGGCTTCAACTGAAAAAGCGTGGGGATCTCAACATTTTGATTACTATTAATCCATTTGGTCTATAAGAATTTCATAGCCATCTTGATAGAAATTGTCTAAGGTAATGCAAAGTTCTAATGAGCCCTTGCTAGAGGGTCTTGTACCTCCATTCATACCCTATTCCTCTGAAAAGATATGTAGGCAGAAAAACTAAGGTGTTATGTGGTTAACATTTACTTTACACCTAAATTTAGGCAGTATAGAGAGAATCAGAGGTGAAACCTATACCCTCAAATATCACTGTGATGGTCCATTATTTTAGTTTAAAACAAAAAGTCATGGAAAATACTCAACCCCAACACTTAATGGATATTCCTCTCTTTATCAAGCCCCTAAAATGAACGGAGCAGCTGTAGGCGATTCATTGTAATTCTGAAACATCTCCATTGTGGTGATGGTGAGGTAAAATAGGGTCTTAGGTATAAAAGGAAGGGTTATTATCCCTACCCTATACATACTGTACAGTAATGGGGCATTAGAAGATCTCATTTTTTTTACCTCTTCAAAGAGCAAAGAGCATCAACATATGGTTATATAGAGACTCCTACTTGTGTCTATTGGCATTTATGGATTATTAAGCTTTCTTGATACCATGTCACCAGATAAGAGGTCCCATACCAGTGCATATGCAAATGATAAATACAAATCCCAGGTACCTTCAATTTTTCACCATAAAAACCAAAACAGTAAACCTCTAAATCACTTGTTTAAGCTATAAAACCCTCCATTAGTGTCTGAGGAGAGCATAATAAATTTTGACTATCCATGCAGATAGTAGCATGTCATTCCACCTGCTTTTTTTCAACTTCTAGTTCATATTTTGAATCTTGGGGAATGTGGTACGACTCGGGCATGGGGCATTGATGTTACTAGACCAGCCAACCTAAAATGCTCCCATAAAAGCAGCCAGAATTGGTGGAAATCACGCTATGTACCAACAAAATAATGACAACGTATGTAACCTGTTTATACTTCATTTACTATTTTATTTGTTGTAAAACACCAAAAAATAATTATGCCACAGTTTGTGTGTATTTGCTGGTTAAAGATACAGACAAACGCGACAATTTGAATTTTGTTATTCATAGCTAAATATGTAGACAGTTACAATGTGTTCTTTTTGGTTAATTTTATTCACAGTCATTTAAATACTGTACATTTCTGGGATTTATTGATGGGGTGTATGGCTATTTGCAATTTCCTATAGTAGCACAGCTTTATTACTTTTTGATAATATTCTTAATCTTAATTTTGCTGAAGATAGTGACAACAATTTAACTTTTGGTTGTTTTTTAATTAAGTATTTATTGCTAGAAAAAGAAAAGATCACTTTACATTTGCGCCCTTCATAATTAAAACACACATAAAAGAAATTGTGCAGAAGATTTATTTATCTGTTTATGATTACACATAGCAAGCCTGATGACTGAACCTGTATCTTCGGCAAAGGAACATTTCA
This sequence comes from Xenopus tropicalis, assembly GCF_000004195.4. Taxonomy (NCBI): domain Eukaryota; kingdom Metazoa; phylum Chordata; class Amphibia; order Anura; family Pipidae; genus Xenopus; species Xenopus tropicalis. The sequence continues at coordinate 105,333,212 of NC_030680.2, read as the reverse complement.
TAGTTTACATCTTTAAGCTCGCTCCACGCAGGACTATAACAGATATTTATAAGTAACTCACTGCAGCAAGGCAACTGCAGTTGTGCATACTATAAACTGTTCCTGACCAGAGTATCTTTTAATGCATGCACTTACTTAAAATAGCCGCTCATTGTTTGAAGACAAATGTTTATTGGAATTCAGTAAAAGTGTTCCACCTGCCTGTCCAACAGCTCATTCTGAAACAAATAATGCGTTCAGGCACGTAGAGTTCATCCACCATACTGAGACTCATTTGTCAGTCTATGAGATGGTGAAGAAGAATTCATGACTCCAAAGAATACATTCCAATGATTCCAGAGTCCAATAGCCACCACTCCAGGCACCACTTGGCATTTTACAATTGTACATGGAGATGGCTGTTCATCCAGATAAAAAAACATTATCCTGCAGAATTATTTTTGTTATATAATTACATACTGTGTCTCAAACCACATGGCACTTACTCCCTGTGTATTTATACTTATTTATTGTATTTATTATAACACTTGTCCTCCCTGTGTGTAATTTTGTATATTGTAAGATTGTACAGTGCTTCGTTCCCCTCAGGCGCTTTATAAATAAAGTTATACATAGTTAATATCAGTTAAATAAAGAAAACGGTTATTCATGTTCAAACCCTCCGTCTAAGACGGCTTGAGTCTAAGCCAAAACGTTGAATTAAACCCCATTTTTTTGCTTCATACAAGTCCTGTGAATGCGGTTTGTATATATATATGTATATATACACACACACACATATATATGTATGTATAGATATATGTTCTTATGTATTCAAATAAATACATTTACAAAACTGATGATCTTCAGATAACTGTAGCCCTGGATATTATGCTGGTTCAAGTAGTTGTCCAAGCAACTCTTGGTATTATTGGAATCTGTCATCATAACACCACAGGACATTCCACAGCCTCACCACACTGCAAAGAACCATTTGTGTTGCTGAAAGTTCTGTTCCTGAAAATTTAAAGGGGTAGCCTCATGTTCTTTGTTCTTCGCTATGTAAAAAAGATCCCCTGTCATGGTCTGTTATGCCCTCGAATGTATTTGTAAAGAAGACTAAACATGCCCAGTTTTTAGCACCTTTCCTCCAAAGACAACAACCCCAACTTTGATATTCTTTCTTATAGTTTAATTATTTCATTCCTTTAAGGTGAGGTCTCATTAATGTCCTATTATATTATCATATTATATTACTATAATATCCTATAGATTACAAAGAGTGTTGGTAAATGGAACATTTTCTAATTGGACCAGTGTGGTTAGTGGAGTACCGCAGGGGTCAGTCCTTGGTCCTTTGCTTTTTAACTTGTTTATTAATGACCTGGAGGTGGGCATAGACAGTACTGTTTCTATTTTTGCTGATGACACAAAATTGTGCAAAACTATAAGTTCCATGCAGGATGCTGCCGCTTTGCAGAGCGATTTGACAAAATTAGAAAACTGGGCAGAAAATGAGGTTTAGTGTTGAAAAGTTCTGCACTTTGGTAGAAATAATTTAAATGCAAACTACACACTAAATGGTAGCGTGTTGAGGGTATCCTTAATGGAGAAGGATCTGGGGATTTTTGTAGATAAGTTGTCTAATTACAAGCAATTGGAATCCTAAACTACACTGCATACTCAAGGTGAAAACTTACCAGGGATGTTAAAAAAGGCAAAAATTATGTTTACATTTCCCCACTTAATGCCATTTTAGAGAGAACTTCATTTCCTTAGTTAGTAGACACTAACTAACGCAGCCTAGAGTTGCACAGGCTGTTATCTACAAAAACCCCAAACCCTCCTCAATTAAGAAGGCCCCCAACATACTTCCATTTAGTACATAACAAAAATAAATACATTTGCATTATGGATGCACCGAATCCCAGATTCGGTTTTGGATTCGGGCCAAATCCAGGCTTTTTTTAAAGGATTCGGTTTCGGCCGAATCCATGGTCCCGGCCAAACCAAATCAGAATTAGCATACATTAGCATATACTAATTAGCATTTAGAAAGGGTTAAACACTCAGGAGAAAAGATATTTTGCTGCACGGTGCACGGCAATTTTTAACCCCTTCCAATCCTAATTAGAATATGCAAATTAGGATTCGGATTCGGTTCGGGATTCGGCAGAATTTGTCAGGGTGGGTTCGGGGGTTCGTCTGAACCCACAAAGTGAAATACACAAAGTGGGTTCTGTGCATCCCTAATGGAAACACAGTGATCTGCAGAAGTATTATTTATTTACTGATATTGCAAACTGTGAATTAACTAATTATACTTTACATGTTAAGTTTGTTTAAAGGAGAATGAAACCCAAGTTTTTAAAATGTTTTTAAAAGATTTGCCACATGTCCCTCTCCTGAACCGCCGTAATGAAACTTCTCCTGCTTACTTACTATTTGTGCACCGCGCCGGAGTTATTTTCAGCCGCATCGTTTCTTGCGGCGGCCATCTTTTTACCGATCGCGTCACTTCCTTCTGGCTTCTAACATCAGCGCTGGGCCAGGGAAATCTGTAGAGCTCTGTGAGCATGCGCTTGGCTTGGGGAAGTGAAAGTGCGCGTGCGTACGCCCTAATCTCACTTTATTATGTGGCAAAAGGAAGCTGGAATCTTTTATAGGAGTGTACAGTATTTTTTACTTTGATTTATTATTGCTGGAATGGAGGAAGTCTACTGCAGGAAAGCTAATGGTAATAAGCTCTTCATGTAAAGGGCAACAAGCTGAGCTTAATTTGTAAATAGGGTTTAGTTCTCCTTTAAGCTGACTTACTTTTATACATTGTAAAAAGCTGAGCACCAAAACACTAAGGGAAGAACCTTGGAGCAGATTGTGATACATAATACTGTTCTGGCTGCGGCAAAGCAAGAAATCATACAGAATTTAAAGGCCCTAGTGGATCCCACTTCACATCAGCTGATAACAGACATTCTTCCATAAAGAATCCTTTATTGGTATATTTTTAAAACCATATACAGGCTGGGAGAGTTCAGGCCTAATGCATTTCATGGCAAAAGAGAGACACTTTCTCAAAGGCCATAATGAATGAAATTCGAATTCAAGTTTCAAGATTTATTAAGCGCAAAGAAATTGAAACTACAAATTTGGCATTTAAAATCTGGCAGTTTTATGTAGAAGTCAAAGGAAGTTGTCCTGAGTTTTTTCGCAAGGTTGTAGACTAGAACACAAATGCACTATGTTTAGAAAGCAATAGAGTTTTTTAAGATATGTGTTTGCTAATAAATAAGTACACATTAGAGTTTGGTGACTTTTCAAGTTTTTTAGAATTAAACAAAACCCTGATATATGTCATTTTTAACATGTAGTAAAAAATGTATACTTTTTATTGAATTTTTTGTTATGGGATACTCTTTTCTTATTTCTCAACAAACCCTGTTTTGCCTGTATAAAAAGAGAAAAAAAAATCGAACCACAGACTTACCCACACCCCAAACACATATAACATAGTTTGTGTATTTAAACTAAGTATGCGTGAATAAACAAATAACAGCAATAATTTCTAATGTGCAATGTGCAGTCAATTGCATTTTATTTTCCTCAGAGAAAAACTGCCCATATTAAAGTGGCAGATTATATTTCCAGCTTTTATAGCATATAGTGTTATATATTTCTGAACATGGCCAGTGTGTGTTTAACAGCCCCAGACATAAGAGCTTTTTATACCTTTCTTTCTCTCCCCATCAAACAAAAGATTGCATATTTAGGCTTTGAGCATGGGGATAAGCAGGGGGGTGTGTACAATACAGTCCGGAGGCAATGTTTTACTCATGTTTGAACTACTGTCAACAATAATAAAAATAAAAGTATACATCGGCCAAAGCTCGACTTTCAAACTGAGTCAGTAGATATAAAAGAGAAAGTATATAAGAATAAAAGAAACCCTTATAGTTAAAGGAATGCTGTGTCTGATTAATATTATGCAGTGTGTAAGAATAAGTATTTACACTTTCTATTCACCTTTTGGAAGTGTGTATCCAAGTGATAAATCAATGGTATATTTTATTCTAATGTGAAAAATTTAAATAAAGTGAGACAGGTTCTTCATATCTTCTATTAAACTATTAAAAAAGAACTGACATTTTTCCACAGTAGGATAAAATCTCCAGTGTAAACTGGAAGGTGTTATTCGTTATTTTTTCTAATCCGTTGAGTTAATGCTGTCCTTTAGATAACTTCCTACAGACTCCCTCTCCTGTAAATGTATATCATTTAGTACTAGAGGTTTAGATGAATTCGTTTTGGAATTAGTAGTGTAATTCTCCATGTTTTCCTCACTTAGATTCTCACCCAGCAACATAACAGGCCCATCAGATGTTCCATTTTTGTATAAATGTTTTAAAATACACATTAAACACATTATATTCAAATATATATTTTTTGTATGTTGGTGTCCTTACCATAACCATGCTTAATAAAACATGGTAATATGTTATAGACAGCTACTCTGCTGTTAAAAAGAATGTATTGTTCTGCATTATTACTATCAATAGCTGTATGGTAGCAAATATGTACAGAAAATGTTACAGCATGTAATAAATATTCCCACCTGTTATCCAGATTGCCCAGGACCTGAGGTTTTCCAGATAATGGGTCTTTATGCAATTTGGATCATCATGCTAGTAAACAGCATAGGCACAGGAACCACTCTTCCCTGTCACTTACTATTGTTAAATAGAAAATGCCATGAAAAAGGCTAATACAAATCTAAAACCAGTAACGAACTATGGCATTCTTTTTCTTCACAAACTTCTGTACACTGGGTTGCAACTTTTTTAAGCTACATATTGTATTTCTTGTGAGGCAAACCAAGCAAACCAAGCTTCCAGAGATCATTATTAGTGATGAGCGAATTTTTTTGCCAGGCATGGATTCGCAGCGAATTTCCACATTTTGAGAATTTGCAGCGAAAAAAATAGATGTGGGCGACAAAAAAAAAAAAATCGCAAATTTTATGGCGAAGCGAAAGAGGACACATTCGCTCATCACTAATCATTATAATAAAAACTCCATGGTCAAGCAAATAAAAACTGCATGCAACCTAATAAAATAGCTGAAACCAATGTGCAATAATACAGGTGAATACAAGGACAGGTATGGGACTTATTATGCAGAATGCTTGAGGTCTGTTGTTTTCTGGATAAGGAGTCTGTCCGTAATTTGGATGTCTATACCTTAAGTATACATGTATGGGACCTGTTATCCAGAATGCTCGGGACCTGGGGTTTTCCGGATGAGGGATGTTTCCGTAATTTGGATCTCCATAACTTAAATCTGCTAAAAATCATTTAAATATTGAATAAACCCAATAGGCTTGTTTTGCCCCCAATAAGGATTAATTATATCTTAGTACAAGGTTCTGTTTTATTATTACAGAGAAAAGGGAAATCATTTTTAAAAATTACAACTATTTGCTTATAATGGAGTCTATGGGATGACCTTTCCGTAATTCTGAACTTTCTGCATAACGGGTTTCCGGATAAGGGATCCCATACCTGTACTAAAAATCATCAACAGTAAATAAACCCAATAGGGTTGTTTTGCCTTCAGTAAGGATTCATTATATCCTAGCTGGGATCAAGTACTGTTTTATTATTACTGATCAAAGCACTGTTTTATTATTACAGAGAAAAAAGTAATCATTTTTAAAAAATGTAATTATTTAATTAAAATAGAGTCTATGGAAGATGGTCTTCCTGTTATTCAGAGCTTTCTGTATAATAGGTTTCCACATAACAGACCCCATATCCTTAATAACAATTCAAATTTAGATGAATTCCTTCATGCTGCAAATCTGGTTTTCTTATTGTTTTAAAGGGACACTGTCACTTTTATATTCATACAGACAATTTTTCTTTATGCCATTTATAGCTACTTTTATTAATGTATATATTGTTAACCCAACTGAACCCAACTGACTCCTGATGAATTGACTCTGTGTGAATGAAAGCCTCTATAAAATACTGCTTAAATATGTGAAAGCTATAAAGGATACATTAAAAAAATCTCCTTGAAAATGGGCATTGCTGCACAGGGCCCAGAGAACAGTAAAATTCAGTATACTAAAAATTCCCTTCTAGCAAATTGCCTTAGACTTAAGGTCGCTGTGTGAACTGAAGGAATTTATAGCAAAAGAATGCCAACAGCTAGGCTTCTGGTTGGGTCAGCAGCCCACTTCAAGCAAGAAAAATACAGCTTTTAAATTTCTAAATTTGCACTGACATATGATTTCTTCATATTGGAAGTCTTTGTGTTTTGTTGCAGCATGGTCTGTTGGCTACACAAAGATCACAGAGAGTCTACTGCATTTTCACTGCTATGGTGCTTCTGAATTTGTGTGCTGCATGTTTGCCAGGAAGCATTCTGTGTGGCAAAGATCAAGAGGAATCTATGAAACTAATACAATGGCTACAAACAAAAACTGCCAGGACTTAGTCAAGCATCAAGACTCTTGGGGGCATATTTAAAAAATATACTTATTTAATTTATGTCAATATTAGTGTACTATTTATTTAACATTAATCATTAAAAACTCAAAATTGATTGAATGCCAAGTTCCACTTTAAAGAAAGTGCTGTAGGTAAATAGCTCAGGGTATTTCATAAAGTTTGTACAATACAGTTACACTGTAAATTTACACCAAAGTTGACTTTGAATATTCCATTAAAGTGTATGGAATTTTTCAGGTCTAGTCAGCTAACATAGATACCAGAATAATGCAAGAACACACATATTGAATGGAATGTCTCTTCTATGCATGGCATTTTACTTAATTTTTGTATGTGGGATATCTTTGCTGGATTTTCACAGCAAAATGTTTTCTTGTAGTATTGATCAGTGGAATTGTGTCACTGATATGTTATGATTCTATTGTCATTTTTTAGGGGATATAAGCACTTTTCCTTTTAGCTAGGCATCCATACATTTGTTTATGTATATAGCTGCACAAAGGTTTATGATACTATGGGCCTAGAATCCATCCCGGGCAGCATACTTTTATAATATCCATCACTCTCAGTACTGCAATCAGATTATGGCACAAGCATACTGGTATAAGCTTTAACTCCACATTTCCTTTCCCCTAAGCCTCTATACAAACCCTAAATCTGATTATTCAGTCTAACCTGGTCACTTATAATGAGGAAAGAATAACATAGTTGTGCTATTCCAGGAGGGACAATTCAGAACTTCTGAAGACATAAAGCACCATACTGGCCTAGATAATGGCAAATTCTAGAAAAACGTACAGATGTGTCACTATCTATCATCTTTTGAAATACTTGAAGCAACCTGATGGTGCACAGAATATTTTCAAGTATTATAAAATGTTAGCTGATACACAGGAATAGTGTGAGTTTTCTTCAATCATTATGTGGAAAAGGCTTAAAAAAATTCTCTCCAAGATGAAGACAGGTTCAGGGCTATATCCAGGGTTCATAAATTCTCTAGATGCTTCAACCATTATAAGATGTTTTCTTACTTCACAGCACAGCTTTTTCACAGCTATGTAGTGATGATATAGCAAACTGAACAAGTACTAGACATCTATATGTACTGGAATCAGAAAAATAAATCTCCTAAAGTAGTCCCCCTAAATACATGTCTAATGCTTCCCAATAAATCTTTGGAAACCAGTTTGACTCACATTTTAATATTTCATATACAGACAAATTTTGGAACAACTGACAATACCCTGTGTTTCTCAATGAGAATCCAGTATATAAGCCACACTAAAAGAATTCCTCTCAAAAATCAGTTTTACTATTTAAAAGAGATTTTATGCAATGTTCCAATATTCATTCTCCATGTTATATTGCAACCTATTTTTACTGGTGGACACAAATGTGGCTCAGTGGTTAGTTGTCGCTTTGTTGCTCTGTCTTTCTGTGTTGCATGTTCTCTAGTGAATTTATTTGTCAGGCATGGATTCGCAGCGAATATCCGCATTTCACCATTGGCTTTTTTTTTGCGTGAAACTTCCTTCAAAAAAAATTGCGGCCCGTCAAAAAAGTTGGACTTGGTTGTGTCAGAATAGGTGCAGTCACGTCCACTCGCGGTTCGCTAATTTTTCGTCATTTTGTTAATTTTCAAGCATAGCGAAATGGGCAAGGTCCGCTCATCACTAATGTTTTCCCTATGTCTTAGTTTCCTACTTCACATTCAGGCAGGCTAATTGGCTTCTAAAGACAAGGACCCTAGTGTGTACCCTTGTAGGAATGTTATAGGGACCTTACCATGGTATGCAGAATATGCAGAAATAGGAAAACCATATTTATCTACAGTGAGTCTTTGACAGCAAGTTTCTTTTATCTGGGCACTTCCACCTTAGAAAACATTGCCAATCAAAATGCCTTGCGTACCTTTGCAAAAAATAATCCTTTTGGACACAGGATAATCTCTCTTTGCATTTGTATTATAAGTCAATTGCTCTGATAATGAATGTGCTATATTTTTACAACAAAGTGAGTTATAGGTAAACCACTGTTCCATCAGTATCAATCTGCCAGATTCTAGAGGTATGGGATCTCTTATCCGGAAACCCAATATCTAGACAGGCCTGGAATAAAAGGAAGGAAATATCCCACATTTTAATGCTAATAAGGCTATTTTTTTTTTTTAATGATTTTCTTTTTTTCCGTAATAATAAAACAGTACCTTGTCCTTGAATTTGAAGTTGAATGAATTTATACTGGTGACAAAGCAGTCCTATTGGGTTTATCAAAATGTTCTGAAAACCTATCCTGGTCAAAACCAGACAGGTGGCAACTCTAGTCTGGATCTAGCCATTTACAGATATTCTCCAGGTTATCCAGCACATAGGCTCCTTCCTGTCAGTCAGGCAAACCTCACACCTTGATTTATTTGCTACATATTCACATGATCCCAAACTAGAGAATATCTTACTGATGGCAACAAATCTTTGATGGTTATGGGGTCATAGCAAAGTAATCTGAAAGTTGAACTGTTGGTTTCACATGAATCAAAATAGAACCCCAAGCAGAACCTGCCCATACTGTATCTAACACATTTCATTCATATCTAACATTCATATCTAACACATTTCATTAATTCCCATTCCAGTGCTTTTTTGTACAGATACTATAAGTTCTGTTCTCACTGCTAGTCAACTCATCATTTAAACACAATACACTATGATCTCTACTTTTTCCCTAAAGCACTGAGGAAGGTGGTGAAATTCTATAAATAAATGTAAGACCATAAAATAATAGTAGTGCAAAAATCCATATATATTTAGAACCCGGACATATCCAGTGTGTTTGATGTATACTACTGCACTGGGGAATTGTGGAATATGAAGGTAAATGCAGGAAAATACACTAAAAATGTGCATTGACTGGTTTACTATATCTGACTGTACTTTGTGTTTGTAATATATATGTCTTATGTGTGGCATCTGTTTGCAATTCACATGAAAGAACATTGAAACAACATTGAGGAAGGATTTCACTTGAGCACAACAGCTTGCTTGCAAATTGGCACTGAAGTTAATTGTTGGTAACAATACATCACCCTGTTGCCAGTTGTGTGCATAAGTACAAAATGTCTGTACAAATGCAGATCATTATACATATGTTTAAATACAGATTGCCCAACCATTGGAGCCCTGCCTTTTTTCTTAGACAGAAGGCCAAAGTTTGCTAGCTCTGGTGTATATAACATAATAATGTGGTGAATCAGAACAGTGGCATAATTTTGTCACTGGCATTTTGGGATTGATGAGCACAAGCCAAGCATCTTCCTCATTCTATCCTTTGTCTCTAAAGACAGAAAAATTCTACAGAGAAAGGCATTATTTTTGTTGTATGGTTTTCATGCAAATGACTATGTAGTCAAACATCTGACACAGCTAATTTCATGGAATTATAGCACATTTGGCAGAGATTTTTGGCACAATAACATTGGAAAAATGATCCCACGTGCATCTTATCATTCATGACTTAATGTATGAAATGAAAAGCCTCTGAGGCTTTCTGCACCAAATGTCAGCACAAACACATTATAGAGCCTATACATTACCAGGGATTTTATGAGCAAGGTATCTGTGAACATATTTAAAATTATTATTATTATTATTATTATTATTATTATTATTATTATTATTATTATTATTATTAATAATAATAATAATAATAATAATAATCCTTCTGATAAGTTAAATTTTACTATTTATTTTGTGATCACAAAAAGCCTTATTTATAAAAACGCAATGAGCCTATTGTGACAACAGTGACAACAGTTTTACTCCATTAAAGGACATGTAAAGTCTATTTTACTGGGGGGATGACAAAATGTTAGGTACCCCAAGTGAAATAGACTGCCAGGTTTTTCCTTGGGCCTGTGAAAGAACTGCACCAACTACCTAGGCACTGTGCCTAGTGTCTCCTTACCTTAGATATTTGTTCCTGGACACTAGCTGAAAGGTAATTTAAATGGCATAGATAGCTTTTTCCACAGGCTGGTGCAGTTCTCTCCTAACAGGAGCACTTACCTGGGGAAAAAACTTAGGGCTCTATATCCTAGGGGGGTGCCTAATATGTTGGTACCCCTGTGCAACAGACTTTACATGTCCTTTTAGCTTTGTTACTCCTGTGTGAGTTTACTCTGCCTTTGTGAATAGTGCACCTTGCGAGCAAAATATAGTTAATAACAATGAAAACCTTGCATCAACTTCAAATCGACATGGATTAATGCCAGTTTTAATAAATGGGCAAAAGGGGCAATTGCCTACGGCCCACCATTCTGGCTAAAGTATCCCCCAGAAATGGCAGATCCCTCATTTTATTCAGCTCAAAGAGATCAACTTGGTGATTTGTTTTAATTTGTATTAGAACAAATGTACCTAAAGAATATATTTTTGCTAAAAAAGCTGGTATTTGTCATTACCATTGATCTTTTCCCCCACTTTTTCTACAGACTGGCACGCCTGGACCTCATGTCTATTTCAGTAAGCACAGACTTTTTTACTGTATTTCCTGCCTTATTGTAGTCAAGTTCCCCTGCTGGAGGGTATAAGCAGTTGTAGTGGCCCTGCCAATTAAATCTTTTTGCTGGGCCCACTGGTACCTTACAGCAGCTCTGTATGGATTACTCTCAGGGATTTGGTTTTTTTTTTTCTTTAGATTGTAAACTTTTATAAGCAGGGCCATCTGATCTTGGTTGATTCTGTTATTCTTATTTGTTAAATTATTTGACTCCCCTGTTTGTTATACCTGAATTTAAAGTGTGGCTTAATTTGCTAGAGCTATGGAAATACATGATGATGATCATTCTTAAATGGTACAACACATTCATAAAAGTAGTAGGAATTCAAATTCAGAGCATAACTGTTCAAAAACTGCAACTTCCAAGTTGGTCTTCATTTTTTATCTTTTATAGTTTTTGAATTATGAGCCTTCCTCTTCTGATTCTTTCCCGCTTTCAAATGGGGGTCACTGACCCCGGCAGCCAAAAAAACCATTGTTCTGTGAGGCTACAATTTTATTGTTATTGTTACTTTTTATTACTTGTTTATTTAGTCTCTCTCCTATTCATATATTGGTCTCTTATTTAAACTACTCCCTGGTTGCTAGGGTAATTTGCACCCTAGCAACTAGATAACTGCTAAAACAAAAAAGCTAAATAACTCAAAACCCACAAATAATTATAAATGAAGACCATTTGCAAATTGTCTCAGAATATTACCAGCTACATCATACAAAAACAACCCCTTTAAATAGTTATACTATCACTTTTGGAGATAATTTGTTTTCCAAATAATTAACACAAACTAATCCATAATTCTAAGCTCAAGATAAGCCATGGTCATTGGACCAGGGTGAGGTAAAACGAGGAAAATTAATTACCCAGATTCAAAATATGTAAATATCTCCGTTCAGATACGCTGACAATGTGTACATTTCTTACTCATTTTTCATACATTATGCTGCCTTTAATCCTAGCAAATAGAGATTGTAAGTTAATGCTCCATTGATCTGATATTGTGAAAAAGCTAATGTGATAAAAAGCAATGCAAATAGGAAAAAACTGTGATGTTTGTTGTTGTGTTTAAAGGCAAATATATGTAAAGAGAGTGCTGATAGTTTCCCTTTAAAAATCCTTGAAATCATAAAATATCCATGTGAATGAAACCATTAGCGTTGTTTTTGCTTTGGAGTTTCATGCGGAAGTGGTTGGAGTAACAGTTTACTATACACACAGACTTTAATTAATCTTGATGATCTGCTGATGCATTGAAACCGTTTGCTTCAATAATGTGCCTTAAATTAGAGCAGGCACTCACTCCGACAGCTGTCAAATAATATAATCATTAGGGAACACTTGAGATAATGGCAGCAAAACAGACATCGCTGCAATTTGCCATAAAATCCCCATGACTGGATCATGCACATGATTTTTTTAAAGCCTTGTAAAACGTCACTCGTGTGCAGGATGGTAAATGGGAGAAACGTTTAGCAGCAGATATGCTACTTCCAATCATTATACAAAAGGCAAAGACGAACCACGAAGTGTGTTAATACCGTTGTATATGAAGCAACAGACCACTGCACAATGTAGGTCAGCTCCTTGCAATGTTTAATTAGAGTTAGACTAATATATATGTTTGTAATTAACAGCAGATGTGACAAGCTAATGTGTCCGTGTACATACAAATTAACCTTTGCCCATCAGCTGCTTGAGTCTGTGAGAAAACTGCCATGTTTGCTTGTGTTCCACTGAACCAAAATCAAATTAAAAGGTAATTACAAAAATAAATGCTAATGGAATTTGCCTTTCATTTGAAGCATGATCCTCAGGACACTCTCTCAGCCACACATTGAGACTTTGCACAATTAATACAAACAGATATTTTCACTCTTTTGGAAAATTTGCATGATGTTAATTCATTGGGGAAAATTAATTTGTAAATTATATTCCCCCCTGGAAGACTGAATCATCTGTAACTCAGCTAGCAACTGTATTTGGGATTTACATATTTTGCACAGTGTGCTTAAATAATGCAGAAAAGAAAATTGGAGTTTTGCCATGAAGTATTTGCAGTGAGAAGATTGTGTTGCTCTGGGAGTGTGAGCTTCAGCATGTTTGGTTGGTAAATTCACTACATTTGGTTGGTAAATTTAATTAATCTGAAGAATTAATATTCAGGGGAACACAGTAAACTAACATCATTAAATTCGCTATGTGTTAACAGAAAAACATATACTGTAAAATAATTCTACGTATGCAGCTAGGTGCTTTTCATTTGTTTAAGGGCTCTGGCACACGGGGAGATTATTCGCCCGCGGCAAAACTCCCTGTTCGCGGGCGACTAATCTCCCCGAATTGCCTACCCCTGCCATCCCACCGGCGAACATGTAAGTCGCCGGCGGGATGGCAGACGCGGCGGCGCAATTTCAGGAATCGCCGAAAAAGACTCGCGAGTCTTTTTCGGCGATTCCTGCGAAATTTCCCCGCCGCGTCTGCCATCCCGCCGGCGACTTACATGTTCGCCGGTGGGATGGCAGGGGTAGGCAACTTGGGGAGATTAGTCGCCCGCGAACAGGGAGTTTTGTCGCGGGCGACTAATCTCCCCCGTGTGCCAGAGCCCTAAAGGGAAACTATACCCCTTAATATTTCAGGTCTCTATAAAAATATATCACATAAAAATGTAAAACAATGTTTTATCTTAGTAAATTCTAACAGTAGTATGTGCCATTGGATAATCCCATAAAACAAAACTACCATAAGGCGCTCCATACCTGGGCATTTGGGGGGAGCCTTGCTGGGTGTGAGGACGCAGGCAGCCAGGAGTACAGCAGTGAAGGAAGAGGCTGGGGGTAGTGCGCAGGGAAAGCAGGGTGTGGCATCAGCAAAAGGGGCAGCATCGTGCCCACCATCCCTAATTTTACATTGGTTTGTTTGTGGTGATTTTTTTGTTCTAGGTACTCTTTTCTTGTCACTGCTTGAGAAGGAGTGTGCAGGGCGCGGTGGATGCAAGCCAGTGGTGACTGTTATTAGAACTCTCCAGGGGTGGATTTCTGGGAGTTGGGTGGAGTTAAGGTGCCTGCTAGCACGTGCCCATCTGAAGGTGGCTGGCACTGCAGGTAAATCTGTTATAGTTTTACTGAGGCAAGCATTCCAGAAGGGTTTTATTCATGTGGAAATCTGTGATGTAAAAGCAGGGTCGGACTGGGGGGTGCAGGGCCCACCGGGGCTCCTACCCCAGGGGCCCTGCATGTGCCCCAGCCAGCCGTGTCCCCTACCTCCCCAGGGGCCCCCTGCAGGGCCCCCACCCGACAAGCACACCCGAGCGCATATAAATTGAACGTGTCAGGGGAGGAACAGTCAGTTGGGGGGAGCGTCGGCAAGGGTCAGACTGGGCCGCCGGGGACCAGTCCGACCCTGTGTAAAAGTTATTTTTAAACAGTTAATTTGTGTTAACATTACTTAATTTGTAATAAGATCTGTGGCCTTTCCATCCCAAAATATGCCTGTTTATTTTAAAGGAGTGACAGGAGGGTAGGGGTGAGAACAATCAGGGAATGGTGAGTTCTAAAGGGGCTGTTTGCTTGACGTTGCACCGGCATATGTATGTCTGCCCTCGCACACAAACCAAGGGCACACATACATGCTAGCTTACATCAGCCAATGAATAGACAGAATGCTGTCTTTCCCACTTTGTCCTGTTACAGCCATAACCTGCATTGCAAAATGTTAAATAGCAATATTCACTGAAAAAAACCTTTTAAAAACCTTTTATAAGGGAATGCCAATCTCCCAATGAGTCAATTTTCAGAAAGTAATTTTAATTTTTAAAAATAATTTCCTTTGTCACTATAATAATAAAACTGTACCTTGTACTCGATCCTAACTAAGCTACACTAATCCATATTGGTAGCAAAACAATCTGATTGGGTTTCTTTAATGCTTAAATGATTTTCAGCAGGCTTAATGAATGAAGATCCAAATTATAAAAATAATTCTTATCCGGAAAACCCCAGGTCCCACGCTTTCTGGAAAATAGATCCCCAATGTGAACTCACCTAATGCACTCAGCACATGAGAAAAACAGAACTTCCTGTGCTGTGGCAGATTTTACAGGAAGTGCCACCTAGGTCTAATGAGACAGACCATAAGATTCCTAGAACCTATGTGGCATAACTGCTAATATTATCTTGGACAGCATTTCTGAATTCTCAAAGTTGTAGTTAACAACAGCAAAATGGGCATACATTTGTAACACTTTACTTTGCTTTTCATACAGAGGCATATCATTTCTGGCTTTAAAACAAGACCAGTTAACATCTTCCTTTATTAAATATACCCTAGAAAAACACAGCAGGTTTAAATATCACCTGATCTGGGAACTGGCACTTATATTGTAATGTCACCCACTGTGACCTACAGCACTTATATTTGCCTATTTGTGTCTGTAAGTTACCCCTCCCATATAGATTGTAAGCTCTACGGGGCAGGGACCTCCTTCCTCTTGTGTCCTCGACTCTTAACTTATTGCTGCTGTATTTATCTGTATTTATTATTATACTTTGTATTTATCTATTATCTTATTAACACCCTGTTTGTATTAATGTATTCTACTGTACAGCACTGCGTACATAAGTAGCGCTTTATAAATAAAGATATACATACATACATACATACAAATATAGCTGCCACATCAGACTTATTGCTAGTCATATCTGCCATCTACCTTGAAAAGTGCCCATACTACTGCCTTTGTCCCTTGTTATACTGCATAATTTTCAGTCCCATTTTGCTGTTAAGGTGGCCATACACAGGCTGATTTCAGCTGCCGATTTGGGTCTTCAGAACCATTTGGCAGCTTATCTGCCCATCTTGATTGGGCAGGTTTGATTTTCTGTCAAGTCAGGGACCATATTGGCTTGTTGATGTGGTGCCTATGCCCTATATTGTAATTCAATTGTTTGGCCCTAGGGGGGTGAAGTCATGACACCCTAACTGGGAAACTATGAGTAAATATATTTCTGTTCTGATAGCACTTCCAGATATCAGAAAGATCTAAACACTTTTAAACTTGCTGAAAATCTGTTATAAGAGAATATAAGACTCAATTACAAAAGCAGCTCAGTGTGAAAGGTGCAATTTTCATACTCAAATCACCATGCTTTATTTCTATTGTGCAGTGTTGTAGCCTAGCATTGAATTGCAGTCCATGCATTTGCAGCCGTTGCTTCCAAACAAATGCAATTGTGCATTTTTACCGATTGATGCATGTTGCCACTAACACTGGGATTAAATTGCTTCCCATGTGTAGCAGTAAAATGGCATTAGTATGTGATTTTTTTGGCTGCAAGTCTGTTGAGGCTTTGCAGCAGCCCACTCTAGGAACCCTTGCTCAGGGTGGTTGCAATTCCTGGGTACCAAGCGTCAATAGGTATGTATGTATAACTTTATTTATAAAGCGCCACAAGGGTACGCATCTCTGTACAATCTTACAAAATACAAAATGTCACACAGGGAGGACAAGTTATAATAAATAAATACAATAAATATACATATAAATGCACAGGAAATAAGTGTCGTGTGGTATGAGAGACAGTAGGAAGGAGGTTCCTGCCCCGTAGAGCTGGTGAAAAAAGGTGAAATTACGAATAAATATGTTTGGAACATACTAGAGCTAGATTTTTCTTAAAGCGCTATATTATGCCAAGCTTGAGAGCCATCATCCTGCAAGTGCACGATTTATTAGTAGTAGTAGTAGTATTAATCAACAATAGCTTTCCTTCCATACAATGGTAACAACACATTTCTAAACAACCCCCTTTTATTGTGCTCATGTTGAACACAGGCATATTTACCTTTTAAGTCACCAATTTTGTTGATTTGAGATTGAATTTTGTACATTTTCTATTTTTATTTTGCATCCAATTGTATTTCATTTGTATGTATTATTTCCTTTTCTTCTTGAAAATTATATAATCAAAGCAAAACAAATCTACACAAGGCTTTCTAATTTTATTTGACCTCATTATAGCCCATTAGAATAGGATTGTATGATCTGCATTGGATAGATTAGAGCTTTCAGAAGATAAGTAGATGAAAGGTTTGGGCTGTTTTGTTGTACTTCCACTTGTCTAAATAACATATAATAACATACATTCTAATCCTGTTTAGTTTGCCTTTAGTGACTTAAAATCAGCTATTAAACATCATTCTGCTTTCATATAAATCTACAGGAGAGCTACACAATATATAGTTGCGGCTGCTGCATAATTCTCTTTCTCAATCAGATTGCCTGTCAATGATGCCATTTTTTCAACAACACTAAATTAGGATACTGCCAAGATATTTGTCTGCCTTATTTTGTTAACCTGAACGATGAAACACTGGTAGAACATACAAGTGAAATAACATTGTTTGATCTTCTCTGTTCTTCAATAACACAAATCTAAAGCTTTAGTTTGAGTAAACTTGCACGAGTGGCTGGAGCGGCTGAGTGCACCATAAATGACATTAGGGCTACTTAAAATGATACAAAATAAAAGCAAATCATGCAGGAAGCGGTTCTGAAAATTACCTTTTCCTTGTAAACCTCTCTCAAAAAATTACCTTTTTCTGTTGATTCTCTCTCAAAAATTACCTTTGCCAACCGGAGCTATCTCAGAGTGCCTTGATGTTAAGCAATATAGTTTTAAGTTGAAAATGTCAGGAGGCCATGAAAAGAAATTGATGGAAAATTTCAGGGTTCCTTGTTTATATTTGAAGCAGCCTGTGGATTTTTCTTCTTTAACATAGATAGTCTCTGCTGTGCTGACACTTTGATTTCTGTATTGCCAAAAACAGCATGTTTCTAGGCTTAATGGCTTCACAGAGAAAGAGTATGAAAGTGATTTAGTTATTGCTCCAGAAGTACTGTTACCAGTGGGATACTCATAAACAGATGTTTTCAGAATTCTTTCCTGGTTTTGTGAAGGTTAGAGTACCTTAAAAATTGTCAAAAATTAGCTTCTTGGCTAACTACCTGGATTATAGCTATAGATGTGTTGCTGTTACTTCCATGATATGAGTGTTTATGAAGAATGGAAAGAAGTGTCCATGCATGTGACTGTCCATGCAGTCTAATTTGCTGTCATGGCATGGAAGCATATTAGAAAAACATTTTAGCTAAGCAAATAGGCACCAGTTTAGGTAGATTAATAGGAACAGGACTTATATTGTACTATATTGTACTATAAATACTATACTTGTGCTAAAAATACTATACTGATGACATTACGTTGGTTGTGGCCTAAGCTAAAGTTTAAGTGAACACTTAGTGACCCTGCAGACTGATTGGTTTACTGGGATCATGGCATATAGGTGTTGGTGATCCCCACTCCCCTCTCCAGGTGCAAAACAGCAATTAAAAGGCCCATATCCACAAAATAGCTGCTTTTCATTCCCTTGAATGGAAAACATACTTTTTGCAGTAGTTACTCCTACTCTTCTGCATGTGGGCCCTCAGCATTTCCAGTGTAAGTGTTAATAATTGATACCTACCAAGCAACAACAATGTCTGCCATAGGTATTTTGTTCAAGTTAAAAAGGATGCTGGCTGAGGTAGTGCTTGTGTTGGGTACAGTTCTACATGGAAGGGCAATGGGTAGCATAATGACCTGGGTGCCATTAGCATTTCTGATTCAGCAGGTCAAGTATATATCAATTCCCACTCTCTGCAAACAATGGGTAGGTAATAACATTTCATAGACTGGATACCCACTTCATAAAATATGCATAGGTATATTTCTTTTTGCACTGAATTTCACAGTGTTTAATTTTAGTGCTGCATGGGGGTTTTGCTTAGACTGAAAGTCTATTAGTGCATAGACATATGGAATGTGCATGGTTTGAGAGCCTACCTCCATTCATGCATACACATATGTATAAATGGAGACTACATATGTTTTTCTATAGTAAAAAGAAGCCAATCATCTTGGAAGGTTAATTTAGCACCGCATAGATGACACCTAAATATACCAGGAACAAGACAATAGTACAATTTGCCTTCAAAATAAACAGCAAAATGAACTGAGCAGATACTTATAGAAACAAGTAAGCAAGCAAGTAAAGGGAACATTCAAAGGATGGATCATTAATGGCTCATTGAACAAATATCCACTGCAAGCTTTCACTCTATGAATCTTTAAAAACATTTGAAATGATTTTCAGGTTGAAATGGCATAAGATGAAAATAGGCTGTTGTATGCCAAATCTATGTCTGCAAATACAGTGTAAAACCCAAATATATAATAGGGATCATTTCTAATCAGAAAGACATGAGCGCAAAGTACTAACCACAAGTTCAACATTGTGCTTCTTAGGGCACCGTTCACATAACCCTTGCTCCTATCTGAAGCATTGTGACAAGGATGCCCTTTCCTGGTGCCAGTTGTACCTGTCAGCAGGAATAAGACATATAGAAAGAAGAGCATATACAACCACACATGGTGGAATCTGCCTGTATCGTATAGGAAATCAGCCATAGCAGCATAGCAATAACAACTAGGAAAAATGGAAACTGGGATAATGCAGCTACTTAAATGCTGTAAAATGCCAAGGTTTTTTTCCCTTAGTGTATAAAAGGTTTGGGGTGATGTTAGGCCTCTTTGGGCTCCACTCATAGAGGGCATTGAATTGTAAATGTGCAAGAAGGAACATTTTATGTGACTGCAAAGACATAAATAGGATGTTAAACTTGTAATTAATTAGCAGCTACTGTTAGACACTCAAGAATATGTCTGAGATGGAATTCAAAATAGGCCCTGGCATTTCAAGTACACAGAGGCCTACACAGCCCCTATCAGCCCAATAAATAGTTACTGCCTATGGCATCTTACAGCAGCCCCTTTGGCAGAATTCACAGATTGCCAGTCTGGGCCTGCTCAAGAAACATCTCTCTTGGACTTCCCCTTCTTGGGAACATTACACTTTCTTAATTTGTATTGATTACTTGGAACACCTTGGGCACACTGCAGCAATACTGCCCAATTTCTTATTACTTTTGTTGGTAATGGATGGGGTTTTTGTGCACTTAACTCTAAAATATAACTTTTAATATTCATTTTAAAGGTTCCAAACTGCAAAGGAGCTAAATCATACTGCATTCAGAATAATGACTTGTGGGGTATGGTGTGGGCCGATTAGTCTAGGGGGCCAATTTACTTAGGCTCTGATCTGGATTTTTTTAGAACTAAAAAAGTTGCAAATTTTCAAGATTTACTGGCTGACAAAATGACTAAAAATCCGAATCCGACAATTTGCCATCTAAAACTTGTGAAGAATATGTAGAATTCAAAAGCAGATGTCCCTGAAGGATCCTTCTTTTGCTTCAACGTTTTTGAACGAAATAGGAGGTTTTGGTGCAACAATTCAAAAAAATTGCAGTTTCATGACTTTTCTGTGACTTTTTCCCATGCATACTTTTTTAGTTCAGATTTTTTAGTAAATGTCAGATATTTGTGGAATTGAGTTTATTAAAATTTTTAAAAAGAAAAAAAATGAGAAATGTTAGAGTTTTAGTAAGTGTGTTGGATTTGTTTTCTCTGTTTAGTATCATGACTAGATGCCACCACAAGCCTTTACATAAAACAGAGAGTAGTATTGGCATGAAAAAATTAAAAATGTGTATTAGAGCTCACTTGTTATTGGTGTGTGTGGTGATCATTTAAATTCTCAGTTATAGATATAGCTAAAAAGATAGCAGTAGTGTTTCTAATATAAGGCTGAGTATTTCTAAAAAATTGGAGAAGCAGTACCCTAAAGGGCAGATTTCAGCTGTTGATTCGGATCCTTAAGACTGATTTGGCAGCTGATCTGTCCATGTGTGGGGCCCTCAGACAGGTCTCCCTGACCAAGATCTGGCCAAAAAATGCCCAGATGTCGATCGGACAGGCTTGATTTTTCATCGGATCAGGGACCACATATAAGTGGAAATATTTGCTTGTTTGGCAACCTTGCCAAATCTTACCGTGTATGGCTACCTTAAAGGAACAGTAACACCAAAAAATTAAAGAGTTTTAAAGTAAATTAAATATAATGTACTGTTGCCCTGCACTGGTAAAACTGGTGTGTTTGCTACAGTAACTCTACTATATTTTATATATAATAAGATGCTGTGTAGCCCTGGGGGCAGCCATTCAAGCTGGAAAAAAGGAGAAAAGGCACAGGTTACATAGCAGATAACGGATAAGCTCTGTAGAATACAATAGTGTTTTATTTGTTATCTGCTAAGTCTTTTCTCCTTTGAATGGCTGCCCCCATGGCTACACAGCTGCATTCTTTATATAAACCATAGTAGTGTTTCTGAGGCAAACGCACCAGTTGTACCAGTGCAGGGCAGCAGTACATTATATTGGAATTTCTTTTATACACTTGAATTTTTTGGTGTTACTGTTCCTTTAACACCTAATTTGGTTCCCTACAGCTTTCTAACCCCACCCCCCACTGCAACTCCCAGTAGCCAAAGTCAGCCTCAGGTCAGAACTTTATATTTCTGCAAATTTATATAGATACATACACTACTTCTCTACTATTTCTCTGTGAAATCAACAGGATATTAGCTGTGGTGCTCAAGTTTATCATAAAAAAAAGTGTGTGAGGAAACCTAAAGACCCTAGGGCTTATTTATGAACATAGATGCTAGACTGCTTAGGTGCAATTGCCAATAGCAACCAATTTCTTTAATTGGGTGGATATTTGAGTTAAGGTGGCCATACACGCACCGATATTATCGTACGAAACCTCGTTTCGGTGTGCCTCGTGATTTTTTTCATGAAACAAGTGTGCCTTTGCCCAAAAAAGGTTGAAAAACACTGATATAAACTGTTGGTTAACTAGTCATTCTGAAGGTATAGTTTTCCTTTAAATCTACGGGCATCCAGGTATATTTGTGAAACAGTGTTGCCCACCTTATACTTTACTGAGTTTCTTGTGTTAAGAAGATCTTTTTCAGTAGCTCAGTACAATATTCAGAATCTTAGGTCTATTTATCTCTTATTAGGAAGCAGCATCTGCACTCTGTAGAAGATTTCAGTGCAGTCTGGCCTCCAACTTCTTAATTTATTCTTGTACATTTAAAGCGATGTATTTTCAACAAAAAAAATAATAATTTACTTCTAAAAAGTTATTGCCATTTTATGTTTCTATGGAGAAATCAGCTTTCTGACATGTATGCAAACAATACAAGTCATGCTCTGCTTTATAACAGCCAGGGCAGCCAGTGGGGGGGGGGGGGGGGGGGGGGGGGGGGAGGAGTTAGCAATCTGCTTCAGTGAGGTGCCTTCACAGAAGTTGGGTAAATCACTGTGTGTTTAAGTGTAATGGGACATTACAAGCCTAACAAGAATATGAGAAACCATGATTTTTAAATGAAGCCCTAATGGCATGGATTCTAGAATTCATGCCATTAGGGCTTTATTTAAAAATATAGTCTTAGTGAGTTATTTTTCCACAATACAATGAAGGATAACTGAATCTTTATCTTAAGGTCCATTAACATTTACTATACTGCTGCCTGAAATTCGTGTGGCTGATTTAAAGGAACAGTAACACTAAAAAATAAAAATGTTTTAAAATAATTAAAATATAATGTACTGTTGCCCTGCACTGGTAAAAGTTGTGTGTTTGCTTCAGAAAGACTACTATAGTTAATAGAAATAGCTGCTGTGTAGCCATGGGGGCAGCCATTTAAATTGAAAAAAGGAGAAAAGGCACAGGTTACATAAGCAGATAACAGATAAGTAACAGATTCCCATTGTATTCTACACAGTTTATCTGGTATCTTCTTATGTAACCTGTGCCTTTTCTCCTTTTTTCAATTTAAATGGCTGCCCCCATGGCTACACAGCAGGGTATTTATATAAACTGTAGTAGTGTTTATGAAGAAAACACACAACTTTTACTAGTGCAGGGCAATAGTATATAATATATTAATTATTTTTATACACTTTAATTTTTTGGTGTTACTGTTCCTTTAAGAAGGCTAATGTCACATGAAGCATCTCTCCACCATCGTATTACATCCTGTGGAGAAATGCCAAATATCAGTCCTTCCCTCCTGTCATTAACAAGAATGGAAACTGCTTATCATTGCTCATGACAGGGGGTTCTCAACTCAGAAATGCACATTTGAGCTGTACAGCCCGAAAAAAAACACCTGTCACAAGTGGTGACAGGCAGTTTTGGGGCATTTCCACCAGCTGAAATATGCCGGCTATGAAACACTACGTGTACCATTAACCTAGGAATGAGGAGAGATAAAAAGTACAACTGAGGCAGAGTAAACAGAAAGATCCCATTTTTACGTTATATAAATATGTGAAATCTAAAGCTCTAATGTGCCACAAAATAAAACTGTTAAACACTGAGTAAGAAAAAACTTTATTATAAGAATATGAAATATGTGATGCCAAAATCACTTTAAGAAAGGTACACAGAAAAACAGAAGCAGGATGAATACCTAATAGAGACGATCTATGTGATGGAAAGGACATGATTACCGCATTGTGTAAAGCCAGGGCTGTCCAACTGGAGGCAGGGCCGGATTACTGTTCTGGGTGCCCCAAGGCCGCCCCTGTTGGTCGCCCCCCCCCCCATTTTCCCTCTGACATCATCAGTGACATTTACATCTGCAAACAGCATGAGTGCTCTGTAAAGTTCATGCAATGAAGAATGCAGGCTTACAAAGGCAGAACTTATTTTGAAACCAGCATTGCTACCTCTGCATTGGCTGCTAGACTGGAGAGTGCGTTTGGTAACCTGAGTTGAGAAGACCTGAGCATGCTCAGTTACCAGCAGCTAACTGCAACCTTACTATTAATCTTTTAACAACCAGATTGGCAGATATTTAAAGATTACAAAGAGGCTGTTCGCTAATTACATTTTTGTGGGGGGATTACATGTCGTTTAAAGGCTAGAGCACTAGCTAACCTGGTCAGTGAGCTGAAGATACAATGTGAGGACCACAGCTTTTGTCAAAATTTTAGTACAATTTATCTTATTAAAGTACATTTCCTAAAATTTACAGTCTATCCATCATCTGCTTAAATGGAGGGTCGTTTTAAAAGCTTTGGGTTCTCACTTGTTCAGAGAGTTAGCATGTAAATCACAGACATTACTTTTGTATTCCCAGTGAGTAATAATAAGAAATAATCATGTTAATGAAGTCAGCTGCATGTTGGCAACTCCCACTGTGCAAACTTGTTAAGGGCGTCTGCCATCTTGAAGCTATTATGTAAAACTGTATGGGACGTCTATGAACCAGAACAAAGTAGTCTGCTCATCGCTCTTACCTCCATTGAAATCAAACTGTCATAATCCTGGAGTTAGATACTTATACGTTCTGCTCCATTGTTAATGTAATTAACATTCATCAAGGGGTGTAGCTTCAGTTTTTTATAAATGGATCCATTTTCAATTGTATTTTTTTATTAAAAAGTGTGAAAATAAAGCAAAATGTAGCCTTTAATGGATTATTAATGAGACATTCTACATTTGTGCTTCTAGATCTTCAGGTTTTTTTTTGTCTAGTGTTATTTAATATTTAATAAATCATTCCCAGGGTTGTGACAGATTTTAACCATAACATAAACAGCAGGAGGTATAAACTCAACTCATTTCATATAGGCATATAATATCAGTGTCAACATCATCATGGCCTCCAGGTATATTGGCAAAACAACCAATGGAAGCAAAGCTTTTTCCGACAAAGCTTCGAAAATAAAGTTCTCTCCTTTTATCCTACTAGAAATCAATTGGAGCCCTTACAGCAAAATCCTATAAAATAACTTCAAACACAAATTCTTAGTCTTAAAATTTGTATTATGGCTATACCTCTTTGAAGCTTTATGACTGAAGTTTGGAGAAAAATGATTTAAGTGCTATCTGCTAGACATCAGAGTGTCAAAATCTTCTCTCAGTTTTTCTTGACACATAAATTGCTGGTCTTGGTTTCTTTTTATTTTTATAGATTTTGATTTCTTTGGCGCCCCATATGGATTGAGTTTCTGAAAGTCATTTAACTGCTGTTCTCCCCTCTGTCTTATTAACTTGGAAAACTTGAAGAGAGAAGGCTAATCATATTTGCCATGACTACAAACAACCGATCCACTTTTGCTTGTGGATATTTGACCTGATAATTATGACGGGGAACCGTTTGCAGTCGTTAGGGAATAATTAAACATATCACACCAGGATTTCATTGTGTTAGTGGGATTATATGTGTGGGGACTCTGCACTGCATCTATTGGTAGGCCAAACTGAGACATCTCCTTTCAGAGTTGTTAGTAGTTATTCATGCAGATATAGAAATATTCAAGGAAAACACTTTTCATTTTTTTAGTGGAACAATTACCTATTCTTTGATTTGTTTTTTATGTACAGGGGAATGGGGAATGGCTATGCAAGAAACAGGCTCATGTTTTCCTTGTGGCTATCATTAAACACACTGGCTGCCTTTATTATGCACATCTTTCCCACTTTTTAGAATAGCTTTTCCATTTACTATTAATTTTTTTTTGTAGTACATGTTTTAGATTGTGTGTACATTTCCCCTTAAGAGGATAAGTGGATTTAAATAAGTCACAACTAATCATTCACAAATACCAATTTGATGTTGTTCTACTAGTATAAATAATCACTTGTTTAAAGCAGATTGATTAATGGACTCTAACCATTGCAGAGTGGATGACATCTTGTCATATACACATATCCTTTGTGGAATTCTTGATGACTCTTCTACCTTTTCATATCCTACATATTCACAGTCAACTGAACCAGACTTTCTGTACTGACTTGTATCTCCAACCAAGAGTGCCAAGATACGACCCTTGCTTTCACAAGTAACAGCTAAAACACTAATCCATGCCCTTTCCCGCTTAGATTACTGCAATCTCCTACTATCCGGCCTCCCAGACTCCCACCTCTCTCCCCTGCAATCAATCTTAAACTCTGCCAGGATCCTCCTGCTCTCTCCTAAGAGGGATCCAGCTCAGCCTCACTTAAGCTCTCTAGCATGGTTGCCTGTTAAGCAAAGGATAGCTTACAAAATCCTTCTGCTTACATTCAAAGCTCTTCATGCCTCTGCTCCTCACTACATTTCTTCACTGGTCTCCCTGCATGTTCCTGGTTGTCTCCTCCGCTCCTCTCAGAGCCTCCGTCTTTTTACACCATCCACACCCACTGCGCTCTCTCGTCTTAAACCTTTCTATCTCGCTGCTCCTTACCTCTGGAACTCTATCCCTGAATCCCTCCGTAGGGAAAACTCACCCACTCTCTTTAAGAAAAAACTCAGCTGTTACCTTCTGGAGCACTAAAACATTATTTTGCCCAGTCCTGCACTTAAGGGCAAATGCCCATACCTAGTGCACTCTTACCTTCCAATTTGTGCCTGTATGTTACCCAACCACTTAGATTGTAATCTGTATGGGGCAGGGACCTCCTTTCTACTGTGCCTCATACCACATGGCACTTATTCCCTGTGAATTTAGATATATTTCTTGTATTTATTTATTATAACACTTGTCCTCCCTCTGTGTAATTTTGTATTTTGTACAGCACTGCGTACCCTTGTGGTGCTTTATCAATAAAGTTAAACATACATAAATACAAGAGACGTTAGGACAGAGTAGCACTTTTATCAACAGTTGCTCCATGTTAAAGATTTCTTCTACCTGGGCATCTATGGTAACATCATCTTATCCCATTAAACTTTAGGAGTTCAGGTGGGCAACTACGGCCCGCAGGCCACGTCCGGCCTTTTGGTCTTTTTAATCCGGCCCCCGAGGATTGGTGTGTCTTGCTTTGTCCCGACTCCGCAAGTCTCATCCCGCGAGACTTGGCGTCAAGACTGCATGTAAGCACTGGCCCGGCCCGTTTGTCAAATTTTAAAAGTCAATGTGGCCCCTGAGCCTAAACATTTGCCTACCCCCTGCTCTAGTTTATCATAAACATGCTCCATCAACTAGCCCTTTCTTAGACTCTAAAAGATTAGATATTAAGGTGCATATTTAACAAAATGTGCGTTTAGAGCTTAATAAATTAAAACCCACTTTCTGTTCATTCTTATGGGATTTTAAGAAGCTTATTTATCAAATGGTGAACTCTAATTTATGCTGCTCTAATTTGCTGTCTTGAATAAACATGCAGGGGCTAAGCCCCGCTTGCATCACACTCGTTGTGCCGGCTAAATTTCTTATTGAACTCTAATTTTCGGCCATTGATAAATATGCTTTTAAAAATCCCATAGGAATAATTAGAAAGTGGATGAGTTTTTATGTATTAAGCTCTAAACTCACATTTTGATAAATTTGCCCCTAAATGCTAAATTAATTCAGAAATAACACTTATATGGAAGAACCTGCCTTTATCACACTTTTAATACCTTGTTTGCTAATCTCTGTTGCAAATTATAGTGTCTGCCTTAATGTATAGTCATATTGTCTATTATGGATATTATCAATGCCAACATAACTGATATATTTGTAGGAAATCACAGGTGAAATCAAGCAGATTATTTGAAAAATTATTTAAAATTAAGGTGTTGCTTTATCGAGGATCAACTGTTGCAAAAGAATTCATATTTTTAAATTCATTATAACTTTTGTGCCTATCAGAAAAAAAACTGATGCCTTTATCTTAACTAAATATGTATGAACTCATTAGAATGTGTTGGATCTTGCTAGACTTTTCTTTTGAGTGCCAGTGGCACTGCACATGCTCAGTATGCTCTGTGCTCCTGTTGCAATCATAAAAACATTAACAGAAAGTATGGTTATATCTATTATGGAAGTTGATGCTAAGTTGAATCAAA
Source organism: Xenopus tropicalis (assembly GCF_000004195.4). Classification (NCBI taxonomy): domain Eukaryota; kingdom Metazoa; phylum Chordata; class Amphibia; order Anura; family Pipidae; genus Xenopus; species Xenopus tropicalis. The sequence continues at coordinate 105,305,344 of NC_030680.2, read as the reverse complement.
AGAAGGATCTTTCAGGAAGAGACATCTGCCATTGACTTCTACATGGCATAGTAAATCTCAAAAATGTTGCAGCTTTTTTGTTTCCTCAATTTTTAGCTGTAAAAATCCGAATCCGAAAAAAAATATCGGAGTGTTCGTAAATGGTCCCCTAAATGTTTGCTGAGCTTTAGTTCTCCTTTAACAGTCATTATAATTTACAAGCAATATTAATTAGTGATTAGCAAAACACAAAATAGACACGCGTCCATAGGTATCTAGGAACAATATATGATGAATAGTGATGGACGAAATAATTCACCAGGCATGGATTTGCGGTGAATTTCTGTGTAAAAATATGTCATGCTGCAAAAAATTGTCACCCACATAAAAAAAAAATTGTTGCACGGCAAAGAAAATAGCGCGCAACGTTTTTTTGACGAGCGCAACAATTTTTTTTGACGTGACATTTTTACTGTTTCGCGGATTTTTCGCCATTTCATTAATCTTTTTAAAGATTCGCGAATTTGTTGGTGAAGCGAAACAGGACAGATTCGCTCATCACTAATGGTGATAACTATCCAGACAAAGCCATTCAAAATCATGTCCTCAGCTGGAACACAAACTGCTGAGATAAAATGGAATTAACTACATATCACAAGAAAGGGAAGCCCGATACAGCAATTGCTGGAAAAGGGCTCATGACTGGACGGGACAAACTGCCAGACAGGGGTTAATAGTTGGGGCTTAGTATTTAGCATTTGGGGGGTGGAGCATATGGGATTTGAAGCAGGCACGGTTAAGGAGGGTATCCATTTTGGAAAGAGAAAACGGAGTCCCACCTGCCCTCCCATTGTTACCCTTTGTGTTAGTTGTCACAAATGTGGCCTGGGTAATGGGATACAGGTTAAGTTGACCCAAGAAGGTGAGTATTTTGGGGATATGGTGAAGCAAGAAGCTAAGGGAGGATGGCCCGTTGTCACAGCCGGGCGGCGGGTCCCTGGCAATGGAGATAAATTTTGTTGGCAGTGCCGAGTTTAGCAAGTCCCACTTGTTCAATGGGACATGGTTCTGGATGTTTCCTCTCTAAGAGCGATGGGTCTCTGGGAGGTGTTACGTTATATTGATACCTTGGTTGAAGCATGCAACCCTGCGTACCCACCATGCTGGAAGGCACGAGAGGCTGGTGGCCGGTACGGTTGTCATGCACTTAGTTTGGTCCATTGCCAGGGACTTCAGAGCGGGAAGGATTACTGTTTAGTATTTGTTAATATACTTGTTAATACTGTTATTATTTACTTGTTATTTATATTTATGGTTATGTATTTTATTGCTTATGTTATGTAATAAAGCTGTGGCCAATACATTTTCCAATCGAAGGGCAAGCTGTAAGTGATGATTATTTCTAGGCCAGTAGCTTGGGGCAAAAGGAGGGCAGGTATTTGGCCCTGCCCAAGTCATGATTCATTGGGGGGTTTTTATGGACAAACAGCCACACACAAGGGCAGTGGCACATAGTGAGATTAGTCGCTCGCGATAAATCTTACCTACCTCAAGTGACTAATCTCTCTGACATGCCATCCCACTGGCAAGAATATAAATGACCGGTGGGATGGCATACGTGACACTTGCGAGGATTTATATTCTTGCTGGTGGGATGGCATGTCGGGGAGATTAGTTGCCCATTGTAGTTAAGATTTATCTCGGGCGACTAATCTCCCCATGTGCCACTGCCCTAACACTGCCATCATAAGTATGGGCTGGAGAAGAGTAAAGGTTATTAAGACAGGACTCTGGAGCAGTAAAAACTCTGTGGAATGATTAATCCAGGGGTGTCTCAGGGCTCAGTGCTGTCCTGAGGCAACCAAGTCAATGAGGCCCTTTGTATTTGATCCCAAATAAGCTGCACAAAAATCCACTATTTAAATGATTTTTAGCTTATTGTCTAGTGGGCCAAATTATGGAAAGATTATTTATTTGGGAAAAACCCCAGGTCACAAGCATTTTGGATAATAGATCGTATACCTGTAATATTAAAAAAAATGACACATTAACATACTGCCCGTTCAACAAACAGTTCCCATTTATTAATTTACATTCTTCATGTTGTTTAGTTTTGTTCACAAGAAAATGATTGTATACTTTATCCATTTGATCCATTTTATGTTAAATATAAAAAAAATCCAGTTGAAAAGAACGACTGAACAAGCAAGTCAACTGAATTTGTTAGCATTAATTGTGGCTTTTGATTCCTTGTTCTTTTCCTGCATGTGGTGCTGCGGTCATGATACTGAGTGCAGGATACCTACATTAGGGATCTCCAGAGGAAAGCAAACAAGAAATCTACTGCCCTGCTTCACGTAAAGCACCTCAGAAACACTTGTAAACATTCATTATCACTCTAGTTGAACACCAGGGACAATCAGCATTGTACAGTCAGGCTATCTGACAGTGATGTGAGTGTGTGAGTGACAGAAGCCAAGGATTCAGTGTCTAGCAAATACTAACAATGCAATTGTCCTGTATGATTAGCCTATCAGTACCCAGGCATGAACATTTCATTAAACAATTCTTTTTCCAGCTGAAACCCAAAGCAATACTGCTTGTGTATTTATATATGTTGTTTCACACAGACCAAGATTTCAATATATATTATTTTCTAATGATATTATTTAGAAATTGATTTAATAGTAAATTAGATAGATAGATAGATAGATAGTATGCAGGTCCTTGACCTTTCTCTTATTTTTACTGAATAACAAATACATTCTTATTATTCAATTATTAATATGTGGAAAGTGCAAAAAAATGGTAAAAATTGTCATGTATTTTTACTCCATGCTGATTTTTTTCCCAATAGGAAAATATTTTCTGCAATTGTGTACAAATTCCCCTAAATCAAGATTGCATCATGCAGGAGGAAATATACAGAAAGAACAACTCACACAAAGGGGCTCATTCACTGAAGTTTGTAGTGCTAAAATTGTGGATTTTACTAATTACATGAAGGCTTTAAAAATGTATTATTTATTAAGTGAAAAAAACAAGAAAAACTATACCTTTGTGGTTTTAGAGGTTTTCAGGGTTTTTTTTCCTTTGTAAGCGCATGGAAATTCTTACAAAAATGAAAAATTTGAGGTTTTTGTGTTCTTTTTGTTTTCGTTCCACATTTTAATTTGTTTGTGTTTTTTATATTTGTAACTTTTAATAAATAACTAAACTCTAAAATCACTAAAATCAAAATGTTGATAAATGTGCCTCCAAGGGGCAAATTTCTCATGATGTGAGAGCAGTTCACCACAGAAAAGCTCACTCTATTTCTATTTATTCCTAAGGGATTTTTAGAAGCATATGTATCAAATGGTGAGTTATAACTTTTACCCACTGATAAATATGCTTCTAACATCCCATAGGAAAGAATAGAATGTGACTGAAGTTTTCTGTGGTGAGCTCTAAACTCATATTTTGATAAATCTGCCCCTTAGATTGTGGAAACAAATGTTGGTGGTGCTGCTTGTGGACACACTGCTATGTTCCAATTGTGCATAAAGAATAACCAAATTACAGAACCCACCTTTTCTTGCATGCAATAAGGGATTTATTTAGCCAGCTTTGACTCAAGAAAAATGTTACAGGGGTTTACACCTCCCTTCATCATGGAAGTGTAGACCACATGAAACATTGTTCTTGTAACCCTTAGGGCCGTGGCAGAAGGAGAGATTAGTCGGCCGCGACAAATCTCCCTTGTCGCAGGCGACTAATCTCCCTGAAATGCCATCCCACCAGCGAGAGTGTAAGTCGGCGGTGGGATCGCATACGCATTGCCAAAATCGCAGAAGTTTCCTCTCAAGGAGCCACGTATGCGATCCCACTGGAGATTTACATTCTCGCCGGTGGGATGGCATTTCGGGGAGATTAGGTGCCTGCGACAAGGGAGATTTGTCGCGGGCAACTAATCTCCCCATCTGCCACGGCCCTAAGGTGAAGACACATGAAGCTACTAGTAATAACTACTTGTCATGGCTAATAAAATAGACAATGCTGATCATTTACGGATAATTGTCTCAACGTGTGTTTTAGCAAAAGCAATTCTCAGTATTGTCTATGGCAGGGTATTTTCTGGTGTTTAGTGGCTGTGATAAGTAGCTGCTACTAAGTAGCGCTGTATGTCTTCACCCTTATATAGTATTTTGTGTTATGATGTCACCTTGTTGGGGGGTTGGCTTATAAATTCACCAGCCAAGTAGAATTTATAAATAGGGGAAAATGATAAAATAAATATTTGAATACTTAGCAATGCTATTAATATTTCTAATTGTACCGGCCACTTCAAGAGTAGCCCTAAACCTTGTGAGTGGTGATCTCTTGCAAGCAGCCCCCCCCCCCCCCCCACTGTCTCCTAACAATATCCAATGTAACTGGGAATCACTTTTGTCTGTATATGTTAACTGTTTCATCTTGTATTTGTATCCCTTTACTCTGTAACGTGTGATGGTGCTATATAAATAATAAAATGATCTTAGCACTTATTCTTCTTTATGGTTGAGTAGTACATGCTAACAGGCTATTATTAAATACGCCATCTCCAATCTGTGCAGTATTTATTTAATAGTAGTGACCTTTTTCACCAAGATTTATATTAAATATTGAAGAATTATATCAGTATAATACACTTTGCTTGTTCTTAATTACACTACAGTATGATGATTTCTTTTTTTGCTCATACAGGTATGGGATCCCTTATCTGGATACCCATTATCCAGAAAGCTACGAAGTACAGAAAGGCAATCTCCCATAGACTCAATTTTAATAATTAAATGTAAATGTTTAAAGATGATTTTCTTTTTCTCTAATATTAAAACAGTACCTTGTACTTGAGGGCAACTAAGATGCATTAAATGGTGGCAAAACATTCCTATTTATTAACATTGAATTTTAACAGTGATTTGTAGCAATTATTATGCAGAGCTTCCTTATGTGGAAAACCCTAGGTCCCAAACATTCCGGATAAAAGATCCTACATATATATATATATATAAGATCCTATATCTTTATTATAGTGTGCGTAACAGACATACAAGACATGAGTGTATTGATATAAGCTTGGTTGCCACCAGGGGCAGTAGCAGAATGCATAGATCTTTGCACATCCCAGATATTTATTCTGCTACAGTTTGACTCTAGATATAGATGCATATATACATACAGATACATATATACATACAGATACACATGCAAATGTGCATGTTAAAGTAAACCGTTTTGCGTTTTTTATTTACAATAGCAGTTTAGTAAAAAAATGTATCACTGATCCAAGAGAATACTTTCTAAAAGTTGCAGGTCTATGCCATATTACTAATATAAGGATTTTAATTATTAACCATTAAAATATGTTTATTCAGGCAAAAAATGTTCTTTGTGCTGCAATGTTTAGTATAACAGTATTATACCCTCTCCCTCCTGAGCTTACAGATGCCACTCAAGCAGTTTAGATAAGTTAAACCAGTACAGCAGATGTTACTGAGGACAGGCCCAAGATGGTGCATGAAGACTGATGTTCTTTTTACTTCAAAACAGGCATTGATAAGGACACACAAAGGCACAGCATTGTGAGAACAGACCAAAATAATTTTCACTACAGCCAGCCTATTTTAGAAGCATTAATGAACAATTAACCAACACTGGCACTCTTTCCATCACTAATCCTATGGTAGAATCACTAATCTTCACCACTAGCTGCTAATGATGAAGGTCTCTGAAGCTTTACGTCTTATCTCAGCCTGTTCTTAATGCTTTCATAAGTATTCTTTCTGCATAGGGCCCCCCTACTGCTCCTCAACCTGAATACAAAAGAGTGGTGCATTTTTTCAGGGCTTTCTTTTCAAAAACATTTCCAGACTTATGTTTGCCTTCCTACTGCAACAAGCAAAAGTGATCAGCAGAAAACTATTGAGGCCACAAAGGACTCTGTTTGCCCAAACTTGCCATAGTGCTAAAAGGAATGTATTCATACTTAAGTTAGTGTTTTTTCTCTCTTCTATTCAGGTACATCAAACAAAATGTAAAAATGGTGCAAAACGACTGTATTACTGAAAGAAACACGACTGAAATCAAAGGCACAATTTTGTAAACTAATGGGAATGGGAATTTTAATACGATGGGATAGTTGTATGGTGTTTGGCTACTTTTAAGCTGTAATATATAAATGTATGTATGAATACACACACACAGATATATATATATATATATATGCAGCATGGAGTATGCACCATTGCTTATTTTATGTTGGTGACCAAAGCTGTGATGGGACACACTACTGCCATTGCTAGTGATACTCTAAACTAATGTTACTAAAATCTGAATTAACATTAAAATTCATTTTTTAGTATGGGTATTTACAGAAATATCCCTGATCTAGAAAACACTACGTCCAAGCATTCCGGATAACAGGTCCCACACTATTATATCACGCACCAATTGAGAAACAAGATTAACCATTATATATCATAAAGCGCTCTTTTGGCAGATGCCCAAATTACTTAACGTAATCTACTTAATCGGTAACTGGTCAGGGAAGCCAACAATAAGTCATTGATAAAGCAGAGTTATCAACAGGTTCAAAAGTTGAGACCAACACATTTGCAGCTTTCAGAAATGATTGGTCAAGATTTGCAGAATTAGCCGAATGTATCTTCCCTGTTGTAGTAAGCATAAACCTAAACAATATCTACTGTATGCGTTTGGTGAATGGGTCATAGGCCCTATATTTACCAGTTGCAGCTATTTTGTCTACCTTCTGGCAGGCCTGCAAAGCTAGGCGGTGCCACTGAGAACTAATCCCTCAAACTCAAGCCAGAGAACTAATCTGAAAAGCTTTTCTTACCTTTTTTTTTACTCAGAAATAGAGAATCACTTGCATTAATGATCTAGCAATATAATTTAAACATAACATAACTATAATAATTTAAACATGGTAATTTAAAATTTAGGGGTGTTAATGCATATGAAACCTAATGAATATGCATAATGGTACCAGCTTTATTGTGCAAAGTCTAAGCAATATCTGCAAATATTATGTGTTCTCTTTAGGCCTGTTCACAAGCTAAGTAGTGTGACTTGACTAATATAAACAATGTTCTAATGGCCACTTTATTTAATGTTTATTTTTAAGGTGTCCTTACACGTTTCCCCCTGTTAACTTTCTGCAACCGACAAGCCCTGTGTTTTTTAACACAACACAACAAAGTACAGCTCCAAACATGCAAAGGGCTTATTGTTAAGATATGAAACTCCTATAGATACTTTGTTAATGCTAATTTGTTGCTGTATCCATAGTGCTTTGAAATGTTTCATTTACATGTACAAAACATAAACAATAAAGTTCATGTAATGTGTCATACCACCCTGCTTATCTGTTTATACAGGACTCTGCTAAAACAAAGCAGTCTTAATTAAGTAAATGGTGCTTCACTTGTATTTATAACAATGTATATTTAGCCACCAAACCCACATTGAAAGCTTCAGCGAATATTTGAACTGCTTCCTGCATGTTATTCCTTTACCAGGCTCCACATAACTGCACATTTTATGGAATTTCCTGTTCAACCATTATTCCCCGGTGCTATGTGAATCCCCTCCAATACTGCATTCCTACATTCCTGCAAGGAATAACTAATGGCTTTATAAATGGAACTCGTATGTGCCAAAGCTCACTAAACAATAATAAACAATAATAACTTTACATTCTTGCAGACACATCTGTCTGTAGTATCAGCCATATCTGTGCAGGCATAAAACGCAAGGACCTTATTGTGAGGGCTTGTGCATTGTTACTGCAAGCTGTTCTGGATATTAAAATGGCCTGTGAAACTTGTGCCTTTCATTATACCATATAAAGTAGTGATGACACTAAGCAAGTCGACTACTGTTACATTTACAAAGGTAGTAGTCTCAAAGTAGTCAGTCAGATCAGCAGGAGAACAGGGTGCCAGGATTAGGTAGCTTTGGTTGTTCCAAACCATATTATTACATTACAAATCATGAAAAGGCTGGATCAGGGGCGGGCACCCTAGGCAACCTGGTCGGCCAACTCCGCCCACCTCCCCGCCCCCCCGAACGGCGCATGCGCGCCAAAGCACAGGAGGCGTTGCAGGGGGGGGCGGGGAGATTAGATCGGTCATTGCCTCCGCCGCTAATGACAAGCGGCTGAGGCAATGACAAAGTAGCACTAGGGGTAGGCAGGAGAGGCTCCTGCCTGGCGCCCCTCAATCGTTGCGCCCTAGGCAGCTGCCTCTTCTGCCTACCCCTAGTTCCGGCCCTGGGCTGGATATTTTTTTAATTGATGCATATTGCAAAGTTACCTGAAATTATGTTTACTTTGTTTGGGTGGAGTTGCCCTTTAAGTGAGACCTGTAGTGTCTTTAGATTTTCCCTTGTGTTCTTCAGAAGAAGAATGGCTTATACAGTATGTACAATTAGTCTCAAGTAATGTAACAATCAGGTCTCCTGGTTTGCTAATTGTCTGACCTCTTTTTTATACTGATTTCAGTGACAATCATATTTACAAATAACAATTAAAAAAAAGTCAATCTTTTTTTTATTAATGTATATTGGGAAGTTGTTTAGAATTTTTTTGATGTAAAAAAAAAATTACCACATAACCAGCCATATTTTATTCTCTGGTTATAAAAAAAAATTCAATAAAAACACTTACTGCAGCCTGTAGGCGGTGTGTGGGGGGGGGTCATAATATTATATCTCGTAATATACTGTAGGTAATGTTTAACACAAGGAGAACGCTGTCATTATATTGTAAATAGCTTACAACTTACATTGTCAGGGGGTTGCATGCAATTTGCTTATGTGTAAACAATAGTGGGGCTGTAAAACCTCAAAGCCACGTTTTGTGGAGGTGTGATTTTCACAGGAAAAGGTAGATAAGAGACCCTGGATGTTTAGACTTAGGGCTCTGGCACACGGGGAGATTAGTCGCCTGCAACAAATCTCCCTTGTCACGGGCGACTAATCTCCCGAACTACCATCCCACCGGCGAAAATATAAGTCGGCAAATCGGCGAAAATGGCTCGCGAGGCAACTTCGGCAATTTTCCGAAATCGCTGGCTCAGCGTGTGCCATCCCACAACTGTTTTCACAGTGTAGCGTTCTCCTTCCCAACTTCAGGATTGAGGGACAGCTTTGTAACATCTTATGCTGGTTCCCTATGCTTCTATTCTTATTTAACTATACCTATGTTGTATCTTATTCATTTGAACAAGCAATAAATATACCTATTTTTCTATAAATACTACGAGCCTAAAGATTATCATCGTACCCCTAGACACACAAGTGAGTCGGCACTTGTATCAGTAGTTTTATACTGCTAAATTGGTAAGCAGTACCATTAAACACTTCCGACACAGCCATGTTAGGAAGTAACACGTATAGGAAGCCCTCCCTGCACAGATGTGCACTTTACTCAGGGGCTACTGACCTGTGCATTATTTTTGGGCAAGTGGAAATTCTGCTGTTCATATACTGGTAACAAGTCCTATTACATAAGCTTCATGTCACCCTGGATAAGCTTTATATCCACTATCATGAACAAGACTGGCAAATATTACATGCTAGGTACTTCTCCATTACCTCAGATTGCTTCAATTGTGGAACTGTAACCATACTTCCTTGCTGCAGATGACCCACTAAATTCAAGGGGAATTTGATTTGCTCAAATATTTATTCTTTTTAAGTGGCTAAGAAGCTACGCCATAGCCTTTCCCAAATAATAGAATAAAAATAATGTGCAGGGTATAGATTTATAGAAGAGCACAATACACTCTGTTCTTGCATACACTGTAAAATTGGCATCAGAACTAGTCAGTGTATGGCTATAAATTCTGCTTTCACTAACAATTACATGTACAAATGACTTAGCACTGAAAATCTTAAATGACGGTATACTATAAAATTGTAGAATTACAATTTCTTTCATTATGCAAAAATCAGTGATTGGGGTGGTGGACACCTTTAAATGATGCCACATAAGAGGTACAAACTCATACTGCAGAGTTCTAACTAACGTATTTCTGCACACAGTATTGATGCCAGTACTGGAACGTTGCATCTTCCCGAATATTAGCTGCTCTTCCCTTTGTTCATTGAAAGCCAATTTAAATGATGTAAAAAAAAAATCACAGTGTTGCACATAAGGTCATGCAACTCAATTTTCTCCTTGATGGCAGTATTTTTCTTGTGATTACATCTGCAAGGGTGAGCAGACATGGGTGTGGGTCTGTGATCCATTTAATGTTAAGTACTGTTTTTCACCTGCTAATAACTTTGGAGAGAAATGTCAAATCAAGAAAACACTTGGTATATTGTTCGGCCATCTGGGTTTTTTTCTTCATTGTACCAAGTTTGAGCAATCTTGCCAGTAGAAGTTAAAGACCCAGATTTTTCCATTATTATTAACAAAAATATTTTTATTACGTACATGTCAGATTACATACAATGCACACAATTGTTTTTCTTTGTCACAATTTGTTTTGGATATATATATATATAAAACATGAAATATATACCACTGAATTTAATTTTCTCCTGAAATATTGGGCAGTACCATTTTACTTAATTTCTTACTTATTTCCTTTTTTTGCTCATTCTCCTTATGATTTAGCTATTGTAAAGCTAGTTACTAAGATGTTGCAAGCAGCACACAAAGGTTCATTGACTGTACAATTTTATTATGGTACAGAAATATACAGGGGTCATTTTATAAATCTGTATTTACCTTGTCATGCTTGTCCATGTATCATGGGGTAGTGGGGAAAGGAACAATAAATATGGGAAATATGAGTTTGTTGCTTGTTTTGGAATTAGTTTTTACTCAGCAGCTCTCCAGCTTGGAATTTCACTAGCTATCTGGTTGCTAGGGTCCACTTTAACCTAGAAACCAGGCCATGGTTTGAAAGAGAGAAAGGAATATGAAACGAGGAGGGCCTGAATAGAAAGACAAGTAATAAAAAAATAATAACAATACAATTGTAGTCTCACAGAACAATAGTTTTTTGGCTGCTGCGGACAGTGAACCTCATTTGAAAGCTGGAAAAAGTCTAAAGAGGAAATGAATAATTTAAAAAACCTATAAAAAATAAAAAATGAAGACCAGTATGTTCTATAACATACTAAAACTAAAGGTGACCACCCCTCTAACTGGGCTTATTAGGGTTACCAGCTCACTTGAAAATTCAGGGCATGTCTAGAATGGCTGCGCTGATAGCATTTTTATTTAAATACATTCAGTACAATGTTCTGCAACGTGGATTTATTAAAAGTGTCCCTGAATTTTCAACTGATCTTGTAACCCTAGTGCCGATGGGCTGGGAACATATGTGACAAAAATGGTGGTAGTGGATAAATATTGCCATTCCTTAAATAGGGAGTAGAGGACTTTGCAATGCTTTACAATGCATAAACACAAAAAAGGGTCTAGTTATTTGAAGTTGTACAGTAAATATAGATAAATATATGCTTAAATGTTTAGCTTTTTCAATACACTGACGGGATAAGGCAGTGATCCCCAACCAGTGACTCAGGAGCAACATTTGGCTCCCCTACCCCTTGGATGTTGCTCCCAGCGGCCTCAAAGCAGGTGCTTATTTTTGAATTTCTGATTAGGAGGCAAGTTTTGGTTGCACGAAAACCCAGTGTAATTGCAAACAGAGCCTTCTGTAGGCTGCCAGTCAACATAGGGGCTATCAAATAGCCAATTATAGCTCTCATTGGCACCCCCAGGAACTACTTTTATGCTTGTGTTGCTCCCCAACACTTTTTCCATTTAAATTTGGCACATGGGTATAAAAGGTTGGGGATCCCTGGGATAAGGTCTTACCATTATTATCATCATTTAGTAGGTGGTTTTTAAGGATCTTAGAACAAGTATTAGTGTGGGAGCATTCCTGATGCAAGATGGTAGAGCATTCCAGAGGTGGGGCACCATCAGTGACAAAAATGAATAAGTGATATGCAAACACTATACAACCAAAACATAATATGTTCATTACTAGAATAAAGCACTAAAATGCATGTTGTTTTTCTAGTAAACAGCATGATGCTTTACTGTGAAATATACCTGGATGTAACTGATGATATATACTGATAGAACAGAAACTCTGCCTTACGGAATATTTTGTCATTCAAAAGGCATCTTATTGTGCTCTGATTGCCTCCTGCTGGGTCTCCCCGTAGTATGTTACAGCGCCCTGACAAGGAAATCAGGAATTTAAAAATTGTTTATCCCAGCCTGCTGAAAAGCTTATCTCAGTATGCAGTCTCCTCCATTAATATTTTAATATATATCTTTTATTAGTATACTGTATCCAGGAACAGTGGAACCTCAGAAAGCAGTGACTGGATGATAAAACTTTCTGATGGGCAGTGGTCGGTAACATTTCAGAGCCCTTTCCATAGCTTTTATTGAATATACATTACAAAGTGTTAAGACATTGGACATTGTCTGTGGGTCATTGGGGATGCTTGTAGCTGGTATCTCTTCCCAAACATTTCTTAAATAGGAAACCTCTACTCTTTCATATAATAATAAATAAACCAATGGGTGTGCTTTTAAAGATATTAAAATTTAAAGATATTGATTTTTTATTGTACATCTCAAATGTGCTAGGCAACCATGTTCCCTGGGTACTACAAGTAAAGAGAGATGTTATTGTTAATGCATAAATGTAGTTTTAAGTCTTTTGGAAAACTGGAAACACCTCTGGCCTATACCTTTTGCCTGTGGATGACAGACATGTAATAATTGCTAGAATCCTTCTACTTTCACCTAAGAGAGAACCTATGCCACTGTGGTTAAAAGAAATGTTCCTTAAGGACCTCTCCAACAGTCTCTTCAGTAAAACTCCACTACTATCTCTTAAAGTACTACCACAGTATCTGGATCATTCCTGGCACTAAGCGGCAGATTTATAAAAAAATTGTTTTAGAGCTCAGTACATAAAAACTTACCCATGTTCTTTTTATTCCTATGGGATTGTTAGAAGTATATTTATCAGATGGTGAACTCTAATTTTCACCTCTTGATAAATACACTTTTAAAAATTCCATAGGAATGAATAGAACATGGGTAAGTTTTTATATATTAAGCTCTAAACTCACATTTCGATAAATCTGCCCCTTAGAGACAACTTGTTCACCACCCAGAGAGGACAGGGAAACACAGAAAAAGAAGGTGGAAGTTCTTCTACTCCATGGGAGCAGCGACAAAGCACATCATATTGCAGAGGAGATGATGGAGGTCCTGGCACTAGGGGGTGTATTTTAATTTGCCTATATTATTTGTTTCTACAAAATTATACAGCAGCTCTGGGTATTGTGTTACAAGGCAGGATATAACCTTATGCTGGGATCACTGTTCTGCTTTAGTCCATAATACTGCATAAATAAGGCGAATGTTATAAAGATCATACTCTTAAAGACTCTCTGTATATAAAGACCTTTATAAGCATGATACTCAGAATCTCTGTACATATTATTTGTTTTATTGCCTATTAAATGTTCTGTCACTCAAGAAACTGCATTTGTGTTTAAGTGATTCCTTCCGCTTCATTAAAGCCAATGATTAAGTTGAAGCAGCATATGCACTGATAATTAAATATTCAAGGCAATCGATGCAAAGCTCTTTATTACACAAACTTATTCTGAAAATGACACTAAATACACAATGAAAAAGGTTAACCATTTGGAAGTGACCCTAAAAAAAGCTTCCTGCAGGGTAAAACATGGAGGCCCATTTATCAAAATTCAAACTTGTGTATTTCTAGAGGTTTTTCTGCTACAATTTTTTACTTTATAAAAAAACATGAATGTCTACTCATTTATTAAAAACTTTAAAAAAAAAAGCACATTTGCAGAAATGCTTAAGAAAATGAGGGAAAGGCTATTTCCAATAGATCCATTTTAATCAAATAATTAATTTTTTTTTAAAAAATGATTCCACTTTTGCCTGTTACAATTAAAAAGTACCTTGTTCTTTTTCCTAAGAAACAATAAATCCTTATTGGAGGCAAAAAAAATCCTATTAAGTTTTGTAAATGTTTTAGTGATTTTTTAGAAGATGAAGATCCAAATGACAGATTCTGGATTAAAGGTCCAATACAGGTACTGGAACTTTATCCGGAAACCCATTATCCAGAAAGTTCCGATAGTCCCATAGACTCCATTATAAACATACAATTCTAATTTTTAAAAATGATTTCCTTTTTCTCTGTAATAATGAAACAATACCTTGTACTTGATCCCAACTAAGATATAATTAATCCTTCTTGGAGGCAAAACAAGCCTATTGAGTTTATTCAATATTTAAATGATTTTTAGCAGACTTACGTTATGGAGATCCAAATTACAGAAAGATCCATAAAGGCCAAAATAGATTTACAAAAAGGAAACTTAAGTTTGTAGCAGAGAGCCCTTATATCATACGGGGAAATGGAAAAAAAAGTTGTAAACAGAAAAAAATGTGTGCAAATAAGAATAAAATTTTGCATTTCTCAATGTAATGTTGTCCATTAGACTGTTATTGCACTGTGAATTTTATTTGCGCATTGCAGACTTTTTAAGGCAAGCTTGAAGGTGGGAGCAGCCATAACAAGTTTTATTACATACACTGCGCCCTGTCGCAAACAATATTATTTGCAAACTTTCTTCCACTGTCGGAAGTGGTCTTTGCGCAAAGGTAAATTTGAATAGTTTTTCCATTACAGACTTTTATTACATTCCCAAAAAATGTAAGAAATGTGGTGTTGGGGGCTTTTGCACTTTACACCTCGCCCTGTGCTTGGTAAATTACATATGAGTCATTACAAATGACTCTGTGATTTTGTTTTCTCATGCAGCCAAATGTCAAAATTCCTGGGCTAGGAAAATGAAAACTTTTCGCTTTTTTCAAGAGATTAGAGGCTTATGTAATTCTTGAGCCTCCGATAACAAGAAAGTAATCCACAAGCCAGTGAATCTCCGACAGTGCTAATCACAAAATCAACTCATGCTGAAATACCATCAGAGAGCCTTCAGGTTTTTTTTAATAACATTGAGCAGGTCTCACACTCAGGAAAGTGTTGCAAAATGGGAAAAAAAAACAGACAGCTGATCTTTGATAAATCTGGCCCTAATTGTTAGACAAGTCTTTGGCCAATGAGTCACGTACCCATTTCTTGAAGAATAAAGCTTTAAGGTGAACAAACATGAAAAGTGTTTTTTTTATTTTGAAGAAAGTCTAGACAAACATTTTGACAATTTATAGCTTTTAAAAATGTTGTACTGTTACAAAGTTATAGTTAATTATTGATGCAACCTCTCATCCCCCACCCTCCAGAATCTCTGGCTCCCTGGTCTGCTTGATGCAGAAATGTGTGAGAGAGAGAGCAGAGTGAAAGCTGATTGGCTGTGGCAGTGCCAAGCAAGGCTGGTTGGGTGCCCTAGGCAACCAGGCCTGCCCACACCATACCCCCCAACAAATCCATGTGTATGCATGACTAGTGAGCTTGCCTGCACTGAAAACTACTGATAAAGCTAATGTGGCGGGTGAGGGGGATAAAAAACTTTCTCCATATCAGTCACACATCAATTGCGAACTGTGGGGTCTGCTTCCTCTATAGCAGGGGTGCCCAGACTTTGTCACCCTGTGATCTACTCTTGCCAACTGGCCTCCGTCATGAGATCTACCACAGTTAAAATAGTGCAACGTCTATCATTTGGCACAATAAGCAAGTAAAAGTATCATTTGATGTTTAACAAATACACATAGCAATATATAAATGCAGTGCCAAATTCACATTTATTGCTACATAAAATTATTCAAGTGCCAACTTTAATGTGAAAGGATTGTAGTAGTTTTTACTTCCCTTCTTCATGGCTCACTTTGTAGTCTGCACACAGAAACATATATAAAGTGGGAGCAAATATATACAGCGGCCGGTGGGGACAACCTTCCATATTAGGATGAAGCTACAAAGACGGATGGCTTGAGCAGCCACATTCGAACGCTCCAGTATGTTGGGGGGGAAACATGAAGTGGCGGGATGTCATCCCACTGCATTCCACCTCGACGTCTACCAAAAACTTAAAAGTGATCTACTGGTAGACCGTGATCTACCTTTCGGGCACCCCTGCTCTATTGCCACCGAAAGATTGTACGTTTGGTGCTAGCAGAGGAGCGCACACATTCACTTGTGCATGCATCTCCCTGCAGCGAGCGGGGGCTTTGATGCACACTGGCCCCCTCCAAAGATTTTTAGCAGAGGGGCCCAGTCACATATAGTTGTATACTGTTTATATTTCTAATGTATTTTTGTTTTCCCTGGTTGATCTGATTTCTGAGTGATGTCTTTTTCAGATTTGTGGTTTGCAAACAAAGTAAAATATAAAAAATAAACTAACTGTATATACTTTGCGGGGATTGCCACAATGCTACAAAATAGGCTAGACTATTTATCAAATGGATACATTCAGTTTATAATACAAACTGAATCACACTCTTTAGGTATAGGTTAGTTTTGTAAATTCTTTTGTGAAGTGCGTGTTCTAGAAAGCTTTATTATTTATAACTTCAATCAAACCTATGTTAGGTAGAAGCCACACTTAAGGGAAGCATTTTTTGTCTTGAATGGGGCTGGCAATATTTAGCCTATAGCCTACAGTATATAGTCCCTCAAGCATTAGCACTGGCCCAGCACATGGTCCACCTATCAACATAATTTCTCAACACTTCATAACATACACAACATCTTTTTTTTTTTTTTTACAACACTATAATAGTAGTTAAATATAGATATTCACCACCTTGGTCACTCCAGCATCAATTGTGCAGTAGCCTTAGTTGAAATGAGGTACAACACTACAGAGGACAAATGCCCCTTGTTTTTTCTACCAGGTTTTAAAGGGGAACCATCATGAATGGGTATCTGCTTAACTTGGCTCAGTACTAATAGGCAGCTTGTGTGCTGAGTAGAGAGAAGTGGGAGTGGTTCAACCATTCTAGTAGCAGCTACTTTTTCATGGCTACTTAATTCATGAAGACATGGAGCTATTAGTAGCAGCTACTTGTTGTGGATACTAATATAGACAATGCTGATCATTTACTGATAATGTCTCTGTGTGTGTTTTAGAAGAGGCAATTCTCAGTATTGTCTATGGCAAGGTATTTTCTGGAGTTTAGTAGCCATGAAATAGTAGCTGCTACTAGTAGCTCAGTCTGTCTTCACCCTTAAACTACAATTTGCCTTTTGAATAACTTAAAAATAAACATATACAGGAACAATAACTTGCATTACTGTTTGTGCAATAACATTGTGGTCACTCTTTATATGTATGGAAGCTAATCGATAACAAAATATATGGCAATTTCTTAAGAATACATGGAATGGCTTCAGGAAGGGTTATAATCCATTATCATTTACTACAAAAGATATATTTTGCTATCATGTGAATTAGTGAGTGATTTACTTTATCACACCCAATTGTGTTGCATCTGACTTAACTGAGCTGAGCCTGGCGCAACTGCATCCAGGTTAAAACGGATGCAACTACACATGCATTTCATCACAAATCAGACACAGTTGCACCAAATGTTTTCACAGTCTGTCTGGCATAATTTCCGGTGTAAGAATGACATCTGCACCCAAGTCTTTAGCTGCAAATGCGCTGCACCTATTGACACAGGATGCTGAGGGAATCCCGGAACTACTGCCTGGTCAGGAGATGATGGTAGCTTTAAGGTGCACTCAGTGCCATGGGTGAATCGGTGCAGTTGTGCTTAATTCAGAATAGAAGGCAGGAAGGACTGATTGCTGCTGAGCGCAACTTTATGGAAGTGTTCAGAGCACATTTGGATACAAGTAATGAAAGTGGTTTTACACGCAACTCACTGTGGGGAAAAGCACAATTTGCCCATGGCCTCAGTGCACGTAAATGAGCCCTTATGACTATTTATTATAGGGATACATTTAAAGAGGAGAATGGGTGCTTCAGACCCACACCTGTTTTAATGTACTGTACTTTCATTGGATTCAAATAATGTAGACTAAAATAATATACCTTTCCAAGTAATATCAGCAGAACGTATATAAAGAAAAAAGCAAATAATATGAATTCTTTAATACAATATACAATGAACCCCACTAATTGTATTATATCATACAGTTGTTGTTGCTGCTATAGATCCCCTCCGAGCACTTCCTGCCTAGGAGGCTGCATTTTGTTACATCTCTACTCTTCCCTTGCAGTATTCACCAATTATATAAATAAAGAAATAAAATTAAAAAAAACTCAGCCCCTATACACCAAGGGCAGATTTATCAAAATGAGTTTAGAGCTTGTTACATAAACACCACACGCTTTATTCATTCCTAAGGAAGCCTATTTGTCAATGGTGAATAACTTTCACCTATTGATATACTTCTAAAAATTCCATAGGAATGAATAGAACATGGGAGTTTTTAATGTATTAAGCTCTAAACTCACATTTTGATAAATCTGCCCCAAGAGATAATTACAAGAGTTCCTTTGTAATTATTCTTAAAACTTCTAATTTAATGCTGATTACATTTACCATCTCTAACTAAATAAAAGTTTTAAAATACAACATCAAGCTAATTTACTTTTCCAGAGCTGCTGGTAAATCTGGTGTTAGCAAGGATAATCCTTGATAGTCTGGATTTGTTACCAAAGAAACCTAAGAAGCTTTAAACATTTTTTACAATATATTCAGGCATGTATCCGGGTTGTTAAACAGAAGAATACGTCTCTAATGCTAAAAACACTCTGATCACTTTTTTAACCCTATTGATGTCTACACTGCTACCAATCACCGTCTATGTGTGCTGTAAATATTTACAAGCAATTCCAAAAGCATCACTTGCATGGCTTGTGAAACAGAACCATTCTTGTAACAGTAAAACCTCAGTCTGACATTGTTATGTTGATTTACAGTCATAGTCAGGGTTGTCATTTATTTCTAAACGCATCCCAGGTTTTGGCAAAACAGTTATGACAAGTTTATGGATAAAATAAAATTGAGAAAATTAGCAGACAGTGAATTGATTCTAGCTACATCCCAAATCCATAAGGAAAAAATGAAGGCAACTCTTTTTATGTTTAGAACATTTATTTACACAATCTTCTACAAAGAATTCTGTAGTTTTGAAAATGACGTCCTGCCCTGTAGGGCTTACTGACCTTTTCCATGTGTATTGTCCATTAATGAAATGTAGCAAACTCTTAAATTCCTAAAAGATGTTACAATCCCTAAAGATGACATTTACATTTATTTGGACCCTAGGATGAGATAATGGTTGAATAGCAATTCCCTAATGATGGTCTACTGAGTCCAAAAATGTATGAAGTGTGAATCCTTCAGGTTTGCCACAGGTGACAAGGCAGTTGACCATTGTGGGACCTGTTAATTCTGCATATCATGAACTTGGTGATACAAGAGACACCAGTGGTGTTCCTGGTACACACAGGGCCCCCCTACAATAAGATCTTTATAGGGACCCAGTGCACAAAGCAAACACTACCCTGGAGTGCTACAGTTCCCATTAAAAAATGTATAGTTTGAGTCCATGCAAAAAAATACTATGCAAAAATACGTATTATACCCATTACAACTATGTGGCTCTCAAAAAGGGAATTGGGGGACATATTACTGGTAACCCAGAGTGCAAGTCTGTTCACAAATGTATTGGGACTGAAAAATGCTTTCTGAATATTTTTAACAAAAGGTATGTTGTTTAAGGCTTTTATGACTAGACTCTACACATTTTGCTTTTATAGTGTTCACTTCCACATGAATTGTTTCATGAAACTTATGTCCTACTGGTAATTCCATAGAAAAGTGTTCCTGTGCTATCAAACAACAAAGGGGTGTTAAATAGTCTTTATTCTTTAACACAATATAAAAATACCCAATAACAGAGACATCACATTTTTAAGAGACAGAGCGTATGTGAATTGGCATGCACAGAGCCCATTGGGGAAATTACTGTCAGAGGCCTATTCTCTATTACATCCTGTCATTGCCTTTCTCTACCTCTGTCTGTCTTCTCTTCTCTCAAGCAAAGTGAATGCATAAAATTGCCTTTTCCCTCTGAAACTTGCTTCAGCTTCATTAGTTGGTTACGGTTAACATACTCTTTCTTTCTATGTGGGCTCAGGCTCTACTGATTACAGAATCACTGTCCATACCTCCAGGCTACTTAGGAGAACAATGTTAACAGAGCATTTCTAGGCAACTTAAGCTCCTTAAAAGCGATGCTGTTTCCCAATTCTTCTGTCATGAGCTCAAAAACGTGAAAAATATCAATCTTTACCAATACCACTTACAAAACCAATGTCAGGGAAGATTTTTCTGTGTGGATTCAAACGCTTCCCACTTAGGTTACTGATTAGATCTAAAATATTTCTACTTTATTTTTATAATAGTTGTTATTGATTGGAACCTCTAGGCTGCATTTTGCATTTGGAACCTCTGTTGTTCTTTCTTCTTTTCTTCCAGTGAAACAGTAGAAATGGTTTTATTGATCATTACAGCCTGTGAAAAACTCAATGGGGCATGTGTTTTTTTCTGGAATCAGCACTGTCCAAATGCACTTAAACAAAAATACATGCATACAAAGGGGTGTACTTAGTATATACGAAAAAAATCTTAAAGTGTCATATGTGATGACCTCTTGCTATTGGAGCATGCTGGGAGATGGAGGAAGAACATCACAGATGCCTTTTATTTGTATGCAATATTAAAATAAAACCTAAGATGTTTCTATCTATAAAAAATACAACTTTATAAAAAGGAAGTAAAGGTTTGCAAAAAAAAAGCTTAATTTACTTCCTGAATATTGAACTCCTCCTTCCTTGCAGTTGCTGCAGCTCCTGTGCTATACTTACAGTGCTAAAAGGATTTAGCATAGCTTTTTTAGTGTGTGGACATTTTTTTTTTAGTGTGTGGACATTTTCCTAAGACTAAAGCACTTTTTTCACCTAAAAGTGTTTGCCTGCTTAAAGGTGGTGTAAACCACCATCACTGAAGGTTGTACTTGCCAGGTAGATAGATAATGAGACCATAGATGACCCACCCCCAATCTACCTCATAAGGACCAAACATGGAAGAGCTTCCGTTTCCCTTTTGGTCTTTTTTAGGTCAAGATATACCAAAAAATGTTTGTGATTAAAACAACGGCCATGTTTAGCACAAGTTCTAGTCATTGCACTCAAGTTGAAGAAGGAGTATACTGACCCTTCAAAGACAATATGACTGATTTCTTGTGTACACCATTTTCAGCCCTAATTTTAACCTTTCTGCATCAACTCAAATATTTTTTATTTTTTTAAGCAAAAATGTTACAGCTTTTTAAGGGGATGCTCATTTTGGCCCTGAAAATATTTTTCGAGAAACCAGGGGGCTGTACACTACAACCCCTTGTAACAAAAGACTGTTACTCTAGGGCAGAAGTCCCCAACCTTTCTTAGTCGTGAGTCACAGTCAAATGTAAAAAGACTTGGAGAGCAACACAAGAATCATAAAAGTTCATGGAGGAGCCAAATAAGGGCTAAGATTGGCTATTAGGCAGCCTCTATGCACACTGTCAGCTTACAGGGGCTTTATTTGGTAGTAAATCTTGTTTTTATTCAACCAAAACTTGCCCCCAAGTCAGGAATTCAAAAATAACTACCTGGTTTGGGGGCACTGAGAGCAACATCCAAGGGGTTGGTGAGCAACATGTTACCCCCGAGCCACTGGTTGGGGATCACTGATCTAGGGTGACAGTTTACAAGACCAAAAGATTTTAAGAACTTTTGGTTTATTTGTTTTGGAGGAGCAGTAAATCTAGCTCTTAATTGTTCCAGCCCAAAGTCCCAAGCATGCATCTTAACATGCCTAGAGTCAAATAAACACAACATATCATTTGATTTGCTCTGCCATTTTTGTAAATGTGTAATTCATCAGCATAGGATTATGTGTTGCTATATTGTATCAGGGATGAAAATACATTTATCTGACGTTGTAGCGGCATCATACAATACTAGCAAGTGTATCTATGTTTGGAGTGAAAGTATCTCAGAGCTGTTAAGGTTTATTGTACATTTCCTCATCTAATATTCCGAGTTGAGTTTATGTACTCCTTGTGGGCAATAAACATTGCAAGCTCTTTAAAGCTACTCTAGAAAAGCTGTTTTATAGATTCTGATTATAAATTCAACAACATAACCCTCACTGAACCGTTTATCTTATGTGCTTATTTTACCAACATTCAAACTGACAAGCCTACTATCTCTAGTGTTTCTTTTCATATTTTAATGTATGCTTTTTTTCAGATAACACTCACACATCACCAAACTTTACATAGTTTTTTGATATTCAACATAAACTAAAGGGCAGATTTACAGCATATGTCCTCAGACATTCAATATTTCTGAATCTTTGAAGAAGACTTCAAAACCTCGGAAAATATAACCCAAATACCGGCTTGCTTTGCCGTCTGTACAAACATGTTAAAATGCTATATGTCAAAGAAAAAAGTGCTAGCAAGCTTAATTGAAGCTTTAACTATATTCTGGGGTAGTAAAAAAAAGTGATATAAATATTTTGTTATCTGTGGGGAAGAAATGCATTTAAAAAGATAATTGTTACAAAGAAGGGAAAAAGGAGTAACTGCACAAGGACATGTTCTAGTTCTGTGTAATACTCTCATACTATTGGGCTATGTTAAAATGCTTGTGATGAGCTGTTGCTTATTTGTTAGCTTTTACATTAGGCCTGTATTGCCTAGGCAGTTTTATGTATGCTGTTATCTTGTTCCACAGTGATGGAGGTGTCTATTTTACCAAGAAAAATGTACCATTTTGTTCTTTGTAGCAGCAAATATTTTCTTTTTAAGAAGTGCCTCATAACTGACCCCCTAATTATAGTGATTATTTACTCATTAAAAAACATTTCCGTATTATACATTGTGAGTCACAATGTAATGTTGTGTTCATGGGTACATTTTTCAAACACTGTCACCTCTAGTATAATATTGTATGTATATTTAATGGACGTCTGAACTGTTCTTTGTTATTGGAGTTGTCCATCCTTTATACACATTCAGGGTTAAGCCTGAGATTAGATGCAAACATTTACTGGAGTTAAATATATGGAATATATATAATATGGAATAAGGTTTTCTTTAGTTCATTTATAGGGCCATCAGACTGGTCTGTCCAATCGATATCTGGGTGAAAATCAGCCAGATGTTAATTGGGCAAGTTTTAAAAAATGCGGTCAGGAAGGGGAGCACATTGGTTTGTTGATGTGGTCCTATATCCCATCAAGGTAAACCAATCATTCAGCCCTCAGACCAAACAATAGGATCAATCTGATATCACCCACTTCAAAGTGGGAATATTGGGGAAATATCTGCTGGTTTGGCATCCTCGCCAAATGAGTGAATCGTTCAGTATATGGCCAGCTTTACTTTGTAAGGTTTTGATAGTTGGCTCCTGTAATCTTTCCATTACATTTTCTAACCCTTGCTTGCTAATGTTTCATTACTTAATAATGCAAAGCAATAGTTAACTTGCTAGTACACTATAAGTGATGATTATAAACTATACATAAAGCCTTTTCATTGATGCTTTCTTTGCCCAGCGCCAGTTCACCCATCAATATGACTAAAGTGCAAGGTGCAGCAGTCAGAAGTGCAATGGATCCCTTCATTTAACACCTTCTAGTTACAAGGCGGGAAGTACAGGGTTAATTTTACATTGCACCTATGCAGAATCTTTTTTAATACAAGTCAATTCAAACCCAAGGAGTATCACGGTATACTTTAAAGCAAATACAACTTGTGTTTCATTTCTAAATGAGTGCAAGTTTTGCTTTTAGTTGTATAGCTTAAGCCTAGCAGCTTGTGAAAAGTTTATTCACTGTGTGCATTAACCTGAAATTCTCGGGTGGAATCATGCAATATTATGGGAAAAAAACATGAAAAATTGCACTGATCCCCATTAGTAAATGCAGTGCACACTGAGGAGCATTGCTAGTAGACTTCTTATTTATATGTTCATGGAATAAATAACCACACCATAGTTGTTCCTGGTACATGTTTCTTTGCTTTCCTGGATTTCAGTATGTGTATTTATGCTACTTTATTTCCAGATGGCTTCTTTGCTTTAGGCAATGATCAATTAAAAAGTTGTGGGTGGGGGAGGCACAATGGTGGCCCCTACCCACCCCATTTTTACGCATTATTCAAACGTGCAAGTGAGGGAGGATCAGAAGGCAAAGCCCACCTATGGTCCCTGTCCTTAATGGCTTTGGGGTAGCTGGGCCTCCTGACACTGTGCTCTGCTGCCAGCACCAGGTTATTTATCCAGTGTGAAAAGCAGAGTGCATTTTACCCTCTATAAAATCTTCAAAAACAAGTATAGCAAAAAATTGCTGTGAAAATTCTTACCTAAATTAAAGTGTCTTTTTCCAACAAATGTTTGAATATTGATCATATGTTTAAAAGCAATGATCTAAAAATAACATTCAGACTGAAACTATAGGAAAAAGCCCTAAAAATAACAAATCGGAGGATATTCTGAACATGAAGTAGTTGCCAGACTTCCATGGTAGGTCACTGAAGGATATTGTCAGATACATGCACAGATTGTACGGTTATCCGACCAAAATTTTCGAACCTGGCCATCAACTAAAGCCACACATGGATAATGGATAAAGGATAAACTAGTTGCTTATACTATTTTGTAGTGTATACAGTTTCTTAACTAGTATTTTGTTTAATAGGTTCATTCTGTTGAATTATTCTTTACAGTTTTGCACAAATCATTTTCCAACAGGCTTTACTTTTTTGAATGTATCCTAAAATTACATGGAAACACTTTAAAAAACAACAATTAACAAATTAATGTGTATTTTAGTATTATTATTGCTTTTCTGCTAAATATTCTGTAAAAGTAAAATATATGTATCAAAATGATACGGTAACATAACCATTGTCTGCCCTGCTTGTGTTTACAATATACCAACAGGTCCCATCTGCATCTCTAGTCTTTTTTTATTTCACTGTTGAATGGACCCAGTGATAAGTGGATGCCACAACTGTTTTTTAAGTACAGCTTGTTTGCACTTTTGATGCACAAAATTTCTTCTGAATAGATTTCATTGATACTGCTAGAACTTCACAAAGAATGTTGGTCTACTAATAAAATGAATATGTGATCTCTAAATGCACAAGTAGTTAATTATGATTGCAATATGAGTCCATAGTTAATTATGATTGCATGGCCACCCCATAACATGCCTTTATATATATATTTCCAAATACTTTCAACCATATTTTATGTTCCAAGAATTGACTACCGAACTTCATTGTATTTAGACAATATAGTGTGTACAACTGCTCTTTATAATAATAATACAGGATATACAGCAGATTATTTGTCAGACAAAGATTAGGGTGACATTGAAAGTTAGGGTTTCTCTGGCACTGGGCACATAAAATTCCTGGTAACAACTATCATAACTGAGTCAGTCACAACTAGAGCATCCTTCCCAGCAGAAAATGATTCCATGAGAACCAATATTAGCACAGATCCCCTGTGATTAAGCGATTGGATAGTACTATTACTACTACTACTGCTACTACTGAGATAATCATAATAATGTACATTCCATCCTTTTAAAGTTACATGAGATATAAAATAGTTGTTTTACAATTCTGAGACAAAAGCAATATATTATTGGAGTTATGGAGTTACAATAATGATGTTGAGACTATTGCCAGACAAACCCAGGAGCTCTCTGTTAGTTCAAACCTCATTATTTCAGTAGCGTAACTAAAGCCACAGGGATAGAGATGCAACATTTGCCCCCCATGCTATCAAAACTACCACATCCCCTGCACCATTGCACCCTGTTGAGTGGCATTGCACCGTGTCCTTATCAAGGTACAGGTCCACAGCCTGAAATATGTATTCAAACTACAACATTTACAGAGCAAAAAATCTAAAAAAAAATGTATAGTAAATAGATTTACACCTATTTTGTAGAGATAAGTTAATTCCATAGTTTAATTCTTGGCAATATTTATACCACTTTAAATGACTGAATAAGATATAATAGTTAATTTCCAATATTTGTTAAGATAAACATCACTTGATGCATCAGTAGCTTCTCTTTAGAAGGAAAGAATAAATGCCTGGCTCAATATCTGCATCGAAATGTGAGTTTGGTGTTGCAGACACTTTTTGTGCTACAGAATTTGGTGGTGAAATAATTCATGCAACTACATAAATTATTAAACCCATAGCGATAGGAACTGAAGTTTAATAAAATGGAATGACAACAAGTTGCCCACTTGTTACTGTACATATACAGGTACTCTAGTGTGTACATCATTATAAAGCCGTACCATAGCACTTTGTTCAGTGTGCTGGAATATCTTTTTGTGGTTAAACTCATTATCGCAAAACTTGTGCATACATAAATAAATTTTAAAGTTTGCTGCATTTGCAAAAATGGCTGTGTGTGCCTATTAGATTGCTAAAGCCTACTTATATAAAATATGTACCCATGCAAACACCATAATGAGGGCCAAAGATAAGTCCAAACGCAAACTTTCTTTCTTTGTTGTGGCATAATGAGATGCTTCTCTTTACATCTTCAAAGAAAACATCATTAAAAGACCAAAGTGCTTGAAACCAGCAAGGTGGAACCAAAATATAATAAATCAAAAATATAATTTTGAGAATTAAAGCAATGCCATGTTCCTTTCATCTGTGCAGAATTTTTGGTTTGGAAATAAGTGTGCAAGTGCAACATGTCTTATAAAGTATAACCAAAGAATATTTCTGAGAAAATACATGTGTTCAGAGAGATTCCAGGTGGTTAGGAAAATATACACAAACTTTCTGCTCTTTCATATAAGCTTGGCTTATTGTGATTTTGGGGCTTGCCCTTTCAAAATTTTTATATTAACTGCCGTATTCATAAAATTAATCTAAAATGCAATTACCAATATGGTTCTATAGGGTGACCTTTTTATGATGTGGTCCATATATACATTTCATATTTTGTCTTTGCTATGTTTGGACCCAACATGTGTGCAGAGTCATTTTCTTTTGGAATAACTAATATGTACCAAATCTTGTGGTCTCTGGGCACTCAATAGCCTTCATCTTAATCCAGGACCATTCGTCCAAACACTTCTACTGGCATCAATAGATTTAAGCTGTTTTTAATGCCTTCCTTGAACTTGCCTTGTCTCTTGTCAGCCAGCCAGAAGCTTTTTTTTTATCAAGAGCATAGATTCAAAGGCTCTGCCCTGCAGCCATCCCAGAGTGCACTTCTTTGTCAGAATCCTGAGGACGATTCATATACATAAGAGACAATCTCCAGCTGGAAATCTGAAAAGCTTCTGGGTGTATATACAGTTCTCTGACCTAGACCTAGTTCTGCATTTTGATCTTGGGGAGTGAGCCTCCAAACTTTCAGACTTCTAATGTGATTCCTGCAGTGAAAAAGTGCCCACTTACACAGTAGTATCTGAACGTAAAATGCATTGAAAAGCCAAACAAAGTAGAAAATGAGCTCCCGTACTAGCACTAGAGATTAGCATCTTCACTTTGTATGATTAAGTTTCTTTGTCACAGGGCATAAATCATCCAGTGATGTAAACAGCCAAATATAATTGAGGGGTTTATTTTGGGAGTTGAAATAGTATGCTTATTATATAAATAGACAGTGACATATATACTGTATACATTCAAAAAGGCACTGTAATAATGTGCAATGCAATAAATATTTATAATGAATTGCTTACAATGCAGGGCAAGGGTTGGAGCAAGTTGCAAACTCAAAAAAAAAAAAAATAGCTGCAAATGACCCTTTTATCCACCCATGTTCACAGTGCCCCCCTCTATGGCTTTACATTTAGGCCTTCACAGAAAGGAGCACAAAGGTTTGCACCTGTCTTTGTATATATGGTTGACAGTATCTGCTGGTAGGGCGAGCACTTTTTTTTGTCTAGTATGGAATTCAATTAAATTTTTCCCAAGAGATTTGTTTCCAACAGGAAAAAAATGTGTTTTTCCACATGGAAAAAAGTTTAAAGATAAAGGTATATTGACTCCAATGCATTTGGCACAAGAAAAAACCCATTAACTGGAATGCGCTTAGCATGAGAAAATACTTGACAAAAATTCTATTTACTCCAATGGATTTGGCTTGGAGTAAAAACATCCACTGACTCCAATGCATTTGGTGTAAGAAAAAACATCCATTGACTCCAATGCTTTTGGCACAAGAAAAAATGCTCCAGGCTATAGGTCAAACTTGGTAGATAAGCATGGGCAGTTTGGGTGCTACACCTGCCAATGCGTACTGCATCTATATTCACCAAGATAATCAGTTACACTAGAGAAGAGTTCTATATAATGTAGATATATAGATAGATAGATACAGGTATAGGTTCTGTTATCCAGAAACCCATTATTCATAAAACTCCAAATTAAAGGCCATCTCCATTATAATCAAATAATTAAAATTTGTAAATACAGTTTCATTTTTCTCTGTAATAATAAATCACTACTTTGTACTTCATCCAAACTAAGATATAATGATACCTTATTGGGTGCAAAACAATCCTATTTGGTTATTTAAGGTTAAAATTATTTTAGTAGAATTATAGTATAGAGATTCTAATTATGGAAAGATCCCTTGTCCAGAAAATCCCAGGGCCTGAGCATTTTGGATAATAGGTTCCATACCTGTGTATATATGTATGTACATTATATATATATATAATTTGTAAATGTTAATTTTTTTTTACTTGTATTTTTCTACATGTAATGGTACTATTGTTATCTTGTTTGAACCATAATATAATGTACAGATTGCTGGGAGAACTGAGAGGATCAGATAATGAGAAAAGGAGAACTGATAAATCTGGATTAACAACACCATAGAAAGGATCAGATCTTGTCAATGAACTGACACTTCACTTCTTTTTCCATTGTCTAATTATCACAAGAGTAATGCAAGAGCAACATGAATGATCACATGAAGGCGGTAAAACACTACGTTAAGACTTCAAGGACAAAGCCTATTCTTATAATGCTCTCCCTCAAATCCAGACATTAGAGTAGAAGGAATGAGGGGGAAAAAAGAGCTCACTCATGGGCAGCTTACTGAGGATACTGCTAAAGATTATGCTAATCTTCACTTCATTGTCCTCTGCAAAATGTTTTCATACCATGCCTTTTATCTGTAGTAGAAGGGATGCGCAACCTCTCAACTCTGTGACAGGGAGCACTTTCTGTGTGGTTTCTGCGTAATTAACACCAGCACTAGACCTTTTCTTTTTCTTTTACTCCTCAAGCTTATAGCCTTTTAAAGGTACCCACAGGGGAGTGTTCATCGTTCTTTGCTTGTGGCCTAACAGATCACCACAGCTTATACTCAGTTACATGTCCCATCTGTTAGTTGCACAGGGATCAAAACCCTTTTTAAGCTGTACTGTCTTAGAGACCCTAATGAGACACTGATTCTAAACAGGTGGATTCAAGCACTGTGCACAGCACAGGCAAATATGTCCCAGTCTGTACATGTAGCCTGCAAGGAAAATAAAGATTCCATTCTTTTAATTAGTGATATACAGTGTTTTGTAAAGCATACAGTTACTGCGTGCTAAGGGTACCTTCCTCCATTAAAGAATTTCTTTTTCATACCTATCATAGCTATAATAACAGAAGGGTTATGATCATTAGGTCCTTTTTCTTTTTTATACACCCTTTTCTTCCCAAATGTAAAAAGGCATGGGATTGTTTTATGTAAAACTTACATTTTGTGAATGTACTAAAGCTTTGATTGCTCTTCTTTTTATTACACTTCCTCAAGCCTTAGCTTTTTCTCGCCACTAATTCCAATAAGAACTCAACATGCTTCAGGGTTGTCAGAAATATAATTG
Organism: Xenopus tropicalis; assembly: GCF_000004195.4. Lineage (NCBI taxonomy): Eukaryota > Metazoa > Chordata > Amphibia > Anura > Pipidae > Xenopus > Xenopus tropicalis. The sequence continues at coordinate 105,275,354 of NC_030680.2, read as the reverse complement.
ATAAAGCGTTTGATAAATTACGTCAAGTGATAGTTGTGGCCTGGGTTGTGGGACTTCCAGTTGTAGTCATTTAGTAACGATCTAAAGGAAACTAGCTAAAGCAAAGCACACTATTTACCATTGGCTATTGTACAGCATCAATTCCAGTTGGAAGAGAGGAATATTTGTTTTTCCAAATGGGAATAACTACAATGCCAGTTGTTTCATTGTAAATTGAAACTCGGTGGACAAATCTGTTTTGCCAGCCCATATACAGTAAATATGCATATAACAGTGTAATACAGGTATAGGATCCATTTCAGAAAACCCATTATCCAGAGAGCTCTGAATTATGGGAGGTCCATCTACCATAGACCCCATTTTAATCAAATAATTTACATTTTTCAAAATAATTTCCTTTTTCTCTGTAATAATGAAACAGCGGCTTGTACTTGATGGGAACTAAGCTGTATGAATCCATATTGGTGGCAAAACAATCCTATTGTGTAAATAATTTTTTAGTAAAACCAAATTAGAGATCCAAATGATGTATTCTGGATCATAAGTCCCATACCTGTACATGTAGTCACCTGTATTCCTGCACATTGTTTGTGCAATAGTTTGTTATTAGTATTAGATTTTCATTGACCTCTTCTGTGACATTTGCCATTTAACAATAGTGAGTGGCAGGGAACAACAGTTCCTGTGTAGTGATGAGCGAATTTTTTCGGCAGGCATGGATTCGCAGTGAATTTTCACATTTCGGCATTGACGAAACTTCAGTGAAAATTCGCAGTGGAAAAATTTGGCGCCCGGAATTTTTTTGTAGTGCGTCAAATTGGATGCGATTGCAGCAAAAAAGGGCACGGGCACGTCAAATTGGGTGTGGTCGCATCAAGATTTTGCGAGATCACACCAAAATAAGGCACGGTTGTGTCAAAAAGCGTGGGCGACAAAAAAAAATAGACAAAGGCGACAAAAAAGATGAGGCCGACAAAAAAAATTGCGCAACAAGTGCGTTTCACAAATTTTACAGCGTTTCACAAATTTTCTTGCTGTTTCACAAATTTTATGGCGAAGCAAAACGGGACAGATTCGCTAATCACTTTTCCTGTGCCTAACCTTTTTACTAGGCCACGGTGAGACAAAATGACAAACTAAACATGGAATGAATGGACTGGAGAAATTATTTTTACAGTTACTGGTGAATTAAACTTGGTTATCATTTTTTACAGGAATTGTTCCTTGCTCAACTGAATTATAAAAACATTGGTTAAAGTGCCAGAGCACTATGCATTAAGGACCACCCATAGTGCAATCATCATTGGCGCGAAAGAGACCTGTACTTATTACCCCTGAATGTACCTTGTGACATCATGTACTACTAGTTGTTATGGATGTCTGCCTTAAATGGCAGGTGTAAGTTGCAACTATTTATGGTTTATTCAGATAAGTGCTGCAAGTTGGAGGGAAAAGAGCGGGGTGGGCAAAATTAGTGTTAAGTGAACCAACTTTCTGCACTTTGCTCCTTGGCATTACTTTATGACTGAGCGCTACTTGCCCCAACCCCTGTATTTGTGGAATTATAAATACTGACTGGTTGGTACGTACTGAATTTTTACTTAATGCATAAGTGCCATTGAGGTGAACTGATATTCTGGGGATGGCTCAAGGAGTGCAGGGTGTAATTTATATTTGGGCGGGCTAACAATCAGTGGTCTCCCATAGAAGGGCTTACAACTGTAACTTATGTATGGAAGTCAGTTTTATTATCCTATGATCAGGGGTGGCACTTAATTTAGTCAATTACTTTACTATATTTTCTGAGCTACTGAAAATTCCTCACAGAGCACCAGAAGTCAAGTTAATGCTTGTTGTTGCTCACATTGTTTACATGCAGCAATCTCACTCTTTATCAGACTCCATGACCACACAATTCACTTTCTAAGCTAAACAGTAGCCATAATAACAAGAGAAGCAAACTCGGAAAGAGGATAGGATTCCAGCAAACAGGCTCATGGATTAAGATGAAGTTATGGAAAAGTTAAGAGACAATTCTTTGGATAATATTTCATTTAAAACTTTTGAGACAATAATGAATGAATAATACGTCCTTGCTTCTAAGACACAAATGGAACAAATGGGAGTGTAAAGTAATTGACCTACAATAAAACTTATTTTTTTTATGAAGATTTTGTTTTTTTAATTTTGTAGAGATTAGAATATCGTGATATTAAAAACCTTTAGGTGAAAAGAAATGAACTGCCAGTGATTGAAAACATTCTAAAGTGTGAAATTGGCATTTCCTCATCGCACAAAGTTTTGTTCCTAGAAGCTATTTAGACCACACGAAACAAGCAGTGCCCAGTTAGATCTTTACAAATTTCATGAAATCTTTTTCGGATATCCCAAAAATCCTTAACTGCTTGAATCTTTTGTGTTCCAGTACTGGGGACTGACCCATAATCTCTTTCCCAGCTAGTGTATCAAATCTGAAGAATACCATGTCATCGACTCCAACAGCAGCTTAAATTCACTAGGGGGATACCAGAAAGTAAAAAAAAAGGAGAAAAAAAGCAAATAACATCACCACAGAGCTTGTTTCGAATGCCTGGGGGCACATAAATAGAGGTCAGCGATGAAGAAAAGATATAGTATTGTACAAGGAGATCAGTGGTGTTGAATCTTCTTGATGAAAACTCACATCTGTTTCTTCATGATGCAAACAACATAACTTCATTTAAAAAAACACTCTTTTTGGTTCAGACTACAAAATAAACCAAAAGCCTTCTTCATTTGTTCTTGTCACGAGTACTTTGTCTTACATAGTCTGCATTACTCTTGTAAACAGTGACAGCATCAAAGTGAGAGCAGATAAAGTCACATCAGTGGATTAAAGCCTTCTGCATGATAAAGTAGCTACCTAGGGTGGGATCAACTTAATATGTGAAAGAATGTTATTGAGGGGGAATAATGTACCAAAACTCTGTCAGCCTGCGCGTAATGTCCTAATCTAATGCCTGACACCGAGGCCTTAGGCCAGTGTTAGTGTTAATCAATGAAACACCCATCTGTGTTCCCTGTCCTTATCGCTATTTAAAGCTAGCCTAAACTCAATTATTGTCCCTTAGAGACCAAGATGGGATATTAGGTTGAGTGAAAAGGATTGTATTGCACAAAGAAATCCCAGTGTTAAAATGCAGAGGTGTCAACATTGCTTGCTAAATTTCAGTTAAAGAGAGATTAAATGCCTGTCCCTCTGATGTGACAAGTTGTATAGCTCAAACCTAAGAGAAGGGAATAAACTATTTACAAAAGGGTATTTAAAGAAATGTAATGAAGTTATAATGTTAATTTTGCTGCACGGTCACTATTAGAGCTTCAGAGAATTGTACGCAGACTATGAAGTGTGCTAAAGAAATAAATGAAGGTGTTAACCAACCAAATCAAAGAATGTAATGGTTGTCTGTAGAATAGGGAATTGGTCGTCAGGGTGAGCAGCATGTCCCATAATTCAGTTAGGCTTCAGTCACAAATGAATTAGTATACTGTTGCTGACAAGAGATTTATTTCACATCCCAATGATCATCGTTATTATATATATATATTTTGGTTTTCACTGTTGTAGAGGAAAATGTAAGGGTTTGTTTTTTTTTGTCAACAGAGACTCAGTTTCTTTGGCCTATAAAGCTATTCTTGATGGTAATAAAATGTAGCAACTTTCCCGAATTTCAAATATAATTTATCCTAGTGTGGCCTATGCTATAAAAGACTTCTGTTTTTTTCAAAAGTTGCGTAAATGGATAAAATCCAGAGTCACCTCCAGTGGACAGCTAAACAAATCCTAAAGGGTTTCAAATAATATAATTTGATATTAAATGATACTTCTTTTGAGCACATGTGTATTTCTGAGAATTTTGTTGGCACCTAGAATAGCTGTCCTGTGTTAATAACAAATCTGCACATCGGTGTGAACAATAAAAAAATAGCAACACATTTATAAACATCACCTACCTCCAGCTTCAAATATAAAACTGAATTTCTTGCTGCTACAATGCAACATATTACCCTATATTTATTGATCCAAATATATTGTACATCCAATTTAGTCTTAGAGCAGATAAGGGTGAGACAATACCACAGTCTCAGATAAAAGCAAAAGAGCTTTAAGGGGTGCAATATTGTGTCCTTTAGGGCCAGTTCACTTATCTGCTTTGCCTGGGACAGTGACCTCTGCACCTTAAGCAGGATCAAAAATGTGGAGCAAGGTGCAGAGTGAAGCACAGTCAGACGTTGTCACAAGCTAGGGGGAATCCAAGGGGATGCCCATGTACAACATCCAGCCCTCAAGAATATAGTGCTGCAAAATCCAGGCAGTACTGTATCCATTCTGTGGGCTGGCATTAAGCGTGGGGACCACAGCCTATTGGAGTCCCAATAGCAGTGCACCACATTATGTACTAAAGAACTTTAGTTTGCCTTTAGTGTTAATCCTATCATATAAATTGTTTTTAGTTAATCAAAGTCCATTGCCAAAATAACTAGGAATGGGAGGGGTTCATCTTTTTTTGTTCTTAGTTCTCACTTTTTGGCCAGAAATTTCACCAGCTCTTCTCAGACAACATAACTAGGAATGGGAGGGGTTCATCCTTTTTTGTTCTTACTTCTCACTTTTTGGCCAGAAATTTCACCAGCTCTTCTCAGACAACATAACTAGGAATGGGAGGGGTTCATCGTTTTTTGTTCTTACTTTTTGGCCAGAAATTTCACCAGCTCTTCTCAGACAACATAACTAGGAATGGGAGGGGTTCATCTTTTTTTGTTCTTAGTTCTCACTTGGGCGGATATTTCACCAGCTCTTCTCGGCCCTTTACTTCATAATATGGCTATGGATATATGAAAAGTAAACATCTCTGATCTAGCCTGAGATTTATGGTCTAACTTAAACAGTAAATAAGCATTCCTAAATCTAACGAAGACAGGTTTTTAGGCTTGTCCTGTCTTTCTGCTGCATTGGTACTCTAGTCAGTTCTAACTTTCTCTGGATCAGTATAGCAAAGTTGATGTGTAAATTGATACATATACCTACCTTATTTGCTGGCTCTGCTTCCCTCTTTGGTGCTTTCATTCACCCAGTGCCAGATTTATCCCCTACTCAATATAGATCACTGTATTGTATTATACTTCTATATTTCATTTTGTCTGTGCCATTACAAAAGAAGTTATATAAGAAATATATATTATATTATAATATACATGGAAACACACTGTTTGGTGTACTTGGATTTTTGTCATTTCTATTGATGCAAATGTAGAAAATTAAACCATATATTTGTTGGTCCTCATACTTTAGAAGTGAGATTGTAAGTCAAACAAGTACAACTATACAAAAACAAATATATCATATGCCTGTGAAATTACATTAGCTGTACGCAATCTCCAAGAAAGGACAACGATAATAAGACAGCTATTTGTAATTATATATTTTGTCACATTGATTTCTCTTTACTAAGGTTAGTAAATATGTGTTAGCATCTTTACAGCAATGGTAATGCAAATGTATATCTATTTATCACAGTAATATGTATCTGTATATAAACAAATCTCTGTATAGGTAAACAATAATGGCTTCCCTTTTAGACAGTTTAATTAACAGTCTACAGAGTTAATGCTTGTTTTTGAGCTGAAAAACATGAAGATGGTTTTTCACGGTGAGGGCAGTGAGGCTGTGGAATGCCCTTCCTAGTGATGTGGTAATGGCAGACTCTGTTAATGCCTTTAAGAGGGGCCTGGATGAGTTTTTGAACAAGCAGAATATCCAAGGCTATTGTGATACTAATATCTACAGTTAGTACTAGTGGTTGTATTTATAGTTTATGTATGTGAGTGTATAGATTGGTTAGTATAGGTTGTGTGCTGGGTTTACTCGGATGGGTTGAACTTGATGGACAATGGTCTTTTTTCAACCCTATGTAACTATGTAACTATGTAACTATGTAAGACAATTTACTTAAGCTTGCCTACAAAGGAATCTTCAAGGGGGTGAATTAGTTCTCAGGCAGATCTCATTCTTCTGAGGGAAAATCTCGTTGAGACTTGTATTGCTGCTGCATTGCTGGTATCCAAGATTCAAGATTCAAATAACTTTATTACTCCCAAAGGGAAATTGTTTATGCTCGGTTACAGGTGCTCACAATTATCTAAAAATAGTAAATAAATAAGAAAAACCCTTCCTAAAACATATTGCACAGATAATAAATACATAAAAAACCTTCATAAGACAATACATACCAACCTACACACAACCACTTAAAAATATTATATATGTGTATGAGTTACAGAGAGAGAGGAGTTATACATTTTTATAGCCATTGGGAGAAAAGATCTCCTATGGCGCTCTGTAGAGCACCTAAAAGCAATCAGTCTCTGGCTAAAACTACTCCTCTGCTCAACAAAAACACTATATAGCGGGTGGGAGGGATTGTTCACAATGGTTTGTACTTTAAATAAAATCCTTCTCTTAGCTACTACATCCACAGAGTCCAGCTCCATGCCTAGCACAGATCCGGCCTTTTTAATAAGCTTATCCAGTTTATTCTTATCCGATACCTTAATATTACCACCCCAACATACCACAGCGTAAAAAATGACACTCGCCACAACGGTTTCATAAAACATCCGCAGCATAATGCTTCAGACATTAAATGACCTGAGCCTCCTAAGAAAGTACAGCCGACTCTGTCCTTTTTTATAGAGTGCTGTTGTGTTAAGTGACCAATCAAGTTTATTGTCCAAATGGACTCCCAGGTATTTATAATCAGAAACCGTATCCACTATCTCCCCCTTGACAGATATAGTCACATGAGTCTTGCTTCTCCCAAAGTCTACAACCATCTCCCGGGTTTTACTGATGTTCAGTTGTAAATAATTACACTCACACCAAGAGACAAAGTCATCCACAACAGACTGGTACTCAGAGGTATCCCCCTCCTTTATACACCCAACAAACAATAATTGATTGGACCAGGTTGAGTCTGCAGCTAGAGACTGGTTGCAGTTGGTAATTAATGTTTTCCAGCTCAGTGCTCTTTTGATGGATTACTGTATGTTATTTGTGTCTTTATGATGAGTTGCTAATCTGGTCATTGATATCAAAATGCTTTGTGGGCTGGAAATAGAAAATCAGCTGACAATATACACTACATGACCAAAAGTATGTAGCTACCCCTTCTAATTAATAGGTCAGTAACCCATAGCAACCAATCAGTAGTGATGAGTGAAATTTTTTGGCAGGTATTGATTCGTGGCGAATTTCCGAGTTTCACCATTGGCAGATTGTTTTGCAAAACGGGTGAAAAATTTGTGTTGAGAAAAAAATTTTGTGAAAAAAAGTAGCAGTCTGCAAATTAGGCACAGTAGCATAAAATTGGTTGTTGTCGCATTGAATTGGGGCACGGACATGTCAAACTGAGCACAGTCATGCCAAAATGGGCGCCATCGCGTAAAAAAAATCCTGTTTCAGTGATTAGCACATTTTATCTAATTAATTGCCACAGGTTACTCCCCAGGTGCAAAATAGCCCAGTGTTTATAAATTACCACCCTGTGACTTTTAACATGGAACTGTCATAGGATGCCACCTTTCCAACAAATTTCTGCCCTGCTACAACTGCCCCAGTCAACCATTAGATCTGTTATTGTGAAGTATAAAAATGCTTAGTTCAACCACAAAGCAGTTCCAAACTGCCTCCAGAAGCAACTTCAGAACAAAAACTGTTTGTTGTAAGTTTTATGAATTATGTTTTGTGCACACAAGTCACCATACACAATGCCAATCATGGTTCAAGGTCTAGAAGGTGTCAACCAGCTTAGTCTGGGCTTGGCAACCACTTATTGGTGTGGGGTCCATGTGTCCACTCACTTATCCATGTAGTATACATTCTATCAGATATATCCTTTTGAAAAGACTCAGAGGGCACATAGACCACCTGGTATTGGGAATCTTGTAATGCTGACACCATTAAAATTTTCCTAGCACAAATAAATCATAGTACAGGTATGGGATCCCTTATCCAGAAACCCATTATCCAGAAAGCTCCGAATTACAGAAAGCCTGTCTCCCATAGACACCATTTTAATCAAATAATTCAGAATTTTAAAAATTATTTCCTTTTTCTCTGTAGTAATAAAACAGTACCTTGTAATTGATCCTAACTAAGATATAAATAATCCTTATTGGATGCAAAACAATCCCATAGGGTTTAATTCATGTTTTATTGATTCTTTAGTAGACTTAAGGTATGGAGATCCAAATTACAGAAAGACCCCCTATCCGGAATACCCTTCTGGATAATGGGTCCTATACCTGTATTTGAACAGTAGTTAAAATGGAAACTGAGATAGACAGTATAAACTATTTCCATAGATGATCCAGATATTAGAACATTTGTCCTTTTAATTCTATCTCTAAAGTATGCTTGAAATAAAAATCGCAATTACCAAAGTAACAGTTTAACTGTATAGTTAAATCCACCAAACTTCATAAAACATTCTTTTCCTTGATAGACATCAGTTCACGCATTGCGTCTAACTTTCTGATATCAGTCTGGCTCGCTGTTAGTTGGCAGCAATATGTTCTCCAACAGTCGAGTCTCACTGCAGATAATCTAGGAGCATGCCACTTTACCAGTGGGTGTACCAGCTAGGGTGCAGAATCCCACAGCTACAAGTTCCAACATAGTGATGGAAGTTGCACAGATGAATTATTGATAAATTGAAGAGGTCACTTTTTACATCAATCATGTAGGAGCAGTTCTACTCACAACTTCTCTCTGTATCCTCTGTAACTCTTTGTCTAGTCTATGAAACCTAACAAACACAACAGAACAGAACAGAACAGTGGCTTGAATTACTTCTCTAGAAAGAGCTTCTAAACAATCTTCATTTTTGGCAGGTTGCTAAAGCAAGCACATGGTGTGGAAACATGATGTACAGACTTCTCAATGTCCCCAATCTACTACCAGTGAAAGCCCCAGCTGTTCTCTTAGGACCATTCTCAGTCATCATTGATCTGTCCCTCTCACATGACAAACTCCTGTGCAATGCCTGCTGAGAAACATAATCTAGGAGTTCGGTTCAAATGCTGACATGCTAATAAAAGAATTCAGAGGAATCTGTTTAGTATAAAGAACAGAGTGGAACAGAAAAAATATATGAAAGCATATGGCATAGGCTACATTGTGATAAGGGAAATGAGCAATTAGTTGATTTGGCAATAGACTTGTTTCTACTTCATTGATTCTACTTCATTCTACTTTCTTGTCTATTTCAAACATAAACATATGACATTTCAAGGGTGTAAGTGAAGCAATGCATATACTAGTTGAACTAAAAGAAGAATACAAGAACAACACCACGGTTTTACTTAAAAACTGCAAATAGGCAAAAAACTGCAAAATATCTGCCCAAGGCAGGTCATACAATAAGCAAGTGTATGAGTTCAAGTAAATGGTTACTTGGCTCTTTGATAAAAGTAAAACAGACAACTGTCCAATAGGAATCATAAATCAGTTCATGTAACATGTTTTTAAGTAAAGAAAACAGTTCATATAAATTAGTAAATTAGCAGTAAAGAAGATGGGGAGCTACTGGGGCATCTTTGAGGGCACAGATCTTAATTGCTAATGGGTTGTGGTTGCCTTGAGCTGGTACAGGAGCACAAAACATAATTTAAAACATTTCTAGCAACTTCTTTACTAAAGCTTTAGTTCTCCTTTAATTTGCATGCTTGTGTCCCAGAATGCCACCCACACTGGGAGCTCCATCCATATGCAGGCAGCATAGAGCTGTCACAGGCCATTTTCCCTTAAATGAAGTGCGGCCTATATCAGCTAGCACCACCAATGGGAGAAACTGTTTCCCCCACTGTGCCCTTTAAGTCTCTCCCGGGTTTCTTTTTAGTTTTCCAGATTTTCCCCTCCTTTAAACTATACTACACACTTTATTTGGCATTCATGTGGACACTCACAGTGTCTTCCAAGTTACTGGCCCTCCTCTACAGTTGCGACACTTTGCATTTACAATTTTTTTTATGTATGCAGTGCATACTAGAGGGTCACAATGACATGGGCATTCCCTGACAGTCTCTTACCTTGAGCATCATTCAGCACATGAAGGCCACAGGCACTAGCTGATGCAAGGTGCAAAGGAGCCCTGTAATTAATGCCACAGAATGCAACTTGCCCTGCTGTGGGTCTGTGTACAACTGCTCTGCGTATAGGCCCTAAAGGGCACACTTTTGCCCCATTACAGCTCCAACACATGCAGCTATACCCATGGTTAAACACTTCTTTACTATATTTTACAGTAAGATCATGTTTCTGTAGAAACACTTTCTGCACTGCAATTGGATTGGGTACCAAAGTTCATGGTTGTGGTAGAAACTTCTACTTGATCCCTTGGACAGGATTAAGAAAATGTTACTGTTGTATTTCAATAAAAGTCCTTATTGTCATCCTTTAAAATATGATACAAACTGTTTCTCTATCATTGTGTAGCAATTTACCTCTTGGACAGTGCAGCTTTAAACGTGCACCTGACTATTAACTTATAACTGACTGAACAAAGTAAATGACTAACTAGTTGCTAAGGGATACTACCCTGATGAAAATTTGCCTACTATTAGTAAATGAATCTCTAGTTACTACAGTCAGATAAGAAAGAGAGTTATAACCGCAGTATAGATATGTGATAGTATAGATTGGTAAGTATAGGTTGTGTGTGCTGGGTTTACTTGGAAGGGTTGAACTTGATGGACTCTGGTATTTTTTCAACCCTATGTAACTATGTAACTATACAGTGGTATATGTACCAATAGTACTAATCTGGCAATATAGTTATTTGCAATACGGCACATAACAATCGACAAATGTCAGATTAGCACTAATACTACAGTACTCTAATTATACAATACTATGCTATAAATGTAAGTATAAGTAAGTAACAGAAATATATTGGTTTATGGGTATAATTATATGCACCAGCTCCCATGCACAGGATTTAGGGTATGTTTCTGTTGTCTTCCATCTCCCTGCAGTATATGCAATTCTGTCCCATCCCTCACCCTCCAACTCCATTTTTCATGTTGGCAACACATAACTTTTTTGCATTAATTATGAAAGACAGAGCCTTAACAATCAATCAGCAAGGTACATCAGAGGTGAAAACTGTGACACAAGATGACATTCAAAAAAGTCCAAATCAGCCAGCAAAGAGAAGGAGGAAAGTTGCTTGTAACAGAGAACAAATTATACAATGATGATTTTACTTTGAAAGATTTACTCCATTTGATGAGCCCATTATTAACTCAAGTCTATTTATCATCGCTAGCATGTTCATGTTTTTTAATATTGTTTTTCAACTTTATGTTTTTCAATAGCAAGGAGGTCCAAATTATATTCTACAGGAATATAAATCAAACTCTCAGGCACACTTTTGTGACACAATAACTATGCCTCCTGCAGAAATCACTCTTGGGCTATAATTTCATTCCAATAAAAATGATGAAGTAGAAGATTTTTTTTCCTCTTTGGATGCTCATACGCAAATAGTATTTACAAGTTCAATAATTCAAAACCGTTCTTTTCTGTGTATGCTGAAGTAATGAAAAAACATTTTTGCAGATATTGCATGTCAGATGTTGTTCTAGAATGATACACACCTTATGTCTGGGTGAGACAGAGTTCAGATCAAACCATCTCCACAGAAAAGTCAGCACCCTTGGGGCTAAAAGGTTAATTTTTCCAGAGGAAAGCTTTAGTATGTAATTTTATTTACTGTAGATTGTAGATATTATTATTTTTTTCTTAACAATGTTAAAGGGCATAATTACAACTGGTTAATACAAGAAGAGAATACACATTTTAGTCAAAATGTCTGACCATGTTTCATAATGTGTGTTATGCAATATGTATTTTATTGTGAATGGCAGTAGTATGGGAACTTTGGGGAATTATTCTACTATCCACTGTTTGTTCAGTTTCAATTTATAGCTCACAATAACAAAAAAATATGTGTGTGTGTGTAGTGGCAGAGGAACTGGTAAAACCTCAGACGGAAGGTATTTATCTCCCAGAATGCTTTATGAGGTGGAACAAATTTTTAGTAAAACAAGGACTGTGTTCACTCCGGTTGAAAAGTCAGAACAGGTGTTGGCACGGATTAGTCCTCAGTTGTGAAAAGGGAATGGGGTTTATAGTGAGGGTTTTTCAAGAAAGTGTGCAGATGCTGGTGCAGTTTGGAAAGCAGAGGAGAAACACTAAAAGACTGAGAGAAATATTTGGATTGAGTTGTCTAAGGGTAAGAACCCAAGGAGTGAGTTAGTTGCCTGCAAAGATCGCTACTATTCCGGGCGAGTAACCGGTCCGAAAAGGCTTGCTATAGGCAACAATAGAAGTCGCTGGCGGAAAGCCTTTTGTATCACTTCATTTTCAGACTAACTTGCTCCAAGGGGTCTTACCCTAATAGTGAATGAGGCACTTTAAGGGCTCTGGCACACGGGGAGATTAGTCACCCGCGGCAAAACTCCCTGTTCGCAGGCGACTAATCTCCCCGAGTTGCCTACCTCTGCCATCCCACCGGCGAACATGTAAGTCGCCGGCGGGATGGCAGACGCGGCGGCGCGATTTCGCGCAAATCGCCGAAAAAGACTCGCGAGTCTTTTTCGGTGATTTCCTGAAATCGCCCCGCCGCGTCTGCCATCCCGCCGGCGACTTACATGTTCGCCGGTGGGATGGCAGGGGTAGGCAACTCGGGGAGATTAGTCGCCCGCGAACAGGGAGTTTTGCCGCGGGCGACTAATCTCCCCGTGTGCCAGAGCCCTAAAGGAGCAGGTTGCTTAGGCATTCAGTCTGTTCTATTTTCAGAAGGATGAACTTTAAGGGCAAAGACACACAGACCTACTTATAGTAGCTACAAAGATAGACAATGCTGATCCTTTACTGATAACTGTCTCTATGTGTGTTTTACCAAAGACAATTCTTAGTATTGTCTATGGCAGGGTATCTTCTGGCATTTTGTAGCCTTGACAAGTAGCTGCTACTAAGTAGCTCCATGTTTTAGCCATAAGTTGTTTGCTTGCATGTGCTGTGTGAAATTGTAACATGCCCCATCTTGTCCCCCCAACATGGCCTAGACTTCTGTGAATAAAACACAGGCCTTTTTGTGCCATTTTTGCACCTAGCACTTATGTGCTGAATAATAAATCTGCATTGTTTGGAATTGTTTGGACCTGTCCTGTCTCTTTAATTATTGTCCTGTCTCGCTTCTTCTGCTTGCCGCTAAAATCTCAGAACCTATTGTCTTCTCCCATATTACTAACTATCTTAACAACCATAATCTGTTGGACCTGCTGCAATCTGGTTTCTGGCCTGTGCACTCTACTGAGACAGCGTTGTGCAGAGTTAGAGATGATCTTCAGGTTGCCAAAGCCAAAGGTCACTTTTCTATACTTACGCTCATTGATCTATCGGCTGCATTTGATACGGTCGACCACCCCCTCCTGATGCAAATTCTGCATTTGATTTGTATCCATAATCAGGCTGCATCCTGGATCCCTTCTTACCATTCTAAACCATTCTTCACCGTCTCTTATGCAAACAAAACCTTATCTCCAGTTCCACTTAGGGCTCTTTGCGCGATTTCGCGCAAATCGCCCCGCCGCGTCTGCCATCCCGCCGGCGACTTACATGTTCGCCGGTGGGATGGCAGGGGGAAGGCAACTCGGGGAGATTAGTCGCCCGCGAGCAGGGAGTTTTGCCGCAGGCGACTAATCTCCCCGTGTACCAGAGCCCTTAATGTAAGGGTACTGCAAGGCTCTCTACTTGGGCAGTTGTTATTCTCCCTCTACACTCTTTAGGAGATCTCATCTGCTCGTTTTGCTTTAAATTCATCAGTATGCTGTGGATATCCATTTTTTTTTTTTCGACCCCTTCATTAACAGTTGAAACTGAGACTCTCTAAGTGCCTCCTAGCAATCTCCAATTGGATGTACCAACACCACCTGAAACTGAACCTAACAAAACAAAACTCACCCATGTTCTAGTCATTCCTATGGGATTTTTAGAAATGTATTTATCAAATGGTGAGTTTTTTCGTATTAAGCTCTAAAGTGACATTTTGATAAATCTGCCCCATAGAGTTACAAATTGCATTGCAATTAATTGCCATTAAAAACAAATAGAAATATCTTATACTGTTTCACGTATTGCATATCTTTTAGACTTGCTTCTGAAAATGAAGTTTATTTTCTCTCTCACCATACTCGGTACTGAGGCATTGTACCTCTGCCTTCTTGATTCTTTGATTATGTTTGTAAATAGAAGGTTAATTTTTAAGTAACAAAAAGGCGCAGTACACACAAATATCATGTATCATGTCTCATTCAGAAATGAATGTTTACAAGCATGGACACATTTTCAATTCCCCACCTTAGAGTGCTGAATGTGAAAAACCAAAAAAATTTTTCCCCAGCCCAACAATACTGAACTCAGTGCCCCTGCCAGTAATGCTGTTACATGCCACCAAATGATAGAAATGAATACCAGTATGGCTTTAAAATATATGTCATGAATATTCTGAAAAACATAGAAATAGAAAATAAATAAATCACAAACCAGGTACATCTTTTTTGTATTTATTATCCTTTATTTCTATAGTGGCGACATGATGCACATCACTGTACAGGTTCTGTTCATCATTTATATTAGTCCCTGCCCCATTTGTTCTCATTAACTTGCATTGGCCTTTAAAATCTGCAACAGAAGACTGCTTTCTGAGATCTATTTTTATTTATTTGGAGGTTTATGTACTTATTTGTAGTGATGAGTGAATCTGTCCCATTTCGCTTTGCCGTAAAATTTGCGTAACTTGATTAAAATTTCTGAAACAGAGAAAAGTTCGCAAAGCCCAAAACCGAAATGTTGCTGTTGTTTTACGAAAGAATTTGCTGATGCCAAAATGTGGAATTTCACTGCAAATTCATCCCTGCCGGAAAAATTTGCTAATCGCTACTTATTTGTGACCCTGACTGTAAGCTCCTCAGCAATGAGCAAAGCAGGGGCAGTATTCACATAATAGTTAATAATTAATTATAATATGAACGTGACTATTTCCTCACTCTGTGAATTTTTATTGTGGTGAATTTTTGCAGCAATTTCTGAACAAAATTGGCAAAATATGGAATTTCCGAACGAATCCATTCCAGATGAAAAAATTTGCTAATCACTATTAATATTAGTTATATAGTGAATTATGAACCTCAGCTTTAACCTATAAGGATAATATAAGTAAAGGAGTCCTGTGATCACATACATGATACAGAACTTCAAGGTGAATTCTAATACTCCTATAAGATTTTAGTCATTTACCAATGCTCAAATTTAAATTTTTGCCGCAATTCAAATATTTTTGCACAAGAACTTCCACCTTTAATTTTTGGTTTCCAGTCACAAATGCTTGATAATAATTGAGTACATAAATCTGAAATGTACTCAAATGTAAAATTTTGGCATTTAAAAGCTTGGGAGTTCATGTAGTAATGAATGGAAGATGTCCTTTTCCAAATTTTTTGGAAAGTTTGAAAACTCATTGAATGATAGGTAGAAAATGAATTTGTTGCATGTAAGTTTTTTTTTCAAGGTTTAATTCGATCGAGTTTTTTTATTCAAATGTTTATATAAATAAGCTAATGGAGTTTGGTAAAGTGTCGAGTTTATTACATAATTACATAGTTACACAGTGTTGAAAAAAGACTATCAAGTTCAACCCTTCCAAGTGAACCCAGGGCACACAAACCTATACTTCTATCAAATTAGAAATTAGAAAATTTCAAAAATTCACACATTCGAAAATTAATAAATAAGCCTACACAAGCATTAGCATGTGAAGACTGCGGTCAATAGGGATGAGCGAATCTGTCCCATTTCGCTTCACCATAAAATTTGCAAAACGGTGACAAATTTGCGAAACGCGTTTGTTGCACAATTTGTTTTTGTTGCCCGCTTTTTTTTGCGGGGACTGGACGCTTTTTTGACACAACCCTGCAACGACACGCAACAGAATTTTTTTAAGCGCATCGAATTTTCACAGAAGTTTTGTGAAACAATTCGCCAATGGCGAAATGCGGAAATTTGCTGCGAATCCATACCTGGAGAAAAAATTTGCTCATCACTACTGGTCAATGCTACAATGTGGGTTAAACCTTGTGCTTGTGATTTCTCTTTGTTTTTTGGACAGAATAGTCCTCATCTGACATGAAAAGAAAAAAAAATTATTGTGACTTAATCAGAAAGAGGAGAAAGTGAATTATTAGGGGCCTATTCAGCATACGGTATAAATCAACATACAAAAAGGTGTAAAAAACTGTGTAAAATAAAGGGCGAGCTTTAATAAAAGGTAAATATATGCTAGCACCTCCCTTAGTGATCTAACATATTGCGTTCGTATCATTAATAAAGGACAAAATCAACAGACATTTTTACTTGCAGTGGTAAGTGGTTGTAAAGTAATAAAAAGTTATTTTATTTATAGTAGTTTTTGGTACATTGAAACTTACAAATCTAACAATCCAAGTTTTTTATGTATCTTGTAGTGCTGAGGTTGGCTTGAAATGATCCAATAGCTCCTTCTCTTTCATCTCTTTTTGATATTCATTCCATACATAATAATTATACCAAAGCAGATGGAAAGAGAATGATAGAAGTCTAAGTGGTAAGCACTTACACATTTGCATCTGTTTCCCTTGATCCTACTCTAAAAGACTAATCTAACATTATGTTCCCTGCACACACTAACAAATAATGAGTTTACAATCACTTCCACTTAAGAGTATCTATTGTCTCGGACTGTTTTGTAGTCAACTTGTGGCTCTTAAAAAGGTCAAGTAACTTTATCTACCAGCATTCCTATTTGACCAGAGAATCTAGTTATTTGAAAGAAGAACTGATTCGCTATCACACGTATGCCCAGATAATCATCTGATACCATTTGTTCCTCATTTGCACTTTCTACTTTAGATCTGAAATATAAATGAGAGACCTCCTGGAGCATTACTTATTAGAGTTTGAGCATGCCTCCCTGTGCTGTCTGTTCATTAGAGAAAGAAATTCTATCGATTTCTGACACCAGCTAACCTAAAAACATTTAAATATGTAGATATAAATAAATGCGTCTCCTTCTATTTTTTAGCAAAGCAGAAATGTGTAAGGAAAATGCATTATTTTTCTGTTTTTGTCCATAATGGATATTTGTCTTTTAACGTAGAGAAACTTTACAACTACTTAACACTACAAAAGTAACAAGTCTAATGATTCTCTCTACGGTTAATGATAAAACTCAACACGTCAGATGACCAAGCGCACAGGGAAGTGCTCACATATATTTGAAATTTAATTAAAAGTCAAAGGACCATAGCAATGACAACTCAGCAGAAAGCCATTTATTTTTAAAATCTAATATACTCTTGATGACTAAAGGCTAAAGCACATGCTGGCTTTTACAGTTACCTCTAACTGATACAAGATACTTGATGATTTTTTGCACACAAGGAGGGTTTCAACTTGCAATAGAGTAAATTGGAAGATTTTAATACAGTACTTTTTTAACACTGCAAAAATCCTCATTAAAACTATGTGATGGGCTATGTACTTTTTCATTATAAAGTAGCCTAACAGCTGATAAATGAGATACAATTATAGATTTATATAAATCTCCTATTGTCAAATTAGTCCAGAAAGGCTGGTGAGTTATCTAATTTTAACTCAGTAATTCTTTCCCCCTAGCACTTTTTTGTTGTTAATGAGAATGTAGCCAAATGTCTTAGTCTCTTAATGGAAAAGTTTGCTATGACATTTTAGGCCTTTAACGCAATGGAGATATAGCTTCTTTCTTCTTAACTTGTTGCAAGAAACCCTGTTTGTCACATGTTCCATTCTCTTTCAGTTTCCCTTCTAACAGTTAAGAGATGGGTAATACTATAAAATATGTCATTTAAAAAGAAAAAAACAAAAAACAGGCAGAGCAAACTCATTTTTAGTAAAGATTGAATTAACTGTATGCAAAAGGTTATGCTTTGGCGCTTATTAGAAGGCTGATGCCACACGGGCGTATTCTCGGCAAGCCAAAAAATGCTTGCCGAGAATATGACCCGCTACTGTAAATGTATCCTACCTTGTGCCTGCACCCGAACAAACAAAATATGCCCGGGTGCAGGCACATGTAGCTGATATCCACCAAAAAAACACGTATATCGGCTACATGTGCCTGCACCCGAGCAAATTTCATTAATTCAGGTGCAGGCACAGGTAGAAGCATATGGCGTTATTTTCGGCAAGCGATTTTCGGCTTGCCAAAAAAATACGCCATACGCAAAGTGTGGCATCAGCCAAAATATGCCTGACTAGCTCATCTTAAGGTCATTTATTTAGACCAGTGATCCCCAACCAGTGTCTCGGGGGTAACATGTTGCTCACCAACCCCTTGGATGTTGGATTCAGTGCCCCCAAACCAGGTAGTTATTTTTGAATTCCTGACTTGGTGGCAAGTTTTGGTTGAATAAAAACAAGATTTCCTACCAAATAAAGCCCCCTGTAAGCTGATAATGTGCATAGAGGCTGCCTAATAGCCAATCAAAGTCTTTTTTGACATTTTGCTCTCAAAGGCGAATTCGCTTACATGTCACCCAATATCGCCCACCCGTAGGTGGGGATATCGGGTGAAGATCCGCTAGATTGGTGACATTGCCAAGCGAGAGGATCTGCCCATGTATGGGCAGCTTAAGACATAAAATAGGGAAGAATTCTCAACTTCTTTCAGATCACAACATTCAAAAATCACACTTAGACCCATTTGTATTCAGAAAGAGTGCCTCTACTATATCGCAAAAACCTGAAACTGCAATGGAATAGATGGGAGTTGCAAACTGAGTAGCAAATTTTTTCACCAGGCATGAATTTGCAGCGAATTTCTGCATTTCTCCATTGGTGAATTGTTTTGCAAAACATCTGCAAAATTTTGACAGAAAAAATTTGCAGTTGCATCAAAAAAGGCGCAGCAATTTTCTTTCACAGTTTCGTACATTTTTTTATGAAACGGGACAGATTCGCTCATCACTAGCTGTAAGTGCATCTACAATGACATCTTAAAGGCATAGCACCTGCTGAGACAGAGTCAAACAGAAGAAGACCCAGAAGTTAAGTCTACCAAAGTACCGTTGCACCCTTGAAATCTGTCTGCTCACAGCAGCACTGAAGGACTTTTGAAGTACTAATGCATAAATATACCGCCGCATATACTGAAGATTCAATTATGTGTTTTTTACATAGTGCTGGCACAATTGTACAAGGCTTTAAAACAATTATACATCATTAACATTAATCCCTGCCACAGCTGAGCTTCCAATAAAAGGTCCCTATCATATTCACACACATTAGGGTCAGTTTAGTTAGAAACATATCTGCCTGTAAGTTTTTGAAACCTAAGAAGGAATATCCAGAGTTAAACCCATGCAGATACTGGGAGAATATACACCTTGCAAATAGTGCCCGGGCAGGAATCAACCTCAGACCTGAACCTCTACAATGAATAATTATTTCTCTCTATAAATTGCTATTTATTACAAATATGCATATGCTACATGTTTTACACTCATTTAAGAGACATACATAAAACATAAATTGTTCTTGTACTTTGATGCAGGTGTGATTTGCAGCGTTTGGTGTGTGAGTAATGCTAGCATCCTATTTTTTCAACACAACTGAACTGTGGCCATTGACGCAGGCTGCTGTGGGACCCTGGTGCTACCACCTGTTTCAGAGAAAGCAGCGGTACCAGGATTTCCCTGCCTCAATAGAAGCAATAGTATCAAATTCGAAACAGGGGGAAAAAGTAAGGCAGCGGCACAGCCCACAACTATACTTAAGCGCAAGGAGTTAATTTTGATGCAAGTAACTTAAATGAATGGGATTTTTGTGCAAGTGAATGCAGCCAAGCATAACTTGCTTGTGGTTGTAAATAACCTCTATTATGTAGGGGAGACATAGGGTTTAGCCTACCACTCAGTAAGTCCCCATCAGTAGTGATGAGCGAATCTTTCCCGTTTCAGTTCGCCATAAAATTTGGGAAACGGCAAAAAATTTGGAAAACGCATTTGTTGCACGATTTTTTTTTGCCGGCCGCGTCTTTTTTACATCCATGGGGAGTAAGGAAGTAATGGCTAGCGAGCAAGAGCAGTTCTGTGCCTATAAAAGATAATAAGTGGTCTCAGTATTCCCTAGAGCACACCCACAAGAGTAAGGACTTCAGTGTAGTAGGGTTTAGGGTAGAGTACATTTCTTTGGAGCACCCCTATACATCTGGTACAGCGGAGCTGAAACCTGTGATGAGATTAACCATTTAAGTGCCTAATATATTTGTCACTGGCTTGTTTACTATTCCTAGTTATCCTGTATTTACAGTAAAATATTTTATTTTAGGTATTTAGGATTAAATTATTCTGTAATTTGGATAGTAATCTGTTATAGCCCTTAGAGGCATGGGTGCCATTCTGTCTGCTGAACCTAGACCCTTTTAATATGGGGGCTCCACCCCCTACTTTGTATTTGTACAAATATGGGATCTCCACCCCCTACCTTTCCATGCCTTGTCTACTTCTTCACACTTACAGCCCAGAAAGGTTATCAGACAACTGGTGGGATGGCATACACGTTGCTTCGGTTGCCTCTCAAGGAAACTTTGGGCGACTTCGAAAAACCAAAGTCGTCCCACCGGCAAATGACATTCTTGCATATGGCATTTCGGGGAGATTAGTCACCCATGACAGCAAAGATTTGTTGCGTGGCGACTAATCTCACCTTGTATCAATGCCCTAAACACACGTTCAGCTACTTAGTAGCAGCTACTTGTCACGGCTACTAAATGCCAGAATATACCCTGCCATAGCCAGTACAGAGAATTACCTCTGCTTAAACACATAGAGACATTTATCAGTAAATTATCAACATTGTCTTGTAGCTGTGACAAATATCTGCTACTAGCAGCTCCGTGTGTCTTCTACTTAGAAATGCCTCTACTAAAACACAGCTAGAGACAATTATCAGTAGATTGTCAGCATTGTTTACTATTGTGGCCATGACGAATAGCTGCTACTAGCTGCTTCATATATCTGGAGAGGAACTATCTATTCCAAATGAAGGGAGGTCCAGAGACTGACATCCCTCCCATAAGGCCCTATGGAACCATCAGCCCCACTGGATATGTGCAACATGGAGGACAATAACATCAAAGACTGCAGTATAGTTTATTTGTGGCATGTTACACATGGACTATCTGTAGGAACTCTAGGTAAACCCTGTCAGTTGGTGGTGCTCACTGTTTTGAACTTATATCTCAAAATGGCACCAACATCTTGTGCTAATTGCTGATTAAAATTACTAGAAAATCCTATTCCTGACCTCTTAGTTCTTTTGCTTGATAAATATATCAGGTTATGGTTTATGGGTTATGAAGGCATGTTGCAATATTGTCTTGCTGAATTGCTTCACTCAACTATAAAGTGTACCAAGGGATCACCTGTTCAATAAACCTTCAGTTATGATTAAGATTTAGAACCACTGGTGCCCATTTCTTTCATTGTTTTAATGAAATAATTTATAAGAATAGAACCTAGCACTAACTTGTTTTCATTTAAGGTTAACACATTCCAGAATTGAGGATTATGCCTCTAGAATGGGCAGATTATCTGACTGTGAGGGGTTAGGATAAAACAAATTAGGGGGAGCTTTGTCATGAACAGTAATCTGCTGCCCTATTCTTCAAACCATAACAGGATTACTGATGAAACAGGTCTGTTATTATTCTATAACCTTAGTAGAAAGTGAACCTGCTTCAAAACAAAATGGAACTTCAATTCCAAAGAGTAGGAAAAGCACAGCTTTCAGAAAAATTCTTAATGTATATAATATAATCAAGAAATTTAAAGAAAAAATAACAGCTTCCTTTATTTATCCATGCAGAGCACATGGCGCCTGAACATTTTGACATTCAGGCATTTCCCTAAAACTAGTTTATTAACCCCTTCTACATTGTTAGCAAGAAAGGTAACAGCCCACCAGGAATATAGAATCCACAGTTCCGGGTTTAATGCATATTGCCTAGTAACACACTTCTCCTAAAGCGACCTTAACCTGAGGAAAAACTGTCAAACAAAGGGTTAAAAGAGCAATATAGAAGCTTCCCATGCATGAAAACATTTTTGTTGCTGTCTTTTTCTAAGACTATTTTTCTTTTTGTGACCTGCCGAGCCCAGGATTGGCTGATGGCCCTTAACACATTGCACAGGAGCTCATAATTCCATTCTGCCAGTTTACCTTAATTGTGAGAGAATAAATGAAGCAAGACAATTGTATCTACTTTTCTCCCTCTGTAAATACTGGAAAGCTGAACGCACTAAATAAGTGTGGTCGCACCTCTTTAGAAATGCAAATTAATAATGCTATACTCTATAAAATAAAAGTACTGTTGATTTTTCTTTTTCTTTTTTTTTCAGGAGGGTGCAAATTAAATATGTGACCTCGGGCTTTTTGTATCCCATAAGAATAGTGTGTCACAGAATGTAATCATAACACCAGGCACTGGAAAGAGAGGAAATTGGAGTCTCAGTCACCTGGGTGGAACCTTATCTCAACAAGGCGCATTGTGAGGGGACTATTGTTAAGGAAGCAAAGACATCTGCACACTACAGTGGGGTTTGTTAATGCTTATTCCTAAATTTCTAGTGACAACTGTGACTTCTAACGAGGTCAGACATATTTAGAATTCTATTTTGCAAAAAAAAGCTTATAATTGTTTTTTTGTCTTTTTAATACAAACCTTAAATGCAAAAGAAAAGAGATCTTTGTTAGCTTTTTCCATGCATTTAAATAACAGAGATAGATATGCAGCAACATGGCATTACATAGGAGAATTAGCTTGTGTGAGCTGGTCTCTATGGAGCATTCTGTTAAAGTGGGCCTTGGATTGGCATGCCTGCAGTTGGCAAGTGTAGATGAAAGGTGGATGAGTGACAATCCCGTGTGGAAGCAAAGACATTTATAAAGAAGAAAGATGAGCTCAAATGGAACAAATAAAATGATTCTTTTAGAATTATTTACTTTTAAGGTCAAATTTAAAGGAAGGGATATTGCCTGCTGTATTCTTGAAAACAATCCTAATAATAAATCAATAAATTAATTAATTAATAGCAGCACTGAGGCAAATTGCAGTTTCTCAAATGGTTTTAGACCTAGCTAAATAAATACAATCAGTTATCCAATTTTATACAATTCTATTATTATTGCTCCCTTCTTATATATTAGGAAAGAGAAAGTTGCGTATGTTTTGGCTTGCTGCTACAGGAGAAAAAGTTCAGTGTTGGAAAATGCCCCATGATTAGAGGAACTCAGTAAATTATGGGTTATTCAAGTATTTCTGAGATCTGAATTTCTGAATCTAAATGAGATGCAGAGTGTAAATATTGGATAATTCAAGTCTTATAACTTATTAAGTACAGGTAAGGGATCCCTTATCTGGAAACCCATTTTCTAGAAAGCTCCAAATTACGGAAAGCCTGTCTCCCATAGACTCCATTTGAATCAAATAATTTTGATTTCCTTTTTCTCCGAAATAATAAAACAGGACCTTGTAATTGATCCCAACTAAGGTATAACTAATCCTTATTGGATGCAAAACAAACCTATTGGGTTTAATTCATGTTTTATTGATTGTTTAATAGACTTAAGGTATGGAGATCCAACTTATGGAAAGACCCCTTATCCGGAATACCCTTGGTCCCGAGCATTCTGGTTAATGGGTCCTATATACAACAAAACAAAGCATATTCCTTTACTCACCTCCATTTTAGTCGATTAGCTGGGCTAGTCACGAATCTTTCCAAGAACTGAAAAATGTGTTGTCTAATTAAAAAAGCTGCAAGTCAAAAAAGAAAAATACATTTAGTTGCCTCAGGGTTTATGACTTCTTAAACATTTGCCTTGGTCTAGTTACCCATAGCAACCACCCAGATGGTTTGTTTTTAATATGTTACCTGCTAATTGGTTGCCATGAACTACTAGGTCAGTCACAAACATTGCACCTAATTACATTACCCATTAAGCGATTTAAGCAGATTAAAGAGATTGAAACAGAACTGACATTTGTGCAAGAAAGAAGACAACTATATTGTTACACTTTTCTGTAATGTAATAATTATTATTATTTCCAGGCACATATTAAAAATGTTTTTGTTATTGTTCTTAAGGACGAGGCAAGGTACAAATCCCATTATACCAATTCTAATTTTCAAAAATCTCTCCCC
Source organism: Xenopus tropicalis (assembly GCF_000004195.4). Taxonomy (NCBI): domain Eukaryota; kingdom Metazoa; phylum Chordata; class Amphibia; order Anura; family Pipidae; genus Xenopus; species Xenopus tropicalis. Next base: position 105,250,970 of record NC_030680.2, on the reverse strand, counting down.
CTCCCCTGTCTGCTGTAATCTGACCTGAGAGCTGTTCCCTGCACAAAAATGAAGTCAGAATAAGCTAAAATGGCTGCTGCTATTTTAAACAAACAGAGGGAACTTCTAGGGCTGTGACTAATTTATTGGCAATAAAATGTCTCTGTAGCTTTCCTTTTCCTTTTAATTAAATATCCAAAGGAACTGGAGCTGTTTCAGAATAAGTGATTGTATGCAGTAAGGAAGTACTCTGCCTCATATGCAGTCATGGAGGGGGCAAACAAATAAAAAACAGCACACACCTTAAATACAGTATCGTAGGAGAGACAACCTGTTTTTTTGTTTATATGAAGAGAAACATTTGTTTTGCTCTGTAACTGAACCAGAGATGAAAAGAGTACTTTACTAATTTATACTGTACTATGGAAAAGGGACTGTGAAAAGACTCTACGGAAGGATTTGAATTAAACAGTCTTTCAGCCTTTTAATATCTCACAAGAGATTTTTCTGCCCTGATTCATTTAATTTAGTGGACACAGCAGTGTGGCTCATTGATTGTGGACAAAACTTCTGAAGGGCCTGGTGTGCACTCCTGTTAAAACGTGGGAAGAGAGTAAAGTTGGACGTGAATTAATTTGATTCTGTACATAATTCTTTTTCAATGGGATTCAGTGTCCCATTGCAAAGGCATGAAAAAGTAGACACTGAGTTTGATTGCTCAATATTCATCTACATTTTCCTCTCTATGGGCACAATATGCTTGGCTTAATTAACTTTTCTCAAAGGTGAAGCAGTGCGCACCATCTGCTGTGAGACAATCACATTTGTATGCCTCTTGGAATAATCCCTTCACTTCTGAAACACACTGATAAAGTAGTAAAAATATAAACTTTCCAAAGGTTATAGTTTGGTAAACAAACAACATTCTGCTATGGTTTCTTTCATAACATGTTTTCTTGTCCAAAAGTTGTTCAGTATCCAAAGATTTTTTTTTTTTTTGCCCCTTCAAAATGGGATGGAAAAAAAATCTTCCTTTTCAGGGCATATAAAGCCAAGTCTAAGAACAAGCACACAGCAGGAGCATCATCCTATTCACCTACAGTACATCTATGTTTTAAATCAGGTTAGGAAAAATGAAAAAGTTCTTTTCGAAAGACACATCAAATCAATCAAAAAACAAATGCAAAATATTGAAGCAAAGTTTTGCCATTTAATTTTTTTTAACGAAGTCTCAAGGACCACACAGTGATATCAAGGGCCTGCTGAACTTGCTCCAAAGCTAGATCGTTATTTGATCTTTGTCGTTGGTAATCTGATTATCTCATTGTGGAGGTAAACTTCAGACCCAATCTTGTTAGCAGCTGGCTAGGCTGGATTACTACAGTTACTGAGCTGGAAAATGAACTGAGCAGTCCGACTTTGGCCTTGCTCTCTTTGAGCCTGATATTGCCTACTTTATTGAGCCTTCTTTTTATGAATGACTTAACAGCATTTTCTAAAAGACTCTCTCAAGCCTTTCCTGTGACAATTCCATGCTAGCATAAACATTGCTTTGGGAAACGGATCAATATCACTACTTATTAAAAATAGAAAAAGCAACTTATAGGTAGAAAAGGTTATTAATCATAAAAATTGTATTTCTTATTCTCTAGACAGGTTTAGCTTCTGTTCTCAAATATGCAAATGCTCGATAGAGTTGTGTGGTCCCTGCTTAAAATACTCACAGTTTTGCTAAGGGCCTTATTGCGGCATTGAGTGCTTTTACAGTGAATGAACACCGCAGTGAAAGCACATAAAGTCTTGAAAAATAGCTTGAAAAGGTTCAAAGAATCTAAAAGACAAAAAGGACTAAGCTGGGATTTTTATGTACACTGAAAAGAAGAATAAAATATAAGTTCTCTAATGCAGGCTGTTATGGCAGTGTTAACCATATCAAAGCATTATTGCTTTGGGAGAGCGGCAGAAATATTCATGCTCACTATATGCAAAAGAGAAGCAGGGGCAATTTAAGCTACGGCATGCTCTGCTACATGGGCCATTCAGTGCTCTGCTGTTATATACTATTCAACAAGCAAAAAATGCAGCCCATTTGAAATAGGAATGGTGCAAAATTATGAAGAGATTTTAATTTTATGGTTTCATCATTTTCCTGATTGTTGGAAGGCAACGCACATTATTTTAATGCCACTAGCACTTACTTTAAATTAACCAACTGGTGTTAATCAGCTTGTACAGGAGTTACGATTTCACACATGAAACTGGCCTTTTAGGTTCTTTTGAAGCCTTTCATGACAAATGATTTTCATGTTCAAGCAGTGCCATGCAGTTTTGATAGAGTGAAAACTCAAAAAGCTGCCATTTTAATCTTCAGATTTTATTAAAGTAATAGTTCTCCTTTAGTATGATGTGGACCAGTGTTCCCCAACCAGTGTCTCGTCAGCAACATGTTGCTCACCAACCCCTTGGATGTTGCTTCCAGTGGCCTCAAAGTAGATGCTCATTTTTGAATTCCTGGCTTGGGGGCAAGTTTCGGTTGCATAAAAACCAAGTATAATGCCAAACAGAGCCTTCTGTAGGCTGCCAGTCCACACAGGGGCTATTAAGTAGCCAATTATAGCTCTTATTGGCACCACCCAGGAACCTTTTTCATGCTTGTGTTGCTCCCCAACACTTTTTCCATTTAAATGTGGCTCACGGGTATAATAGGTTGGGGATCTCTGGCATAGACAGTCATATTCTAAACCAATTTGCAGCTGATCTTCATTTTTGGGTTAAAAACTGTTTCCCATCGAAAAATTATTATTTTAGCAAAATTCTCTTGGCACTTTATCATATTAAAGAAGTCGTTTTCTTTGAATTAACTTTTAGCACAATGTAGACAGTTATGTTGAAACAATTTGCAGTTGATCTTCATTTTTTATTCTTTGGTGGTTTTTGAATTATTTCACTTTTGGTTCAGCAGCTTCCTAGTGTGGAATTTTAGCAGTTATCTGGTTGCTAGGGTCCACGTTTGACTGAGAGGCTGTAACATGAATAGGAGAGGGCTGAAACAGAAGGTAGCAAAAAGTGACAACAATTAAATTGTAGTCTTACAGAGCAATGTTTTTTGGCTGTCTAGTCAGTGACCTCCATCTAAAAGCTTAAAAGAAACAGAAGAGGAAGGCAAATAATTCAAAAACTATAACGAACACAAAATGATTACCAATTGTAAAAGTAGCTTTGGATAGAGCATTCTAAGACAGCCCCTTTAACCTTTTTTGCAAGAGAAAATTAAAAGTAAAGAATGAGGATCAAATGAAAGCAAAACTACCATGATCCTCTGGCATATATTCTCTTCTTGATATAAATATGGCATTATAATGGCTACATTTAGTGATGGGAGAAATGTTTTGGCAGGCATGGATTCGCAGTGAATTTCCACATTTCGCCATTGGTGGATTGTTTCGCGAAACAGATGAAAAAGTTCACCACGAAAAAATTTGGAGCGCATCCAAAAGAATAGCCGCGCAACAACAGAATAGCCGCACGACAACAGAATAGCCGCGGACGACAAAGAATAGCCACGGGCGACGAAAGAATAGCCACGGGCGACAAAAGAATAGCCACGGGCGACAAAAGAATAGCCACGGGCGACAAAAGAATAGCTGCGGGCAACAATTTTTTTTGATGCGCAACATTTTCGCCGTTTTGCGAATCTTTTTAAAGAAACGGGACAGATTTGCTCATCACTAGCTACATGACATCTTTGACTAATGGTTTATGAACTCTTAAAACAGGATTTCCAGGTACATACAGACTTCCAAATACAACAGAGGTTTAACAAATGAAACTTAAATTACAGTTGGCCTTTGACAGTAAACATCTATGGCCAAGCTCCACCTTTACCTCCGCCATAGCGTGCATGCATATTCATGTGTTAAACAGAACATTTTGTGAAGGAGTTATCACAAAGAGACATTCATGTAAATATAAAACTCTTGTGACCCACAAGTAGAAAGATTAAATATAAAGGCTTAAATATACCACCTTGATGACCTAAACACTTGCGATAAGTCATAGTTATAAATGTTTTTTATTCTTCTCCATTTCATCCAACATTAAATTTAACAATAAATAATTACTTTTCATATAGGAAATTACTCTCCTTAGTGCAGGTTATATTAGTTGCATTAATATTTAGGCCAGAGAAGCCTAATTTATCTCCAGCTAATGCTGAAGAAGAAATTGCAGAATCCCCCAGCAGCCTTTGAAAGACACACATTTGCCCAATATAAGCCTGTGGGCCGCAGTTTGCACATATCTGTTAGGTTAATCCAGTCTCTATGGAATCCTTTGTATACAATAAATAGAGAGATAATGAGGCTTATGGAGTGAGGAATTAAGATTATTGCAAAAGGAAAAAAGTTATGTATGTAAATTTAGTATAAAAATCTGACTGATTGAAGCACCGATTGTTGATACACGGACTTATTTAAAGGACAAGACAACATTTAAGTAGAATGGAAATGGTAAGGCTTGGTTTTGCAACGCTTCAACTAATGACTTGATGTCCTGTTTTGGCTTTTGTCTTCAATAAAATGTGATCTGCTGTAGAGCCAATCTGCTTACTTAACAAAGAGGTCTATTTTTGCACCATAACATATGGCAAAGGCAAACAAACAAAAAGATAAGTACAGTACAGGGAGAATACAAGTATAATTAAGTAATACATTTACATGCATTACTCATGCCATTTTGTGATATAATTCTGCAGAGAAAGAGCAGTTCTTTCTTCACTCAACCCTTTTGTCAATCCTGAAAAGTTCAACGTGCTCAACAAAATTGTTCTGCCTTTTTAAAGTAGCTGTCAAGTTGAACATCTGTAAATAACACATTTCCCATGCAGTATGAACAAAAGGTTGGACAGAAACACATTTTAATTAACATTAAAATATTTTGATCTTTAAAAGTATTAGAGTGGAATTTTTACAGCCGATACTGGTTATGTACAAAATGGAAAATTTACCATAACAATTATTTATTGGGAAACAAAATCCCAGACAAATAACAAAGACACTGTGTTTAACAGTCCATGGGAACCCGGTTCTGCTGCACTTTGAAAAGTTAAAACAAACTGCTAACAGGCCATTATATCGACATTATTTCACTTGAGCTGTGGTGCTTACAAGAGGAATACCTATCCTGGCATAGATACTGGACTTATCTGAGTGGAACATTTTAAGAGTATTATAATGTGTATGGATTTTCTTTTTGGATGATGAAGTTAATATCTATTTTTTGCAGACAGGTTCCGATTGTCTCATATTTATCCATTGGGCTTTAAAGATATATAGCAAAATTAAATAAAAAGCCATACCTTGTTTTCATTCATCTCCAACAAAAACAAACATATTTAAAGACCCACCTATTCTCTTTTCCAAACAAAAATTGCACTAAAGGAGAAGGAAAGGTAAAAACTAAGTAAGCTTTATCAGAAAGGTCTATGTAAATACAGTCATAAGCACGCACAGAAAAGCTGCACTGAGTCCTCTATCAAAAGAAACAGAATTTCTTGTCTCCTTTTTTGTAAACATGTTCTGAGGGGGTCAGAGTCTACCAGCTTTCTCCCTTCTCCTGCTCCCCCCTCCCATAAGAATTCATAAAACTCACTCCCCCCACCCTTAGGAATGTGTGATCTGGGCTATAATGGCTAGAGCTATACAGCAGGAAGCTACAAAGACCAAGCTAAAATGGCAGCTGCAATCTTAAACAAACCGAGGGAGCTTCTAGGGTTCTTTACTCAGGTATGATAAAGCTTTCTGTAGAATAAATATAGTGTTCTAGGTGGCACTAATGTGGCGAATATATTGACAGTAATATGCCAAAATGACTTTCCTTCTCTTTAATATTAAGCAGATTCGTGCACAAATATATCAGATTAATAATATATGAATATACAGAATAGTTTGAAATGAATATAATTAAAAAGCTATCTGTTCACAAAGACATTAATTGTGCTTTCTATGGTGTTCTTCTAAAGCCGTAGTACAGACTCCAGTAATTGCTGAAAATTCAGGTAGGCAAAGCTATTTAGGAATCCGTGTTTTTAAACAGATGCCTTGTCTAGCATTTATTTTACATTTTCCTGGATATTTGCATAGGTTTATCTTGTGTTTGTGTTTTTCTTAAGCAGTTTTAATTCTACAATTTGTCATGCAATTTTGCAACATTTTTCTGCTGGGATTTTTAAACCATCTGCTGTGTTTTTTACCCAACATCAGGTTTTGCTTTAATGATGAGATACTGAAATATTGTCTCTGTATACACCTTTTAATATTTATACATTTTTTCAAGAGACATCTTGATGTAAGGGATGCCTAAGTGTGCCTGTGCTGCATTATTGCACTGACAAGGACTGAATCATCATTTTCACAAGGTGATACGCTGCTGGTAATATTTGTAATAAAGTGTGAACTGCACATAATAGACTAGTATGAAAATTTGTAGGAGGGATTAGACAACAATTGCAATTTACACATGACACAGAACATGGCCCACGCCATATAATGTTACGGATACATATTCAAGAGATCATCTGCACTCACCCATTATCAATATATTAAGGACATTAAGATATTTTTGGGGTTATGTAATAAAAAGCATTAGGTTTGCCCGGGAGCAGTAACCCATAGCAACCAATTAGCAGGTAGCATTTACTGGTCACCTGTTTAAAAGCAAATATCTTTTTGGTTGCTGTGGATTACTGCTCCTGCGAAAACTTAGTGCTCTCTATTACATATGGGGGTTTGTGTACTAAGCTACCAAAAAATAGCCTACATTTTAAAGGACATGTAAACCCCACACACGAAAATTTAATCAGTGAACAGCCTCTTTGAAATCGTTCAATACCTGCCTGTCTGGTTGTCCAGAGGTTAATAGTAAGGCTGCAGTGTCCCCTTTATCACTTTCCTTCTCCTCCTCTAACCCACTCGGCCCCCTCCCTCGGGAATTTGCTTTGGCTGTTGGCTTGTGGGCATGCTCAGTTGTTCTTAGCTCAGATTACTAAACACGCCCTCCAGTCTAGCAGCCAGTAAAGAGATGGCATTGCTGGTTCCCATAGAAACTCAGCTCTAGCTGTCTGCTCCAGTTTTTTTCTCCTAACCTCCTCTCCTGAGTTCAGCTCAAACAAAGCAGAACTTTTATCGGAGACAGTTGTGCCTGTGTGAGCCTGTATTCTTGATGAAACGTATGCTGAATAAGGGTCTGTGTGTGTGTGCATGCTGTTTGCAGATTTAAATGTAACTGATGGCCCCTGGGTGAAAGCTTCTAGGAAAATGTGATAGTGCTAGAAAACAGAGGGGATGATGCAGTACAAATGATGCCATTTGGGTGGGGGAGACGTGGCCAACTGATATACATTGTAGGCAAATGTAGGCTTTACATGTCCTTACATGTCTAAACAACAGATTACACATTGTATTTGAAAGGCACTCCATAAAACTTGGTGTATTATAATGTATATAGTAACATAGTAACATAGTAAGTTGGGTTGAAAAAAGACATACGTCCATCAAGTTCAACCATAAGGCCTATATATAACCTGCCTAACTACTAGTTGATCCAGAGGAAGGCAAAAAAACCCATCTGAAGCCTCTCTAATTTGCCGCAGAGGGGAAAAAATTCCTTCCTGACTCCAGGATGGCAATCGGACCAGTCCCTGGATCAACTTGTACTAAGAGCTATCTCCCATAACCCTGTATTCCCTCACTTGCTAAGAATCCATCCAGCCCCTTCTTAAAGTTATATAATGTATCAGCCAGCACGACTGATTTGGGGAGGGAATTCCAGAACCTCACAGCTCTCACTGTAAAAAATCCTTTCCGAATGTTTAAATGGAACCTCCCTTCTTCTAAACGGAGTGGGTGCCCTCGTGTTCGTTGGAAGGACCTACTGGTAAATAAAACATTAGAAAGGTTATTATATGATCCCTTTATATATTTATACATAGTTATCATGTCAACTCTTAAGCGCCTCTTCTCCAGTGTAAACAGACCCAACTTGGCCAGTCTTTCTTCATAACTGAAACTTTCCATACCCTTTACCAGCTTAGTTGCCCTTCTCTGGACCCTCTCTAACTCAGTAATGTCCCGTTTGAGCACTGGAGACCAAAACTGAACAGCATATTCTAGATGGGGCCTTACCAGCACTCTGTAAAGGGGAAGAATAACCCCCTCCTCCCGCGAATCTATACCCCTTTTATTATCTGTACGTAATAATTATTTAAAAATTCCTCTTAGAGGTTAGAAAGGGATAGTAACTTATTACTCATTTAAAGGTTATGTTATTCTTGAACCAATAAATGTATTTTTTTAGCTGTAATATCGGTGTGTAGGCAGCCATCTCAGTGCATTGTGCCTGATTCTGAGCTTTTAGAAGGAGCCAGCATTACACAACAGAACTGCTTTCAGATAAGTTATTGTTTCTCCTACTCTAGCTAAAGTCCTGAGCCAGACTTGAATTTTTACTATTGAGTGCTATTCTCATTATCTACCACTAAGTGGGCATGGGAGTATTTAAGCAATACAGGTGTCAGAGTTATGTTGCTAAATTCCCATTGTTCTGCTGATCAGCTGATGGGGGGGTGATATCACTCCAAATTGCACATATCTGTCACATGACTGAGGGCACCTGAGAAACTAACAATAAGTCTATCCCCATATCAAGTTTCCAAAAATAAATAAATTTTTAAAAAAATCTGTTCGCTCTTTTTAAAAACTGCATTTAAAAATACGACTAGCGCGAATTGTCGCGACTTTTTCGTATTGAGCACTAGTAAACGGCGGGCAAACCTTTTCATTTTTTTCGCGACGGCTACGAAAAAGTCACGACAATTCGCGGAAGTCGTAACGGCTACGAAAAAGTTGCGACAATTTACGAAAAAGTTGCGACGGCAAAGCAAAAATCGCAAAATACCGATCATTAAGAAAAAAACGCATTCGGACGCTTTCGATCCGTTCGTGGATTAGTAAATCGGCCCCTATATGTTGTATCTTATTGATCAGTTCAGGTATGGTTGGCATTGTGGGGGATTTCCAATGGGTTGCTATCAGACAGCGTGTCCCTAGTAGTACACTTTGTACCACCTTTTGTGTCCGCTTTCCTATTCCCTGTAGTGGTAGTCCTAGGAGATGTGACAGCGGGTCTTTTTGCAGGGTGAGGCAAGTGATTTTTGAGAGGATTTCTGTGGTTTTGTCCCATAAAGTTGATATTACCGGACAAGTCCAGAATATATGGTACATCGTGGCTTGGTCAAGGTTGCAGCGCCAGCATGTGGATGGTGTTCCCGGGAAAAGCTTTCGGAGAAAACATGGTGTATGGTACCATTTGAATATTATTTTGTATAGATTTTCCTTTAAGGTGGTGCATATAGTGGTTTTGGCGGCCACTCTCCAGATCTTTTCCCATTGTTTGGAGAAGCATTATTAACTAATGCGTGTTCCTGTGACAGAATTCCTTTAAAGGAGAACTAACGCCTAACTAAAGAAATAGGCTAGAAATATGGTACATTAGAGTTGATTCACTAAAGTGCGATAAAACGTGTGTTATTTATAGCGTGCATTAAAAATTTTATCGCATCTAATTTTTTGCGTCTTAATGCACAATTCACTAAAAGTATATTTGCGTTAATTTAGATGCGATGCTGTTTGCGATAATTAAGTCGCAAAGACTATTTTGGTGCGGTATTCGACGCAACGCGTACTAAATAACTAAATAAAAGTACGTTACTTGTCACGTGCACGCCATATTAGCCATACACACCATTACGTTTGTAAAACTACTTTTTTTGAAAATGACTATTTCCCTGCAAACTGGAGGCTACATCACTCTAGGGCAGGGGTCTCAAACTCGCGGCCCGCGGGCCATTTGCGGCCCTCGGTACAATATTTTGTGGCCCGCACCAACGCCGAATGAATGGATCGCGATTTTTATTGCGATTCAAGGGATAATGCAAGGCACGGCGGGCGGGAGCTGCTGATTGCGGAAATGACGTTATGCCATCATAACAGTTATTATGGGAAGACGTTCTGTGTGCACAATTAGCTGCTAAGGAGCTAATTGTGCACACAGAACGTCTTCCCATAATAACTGTTATGATGGCATAACGTCATTTCCGCAATCAGCAGCTCCCGACTTTTTTTTGTGAAATCCCTTATGCGGCCCAGCCTCATCCTGACTTTGCCTCCTGCGGCCCCCAGGTAAATTGAGTTTGAGCCCCCTGCTCTAGGGCCAACAGAGACTTGAATAAATCCCACTGCAAAGTCCTTATTGTGTTGCCAAAAGCTCATGAACTGTACTTTTCTATAATTACCGCCTGCCCCAAGTAGGTGTTAATTTTCGCATAGACTAATGCGATATTTAGCGTGTCTAAGTGTTTGTGAATCATGCGTTAGTATTATTTCTGCGCAAGAATGAATGCAATGCAATAAAATTAACGCAAATGCAATTTAACGCATGCGATAATACTTTAGCGAATTGCGCATTTTTTTTGCATAAATTTAAACACAAAAAAGCATGCGATATGCGTTATCGCACTTTAGTGAATCAACCCTATTGTGTTTTGGCCTTCTGTACCAGCCCAAGGCAACAACAGCCCTTTAGCAGGGAAGATCTGTGCCCCCAAAATGCCCCAGTAGCTCCCCATCTTCTTTTCTGCTGATTCACAGCACATGCTCTGTGCTGCTATCAAATACTGAGCTTAGGGACCAACACACAATATACTGTATATAGAACATAAATAACAGTAACATTATAAGGTCGATTAGTAATTCATTCGGATTCACATAACATGGCAGCTCTGAAACCAGTGCAATTAGAATCAGAATTGAATAATTAGCCCTGTAGCATGAGCTTGTATGACAGAAAAACCTTATTTTCTGCTTGATAATTTGCAACGACCCCTAAAGCTCAGCTTCTCAACAGGTGCTCAGAGCCCACTGAGCATGTGCGCTGTCCCAGATAGTTCTAACGGAATCCAAGATAAGGAGCTCCTGTGACAACTGTAAAGACCTATATTATTACCACTATAAAAAATGCTGAAGCTTTTGGCTAGTGCAGTCAGTTTAGTATATGAAATATGGCATTTCTAGGCATATTCATTTTTAGGGTTTAGTTCTCCTTTAATGAATCAGATGAAAGTGAGTATAGGGCCATGGATAACGTAGTTGGGCAGCTTAAATATACTGGTATATAAAGATTAAAACTTTCTGTTTTGTTAAAAGTATATAAGTTTAAAAATATGCCTTGATATTCTGATGGTATACATACACCCCATACACCCACTATGGGGTTACCTGATATTGTTATTTGCTATACTGAACAGTGCACATGGACAAAGTGTCCTTATAGACAAGTTCCACCTATTATACAGTAATGGAGGAAAGTGTAATTACATTTGTCTTAACCATTATCTCATTATCTGTCCTTGACCTGGGATATAAAGCATTTTCAGCAGTAAAGGAGAGTGACAAAAATAATTCTCCTTTTAACATTAATACAAATTATTTTGAAACCAATTGTATGTGGCTTATTCAGTAGAACCTGTACAAATAGGGAATACCTTTAACTTTTGGATGCTAAGAAGATAAAGCTGAAATTCACAATAACATTCAGGAATGTTTGCCAAAAATAAAATTGTGGCATTTACATTTTCTATCTATAGAAATATAAGTTCACAGGCTTGAGTTCCTAAGCAGCCTTATACCTGTAATGACCCATTTTCCAACACCTGTCACACACTGCATGATTACTGCTCTTAATTTCTCTGATGTTATAGGTTCTGAGGACACTCTAGATTATGTGACAAGTGTTTGTGTTTGTCATATTGCTTTTCCAGTTATTTACTGGTGTAGCTGAATTTAGCCTGCAGGACTAGTAAGAGGTGTTAACAACTCCATTCATAAAGTGTTAATCCTTCCTACTAAGCCCTAGGTCTGGGGCACATTTATAAAACACGTTTCAAACTAAAACTCTAACAGTCATTTTAAACCTATATAACTAATTATCATCTTATGGTTCTCATTACAACGACTTTCTGTTTTATAACGACATACATATTTATCTGTACAAGTAAAAATTTTATACACTGACTGTAATGCTGCACGAAATAAATTGATTTAGGTTGTGTCACTTTTAACTTATGAACATATGTTTGTAAATTGTATCACAATCAAAATTGCATTATAAGTTGAATTTTAAAAAATATTATGCATATAAGTTCAAAATAAAATTAAAACATGAAAGAAAAAAGTAAAACCTGGAGAAAAATAGGAATATAGGAATGTTGGGCTGTTTTCCTATAGCCAGCAGCATAAATGCCATGATTAGACCCACTTACTTTACCATTGTATTGAGCAGACACCCTAGGTTGTAGGATATCCAATACACAAAATATTCTGTCTCCAGATAAGTCCAGGGGGGCTAAGCTAGAGGAGCTCATAGCACATTGGTTCCTCGATGGTGGGTCTGGCACCCTTAGGAGGCCCAGTCATAGGCCACTTGAGCAGTGAGTGCTTACTGACTGTGTTGGAAATATCTGAAATAATAAACTCAATAAAAATACGTCAAGTTACAAAGATTTAGGGGTACAACAAAATTCTAAACAAAATGTGTATAGCATTGTTTCTGCTCTACCTTTGAGGTTGCACAGTACAACAGCAGATTCGGAGGTGAATACAACATGCAATTGCACTTCTTGCAGTTCTGTTGACCAATGGAACTATAGGCCTTATTTTTAAAGGGGTGGTTCAACTTTAATTTAACTTTTCAATTGGTCTTAATTATTTCTTATAGTTTTTTAATCATTTGCCTTCCTCTTCAAACTCTTTCCAGCTTTCAAATGGAGATCACTGACCCCAGCAGCCAAAAAACTATTGGTCTGTGAGGTTACAGTTTTATCACTATTGTTACTTTTTTCCTATATAGCCCCTCTCTTTCAAACCACTCCCTGGTTGCTAAGGTAATTTGGAACCTAGCAACCATATAGCTGTTATAACTCCAAACTGGAGAGTTGCTGAATAATTTTTGAAATAATTACAAAACTACAAATAATAAAAAATGAAGACCAACTGCAAATTGTCTCAGAATATTAATTTCTACATATAGTAAACAACCCCTTTAAGCTGTGTTTTTGAATGCAAATATTGTGTATATTGGCTACATTTATTAAAGGTACTCAACTCTAAACATGCTTTTGCACTGAGAATGATTGCAGCCATCCTGCCTTTTCTGATGACTCAGGTGCAAGTTCCCTTAATGACCTTGCCGAGACACGGAGCTCCCACCACCCTCAACACAGTAATAGTTCCAAGGTTCCCACAACAGGCTAGGCCAACAGGTGCACCAGACAAGCACCAAAACTTTTTTTGTTGGTAGCCACTCAGACAAAAAATTGACCCTCTTCTACTGTCAGGCTGTGTGGAAAACAGTATTGGACTTTATAGGTTTACCCACCCTCTAGGTGGCATTATTTTATTATTTTTATATATTATTTCATTATTTTATTATTATTATATGCCAAAAAATCTTCACAAAAATGGAATTTTAGCATGTGATAGCCTTACATTTATTTACAAAAGGTGAGTATCTTCATGATGTATCATTATGGGACTGCAGTTTGCACCTTAATATACATATTTATTTATTGCTAACTTGAAGGAACACAATGTATAATACTGTACTGTAAAACCCATTTTAATTTGGCTACAAAGATAATGTATTAATAATCTGGATGCTCTGCTAAACTTTGTCTCTGACTACTTTCCACATAAAAAAAACACTCAGTTCAAATGTCGATATACTGCAGATAGTTGCCAACCCAAACACTCAAAACTCCATACCTTACAGCCAAGCCATATGACAAGAAGATAAGCCATATCTGTTCTGCCAGTGCAGAAATGAAAAAACATCTGACAACTCTACATTTTCATTACTACATACCTATCCCCACCCAAACTATTAGATGCACAAATAGTGAAAAATATTTCCATACATATGGCTTTAATAGGCATAAAGACTTCATATACACTTAGAAATTATAATCCCAAAGTACCAAAGCTATAAATATCATATGGTGCTATCTCTTTGTAAGAAAACCATATCATGGAACAAAGACATTTCAAAGGGTATGCTTGTATCAAATGGATATTTCACATATCCCTGCATCTTCCTATTTGGTGATGCCAGTATGGGTAGGCAAACAATCTAAAGTCATCCTGTAAAGGAATACTGTCATGGAAAAACATGTTTTTTTTCCAAATGCATCAGTTAATAGAGCTTTTCCAGCAGAATCCTGCATTGAAAATCAATTTTTCAAAAACACAAGCAGATTTTTTTATATTTAATTAATTTATTTCACATGGGGCTAGCCATGTTCTTCCTTTCCACAGCCATGTGACCTGTGCTCTGATAAAGTTCAGTCACACTTTACTGCTGCGCTGCAAGTTGGAGTGATATCACCCCCCTCCCTGCAGCTGATCAGCAGAACAATGGGAAGGTACCAAGATAGCAGCTCCCAGTAGATATCAGAATAGCACTCAATAGTAAGAAGTCCGGCTTAGGACTCCTCCAGTTACATGTGAGTAGGAGAAACAATAGGTTACCTGAAAGCAGTTCTAATGTGTAGCGCTGGCTCCTTCTGAAAGCTCAGACTCAGGCACAATGCACTGAGATGGCACCTACACACCAATATTCCAACTAAAGAAATACATTTGTTAGTTCAAGAATAAAATTTTTAATGGTAGAGTGAATCATTTGCTATGTAAACAGTATAATTTAGAAATAAAAAGTACATCATAAAAATCACAACAGTATCCCTTTAAGGAGAGTCAGGAGAATCCAAACAACCTGAGAACACAGAAAGGCCTACTGCCAAGGTATAAACCCAGCTCATTTAAGGAATGCGTGTGTAAGTAGTAGAATTAGCTTTTAATAGATGTTAAGCACTCACATTTTACTTGAAGGAACTCCCATTACTGAGAGTGAAAGGTATATGGAGGTTAGGTTAGGGTATAGGTATGCAGGTAGATATGACCCTTATGAAAAGCAGGTCTGCAATGATAAACCTACAACAGATTTCTAGTCCTAAAGCAGTTTTAGAAATACAATCCTCTAGGTATTCCTGTAGAGTACAGCTGAAGTTAGTTGTCTGTATAGCTTCAGAAAAATTAACTGCACTAACTTACCCACCTTTCTCATGTTTCTATGCCCAAACTTCCAAGCATTTAGAAAGATAGCTGTGCTGTCTTCCACTGGCGTTTAATTTCATCTATACACATATTGCTACTGCTTATTGATGGTTGTAGCAATTAAACTGAGACAAGGTAAAGATATTTGTGGTGGTAGAGACTACATCCTTGTTTTCCATTTCTGCTCTATTAGTTTCCATTTGTCCCTAACTTAAAACCCTATATTTATGAGTCTCACTCACCAGTAGGTTGGCATTGGTTGTTTTATCCAAGTTTGCTCAGACAATAACCAGGAGGTGTGTATGAGCTGCATGGAGCAGTAACCAAACAACCTGGACTCTCTGAGTGGAAGGCTTTTTGCCTCCAAACTCTTGAAAACTCTAGTTGAAAAGCTTAGTGCCTTCTAACAGCTTGCAAGGTAAAATCATTTTTCAGCTTGATATCATCTCTGCATTATATATGTGCTCTCCATTATAATCTAACAAATGATCGTTGTAAAAGTTCCAGCAATTAGATTCCTCTCTTCTTATCAAGTGTTTGCTATCATTGCACTTACCGACTATCATGCCAATTAGCCTCCAGAGAGGAAGAGAGTAAACTCTCACAAGCAGGAAAAGATACATTCTCTGGGTCATCTCTAATCTCTTACATTTCACTAGATGTGATCTCTTGCTAATTGCCTGCTCAATATCTTCAGTGTGTAGCATGTCTTCCTGTACCCTTTATATGTCATTTGTACCATTTCTATGTGACTCGTTAAGAATTCAGAAATAAGGAAATGAAAAAGTGTTATCTGCTAATTATACCTATAATTTATTTTGCACTGCAACTGCCTTTTGTACATGTTGTCACTTACCTCTTAAATGTCCAAATTAGACATAAGAATTTGATTTCTATTTAGGATTTGGTGCATTTCCTACAAGGCCATTTCTTATTGAAACAATTGCTTTGTACTGTTGCATTACTTAATATTGCTGTGTATGAATTAGCTGAGCATAGTGGTGAGTCTGTATGGCAAGACCCCCTCCCATGCATCTGATTGTATCTGTTAACAGAACTTACCCAGGTGTTACTTAGTACATTTGTCATTTTTTGTTATTAAAAAACACATTTTGTCAGAATCTTATTTAATAAGCAAATGTCTACCAAACCGTTATTCTTTTGGAAATCACAAAGATCCAAGCAAGAAAGCATTGCAGTCAGTCTGTATATACAAACATCTAAAAATTTCAAACAGACTAGGTTTGTAGGGAAAAAAAACTTTTTGCCTTTGATATCTGTTAGAAGGATAAAATGAAAGGGACAGTGATACATATTTTAAGTCCTATGAATTCACAATGGGACTTTAGAATAAAGAGATAAAACCTTTGAACTAAACTATGGTCCATCACTGTGTACTCCTCTCTCACTAGACCTTATAAAGGAAACTGTAAAAGACAGGGGCACCAGCTGGCTTTTGCCACTACACTTCCACTGACACAATTCAGCAGAATCATTCCCAGGCTGTACCACTGTATACTGTATAGCATGTCATTGACTCCTCTTGGACCAGATCTCTTATCTTGTATAGTTGTTTTTCTGTCAAATGCACTGTGAAAGCATCCACTCATGAGCTTACATCTTAGTGTCTCTTTGTACTCTCTCAAAGCCTATAGACTGGAAGGCTGCATTAAGTTGATTAAAGTAGTATCATACACAGCTACTTAGGCTCTTATTGTGCCCTTAGATTAAAGAAAAAAAAAACCTTCTCTTAAGATTTTTTTTGTAAAACTGAAACTTTGAAAGGGGTCAGCACAAGACAAAGGCTCCAATAGAGGAGAAAAAAAGGCTTTTATAACAAATTATTTCTAATTACCTCTTTGTTCCAAAAAGGCAGCAGTTGCATTGACCGGAGAACGCAATTGCCATTTCTCTATAAAAAGCTTTTGTAACTCTAAGAAGAAGACCCCCTTACATCCACTAGTAATTTTCAGATATACTTATTTAAAAATTGCTCTCTTGATACGGAATTATGCTATATTGCAAAAGTGAAGCTGAACTGATCCAATTGATTTTGTTATTTTTCTGTCTTCACTAGTAATGAAAGAAAATTGGTGTGTATCCCAGTAATAATAGGGAAACTCTTGGGTCTTGAGTTTTTAACTCATTCAGTATCACTATTTTGATATCTAGTTTTTGGGAGAGAGAGAGAGATGTGTTGATTGAAGACTTTACTATTAGCCTCCTAGGCTACTTTTTATATAGATGTAGCTATTTAAGTAATATATCTGTATACAGACTTGAATGATCATACCGCACTCACAGGACTTAAGGTGTATTAAAGAATTTATTCAAACGTGGAACTAACATTTCAGCTGTTTCCACAGCGTTTTTCAAAGTGACAGTGGAGCAAACAATCCCGAAATTGGCACAAAACACTAAGTGACGTCATAGAGTGGGTGTACATGTGGCATCACCAGTAGTGTAAACATAAACAAATAAACAAAATAAACTAAAAGTGAAAAAAACAAAAGCTAGAAAAAAAGCATATACAGTAAAGTAAAATCACAACAAACAAAGAAAGCAATAAAATAAGTGATCCAAAGAAAAGCAAAGAAGGGGTCACCCTATTCGATGAACTGCAACTCACCACCAAACCCTAAAGTGTCTTATTTTAGGCACAACCAGTGGCCTGTAGGTATAGGTGGTAATAGTGCTCTGTGGACATTATTGTTATTCTTTATAATTATTCTGTATATGATCATGACACAGCTATCTACCGGGTTTGGGTTAGGCGTAAGCCCATGGCACTGGTGCTATCATGAAGCATGGTAATCAGATATGTGAGGTCATGGCACAGCTTATATCTCTGTGGTTGGTATAATAAAGGAACAGAATAGTACTTCCATACTTACAGATATGCTCCGGTAACATCAGTGGGCTATAAGCTAGCAATACCTGAGGGGAGATGGCTGGTATATGCGTATAACTGTAACTATATATATAGTATAAGTATAAGTATATAAACAACAAATTGTCTTTATTTCACATAACACTTGTATCCAACATTTCGGTCCACATTAGGACCTTCATCAAGGTCCTTGATAAAGGACCTAATGTGGACCAAAGCGTTGGATACAAGTGATATGTTAAATAAAGACATTTTGATGTTTTTGTACATGAGCTGGTCCTTACCAAACATATGCATTTTTTGACTGCACCTCGACAGAATGTTTGGAGATAAGTGTGGGCACATTTTCTTTGGCATACATATATAGCATAATACTATATAGAATTCTAAATATTATTTTTCCAGGGATGTCCTATAAATATAGTCCTTCTTGGGAACTATAGTGGCAACGTTAAAGAGATATACTAATAAACTAAAGTGAATTATGACAATAATATGACAAATATGGTGGTGCAGTGGCCAGCTTTGCTCCTTGCAGTGCTGGGGTTGGGACTGATCCTGACTCAAGGGCCATCTGCTTGGAGTTTATGTGGGTTTCCCCACTGTATAAAAATACTGGTAGGCTAATAGTCTTCTGTTTAAATTGACCCTAGTGAATTGGTGCCTGTGGTAGAGAAATTACACTGAAGGCTCCACTGGGGCAGAGACTAATCTGAATGATTAAATATTCTCTGTGTTGTGCAATATCCCAGCACTATGCAATTAAAAAGGATAATAAATTATATTTGGAGGGTTTAAAAACATAATTTGTAACTTAGAACTACTGTGTCATTATTCATGCAAGAAGCATGAGTTAAATACATACACTAAATGAGCATTTACAATCTTTAAATACAGTTGTGTTCACACAAAGTTTCCCTAGTCACTGCACAAATAAACACCATTCTTTTAAAGGTACTTGTGCATAAAGCTGCTCCTTGCATATCCACATAGTTGCACAAAGTGCCTATTGAAACAAAGAACCCCAAAGCTACCATCAGGAAACAAATGTGTACAATAAATGATAAAATCCTGACAATAAACACCTTTTTGCAATTGTAATGCATACACACATAACTACAATTGTAACAGCAAAAAAAGGTTGCAAGCCATGTAAAAAAAGTGTTTTATTTGCCCAAGTACATACAAAAAACAAGAGCAACGTTTCGGGCCCTGAACGTTGCTCTTGTTCAGCTTGAGAAAGGTTCCAGAGGGGCCCGAAACGTTGCAAGGTGAGGTTCTTCCAGTATTTGCACCTAATACCCGTTTCGTTATGTTAACAGAGAGTTAAGCTTCCCAATACTGCTATTGACCACAATTGTGTCACACACATGACCACCTTGTGCTGCATTGTGGGTAAGAACCATGGTGAGTGGCACTTGAAATTGCACTTTTCACACTGCACTTGCTCTTGTACCTATATACCATCAATAAACACCTGCTCTCCATCTGCCTATAGGGAAATAAGTCCCAAAACCCTACAGAGGTTGTTCAATTGTTTATTTACTATGATGTAGATAGTAATAATCTCATAAATTAATTAAATCTTAATATGAGACAATTTGTCGGTCTTCATTTGCTGCTTTTGATCTTTTTGCTTTACTTTTGTTTCTGAAGCTGATGATCTTGGAATTTTAACTGCTTTTTCATGTCCAGCAGCCAATAAACAGAAAGTTAGAATGCAACAGGAACAGGAGAGGGCCTGGCTAAAACATACTAAAAGGCGCTTTACAGATATCAGTAGGGCAGGTTTCAGTGGTCTTTTAAAAAAAACCCTGCTTTGCATGAGCTTTTCACTTAATAACCACCTGAAGTGTTTATAGAAGGTATGTCTGAAAAGCCTGTACAGTTCTTGATCAAGATGAACTCCAGCACAGATATTATTTTTTTGGGGCGGTGACTGGTCAATACAATCAGTAATTATTTAAACAGTGGCACATCATATGGACTCCATATATGTCCAGTTGTCAAGGCATCTGGGTGCAACCCAAAATCATAACTATCCCTTTTGTATATGGCAATATGGCAACTGCTTGAAATGGCTTATTACCTCACAAACACACATAAAATCCACATTCTAATTGGCTCATTATTGATTTGGGTGCAAACTTAATGGCTGCACAGTCCACATCATGGATCTAATTTGAATGCTATTTCTAAATGCAGGTTATAGATTAAATGTGTGTCTGCTGAGCATAAATAATACCTGCACCATTAAATACAGTATGATCCAGCCTGCAGGATTTTTTTCCCCTTTTTCCATTTTATACTGATGACAAATGCTTTCCATTAGAATTCACTAATCGGCCATTTGACATTACAATTAACTATGAAATTACAGTAATAATCTACGAGTGCCTTTATGTCTGGTTCTAAACAGCTAAAATATAGAAATCCCAACTTTAGCTTTATAAGTAGGTGCCTGCAAGAACCAGGTGGTGTTTATTCAGATGAGCGAGCATGTTACAATGTGTTCTTCCTTTTGGATAAAACATTAGTGTATCAGATGTGACAAATCAGATGTTCATCTTCCGCACCCCTGCATTATTTTACATTGAGAATTAGATGATTTCCTGGCTTTCTGTTCTTTTAGATTTATTCTTTATGAAAGATCTAGATACAAACTAAACAATAGAATTAAACTGAATTACATACAGAAAGACAAAACCAAAATTAAATAACAAAATTAAATACATGCTTGCAGACAGCATTTGTCTTTAGTCAGTATGTACAACTAAAATGGTAGCGGATGAAACAACATTATACAGGGAACACTGCTTGGATACAACTGGAGTAGTCTTATAAAGATATACCATGAGCAGGAAAGATTAGGGAGAGTGATACTAGCATAATATTTACATACATGTAAAATGTCTAATGGGAGTGACAATTTATGGACAAAACCCTTGAGAAGTGATAGGATTGAGTTCAAACTTAGAACAGTGTAAAGATCACATAAAGGGAAGTAGATATCTGGTAAGTTAAAAGCCAACCATGATAAAGTTGTAGTACAACATAGCTTCTAGTAAGTATGTTTCCACTTTAATCTGTAATCTGGATAGGGTAGGGGGTTACACAAATGACAGAAATTACAAAACCCTTTTTAAAAGGAGAGAGACCGCAACATCTAGTGTAATTTCAAGTTGGTAACTTACTGTGTTTTATTCCCACCAGAGTTTCCACAAGACAGAGCACTAAGAAGATGGTCAAAGAAGTGCCTACTGTGCATGCCTGATTTGACAACCTTCACAGTAAAAACAAAGAGGCATTATTCCAGGGGCTGTTTATAGTCTTTTTTGAGGACTTTTAAAATATCCTATGAGCTACCTTGGCTTATGCTTAGGCCATGCATTTTTCACAGGTAAGGACTAATCAGTCCCAACACTATAAGTGCTTTTTGCCTAGCCATAGAGCATGTTGGGAAAGATATACCTTCCCTCCAGGGGTTTTGCAGCTACTCTAAAAACAATAGAACAATAGGGAACATATGAAGCATTTGCCATCCTTGGCTTTGCTTTTGCCCTGCAGTTTTGGCATATGCCGTAAGTGCTGATAGCCACTGATACAAATGGCCTCATTATGAAGAATAAAGGGGGCTGCTATACACAAAAACATATGATAATTGAAGGCTATATGAGGGATTGGGGTTTTGGGCATTGCAGAAGACAACTGGAAAGAATGCTTTGTTGCAATATTCCCTAAACCAGCTAAGAAATCTCTTATGTTTAGCTCATACTAGCTGGCCACAACAACAGATCATTTTGCCTCTAATACAACATTTTGGAGAGGACTTTGTGAACTCTGGCCCCTGAATTTTATACCAGTAACCTTAGATGTAACCTAGTAATTGAATTACCTTATTACTGAACATTTTACCACTTAACCTTTGATCCGCACTTAAGATGGTTTAATTTAGGTTTTCAAGTGAAGTGTAAACAATTATGTATTATTAATATCACATCTTATTTAATATATATGGCTAGAATTCTTCCATTCATTAAAGAGAGGTCATAACAACAAGCAAATACTTTTCAATCATGACATCATTTCACACTGCCAAATATATTTGCAATGGTCCACATTAAAATAAATGATAAAAATGATTCCTATTTAGGGTTTTTTCATAGCTTCAGATGCAGGAAAAAAAGTTTTAAAAAGAAACCTGTCCAAAAAGTCAAGTCCTCTGACTTTCGACTGCAGACCCATCTTCACAGCAGCCCAGTTAAATGCTTCCCCTAATTATCAACTTATCATCCAAAACTGTTCATTCCCCCTGTGGTGCTGTTTTTAGGGAAATAGCCAAGCATGAAAAAGGCTTAGCAAAGAATACAAATACATGATGTGCAGTTACTGCTCAGTTGTGTTTTCTGAACATTATGAACATGTTATTTTTACAATCTGTTGTTGGCTAGCATCATGGTGAGCACATTAGTCATGTTATTCTGTACAGGTTGACTACAGGCCTCTTCCAAGTTGAAAAGAGTGGTTATAGGTTGTGAAGAGAGAATCTGTCCCATTTCGGTTGGCCCAAAAATTCACAAAACTTTTAAAACATTGGCAAATGGCAAAAAATTCATGAAACGTGAGAAATGATGTAATGACTCTCATGTGCTTAAAAAAATTGTCATCATTGTGTAGCAAATTTTCTACAGTAATTTTGCACCCATTTTGCAGAACAATCCACCAATGGCAAAACGCAGAAATTCGTCACGAATCCATGCCCGGCTAAACATTTTGCCAATCACTAGTTTTAGGATTACACTGTAGCATAATATTGCATGTGGTTGTACTATACTGTACATTCTTTTAATAGAAATTAATTCTGGGACATTAGCCTACACACCCTAATTGTGTAGCAGACACAGCCAAGATTTACATGTGGATCCAACCTCATTTTGCAGTTATAGTCCAAATTTCTTTTCTTCCTGGTATCAAAACTCTGGGGGCTCAGAAAAAGTCAGGGTTGTGTCAAAAAAATTGCAGTGGGGGTCAAATTTTGGTCATCACTATTTGAGTTGCATAACTATGCATAAGAATGCATTTTTTCATGATTATGCAATGAAATGATACCTTCTGCAATTCAATTGGATCATAATGGTAAGGTATTTTCTGATGTTTTGTCTCCCCAAGCTGGAGACAATTTAGCACGGGTGACATAATGTGCCAGGCAACAATACAATGTGTTGCCAATGTCAATTTCCTCTTGAGTTATGAACGGAAACATCCTAAGAGTTAAAGATTAAGATTAAAGGTAATTTCTTCCAGATATACTGCTTATCATGCATATAACATTTTATAAAATTAATACAGTCACTTGGAATGATACATTTAGGGGGGAATTTCCTGACCCCCAACTTTTTTGTGTCTGGGTTTTTGACACAGAAAAAGTTGCAACTTTTTCAAGTTTTATTATGTGTCCCATCCTAGAGGATCTTTTTTTTGCTTTGAAACTTTTCAGTTTTTTAACGCTGTTTGTGCAACAAGTTAAAATAGTCATGGTTTTCACAATTTTTGGTGACCTTTTCCCACATGTGCTTTTTCAGTTAAAATTTTTTGTTAAATGTCTGACATTTGTGGAAATGAATTTGTTCGTGGTTTCAAAAAAAATAAAAAACAAGATACATTCGTGCCCCTTAGAAACAGGTACAGGGCTTCTGGTCATCTATTTTTTTGTCCTGCCCAAGAACTGATGATTTTTTATTTAAATGCTTAATGTATGTGATTCCAACTAACATTTCTCAGGGTGACAGGTCCCCTCTAACAACTTTAAGGGATTCTGTCATGATTTTTATGTTATACTTTCTATTTCTAAATTACACTATTTACATAGCAAATAATTTACTCTGCCATTTAAAATTGTATTCTTGCTCCAACAAATGTATTTTCTTTATCTGTAATATTGGTGTGTAGGCACCATCTCAGTGCATTGTGCCTGAGTCTGAGCATTCAGAATGAGCCAGCGCTACACATTAGAACTGCTTTCAGGTAACCTATTGTTTCTCCTACTCCCATGTAACTGGAGGAGTCCCAAGCCGGACTTGGATTTCTTACTATTGAGTGCTATTCTGATATCTACTGGGATCTGCTATCTTGCTACCCTCCCATTGTTCTGCTGATCGGCTGCTGGGAGGGGGGTGATATCACTCCAACTTGCAACGCAGCAGTAAAGTGTGACTGAAGTTTATCAGAGCACAGGTCACATGGCTGTGGCACCCTGGGAAATGAAGAATATGGCCAGCCCCATTTGAAATTTAAAAGTTAATTTAAATGTGAACAGACCCTTTAATGGTGAAGGAGACTATCTGCTATAGAAGACAGGTGAGTGAAAAAGTTTGGGAAGATTACATGACTGGGAGACCTATTTCAATACAATGAAATAGACACTTTATATGGAACACAAGACAGGAGAAGAGCTGCAGCCACTTCATGAATTATATTAAGGACTAGATAAAACTGATATTGCTTTATTTCATGCTTCAAAACAGCATGTACTAACTAATATTTACACTATTTAATGAACGATAATGATGAAGGTCTACATGGAACAATGGTGATCCATCTGCTCAAGTGAATAGCTGTTACTGTACTTTTCCTAGGAGGTATATAAGTAGATCCAAATCCAGTTCTGGAATTAGTTAAGATATTATAATGAATATAGAGACACTAGCTAAAACTAAATACCAGTGAATGTTGCTTCACGTAATTGTATTGCTTTATTAATAAATCGTAGAACTATCGGCTATTAAAGTGGCAAAAAATATAATTATATTTTAATCATAAATGGTAATTCAGATGCTTTTTGTAATAAAGTACAGTGGTGAATGCTTGGTGAATTTTCCTGTACCCGGAATGACAATATACTGTGTTAGATTGCTTATCTAGATTGGTAAAAAAGCGTTTTGGCAGAAGATAACTATTGTGAAGGGTGATATAGTAAGGGGCATCACAGCAAGATTTGCTAATACATACTTGTCAGAAATATCAGCTCCCAATTTACTACTCGTACACAACAGGCCAGTTGGAACTTGTACGATGATCCAATTTGTCACAGCTTTTGTTTTTAGTCTTCACGAAACTGCCTTGTGAACACAGTGGAAACAGCACTTTTGTATCCCATGAGTCAATCAGATGCTTTTGCCTCCTGCTGAACCAAACTATCAGGTGGCTTCCAGCATCTAATTATCAATAAAATTAAATATTAGAATGTATGGGGCCAGGGTGGAGAGCTTTCATTGCACAGCACCAAGTATATTTTACAGTATTGCATTGAACACTAACCAGCATTTAGTGATTCATTTTTAAATCACTATTGGCACATTCTTATAAAATGATCATGTTTAATTTAATTCACAGGGATTTACAATGCTAATTATCTGAAATATAGTAAAAATAGCAAGTGGTCAAGGTCTGTCTCATTAGGAGCTGTTAAGCCACACACTGATCTCAACATTGTTCTATAATTTCCTCCCCTAAGGGATGCTTATTTTTCCAACATGAATAAACAATCAAGCCAGTTGTAGTCCAGCTTATTATGGCAGTATTTATTTTTAACTATTTTTAACACAAGAACACACATTTAAATAGATAGAGAGACAAAAGACAGAGATAGATAGATAGATAGATAGATAGATAGATAGATAGATAGATAGATAGATGGATGGATGGATGGATGGATGGATGCATGATAGATAGATAGATAGATAGATAGATAGATAGATGGATAGATAGATGATAGATAGATAGATAGATGATAGATAGATAGATAGATAGATAGATAGATAGATAGATAGATAGATAGATAGATGGAAAACTAAAATATACTGTGGGCAAGAATTTTCACAAAAAAAGGTTAGGTGACTTTTCAAATAGATCAGTTGAACTCTGGGCCAATGTAATGACTTTGGATTTTGGTTACAGAGCTGCTGAACGCTTTAGGAGAAGAAACCTTGATTGTAATTTGCAAAAAAAAAAAATTTTTTTTGAGTAAAAGGTACTATTTTATTACTACAGAGAAGAAAGAAAAGCTTTTTAAAAATGGGAATTATTTCCTTAAAATAGATTCTATGGGATATGGCCTTACCGTAATTTGGAGCTTTCTGGATAATGGGTTTCCGAATAGTGGATCCCACACCTGTACTAAAGGTAGTTGTTGGAGCTTGCCTTTAAAATCATTGGTGAGCATCACTCAACATCACTGGGGGTAAAGCTGGGAGTAAGTGTGAAGAACAGAGTAGCTGGGTTATATTGTTGCGTGCACTTGAGAGAGACTTCAAAACAATATCAGCATACTACATAAAAGACAATTAAGAAAAGTAAAAGAATTGTTTTGTTTCTTTTTTGGGAAAAATAAAAATAAACTACATGATGTATAAAACAAACACATTAGGGGTCATTTACAAATGCGCTGCTTGGAGTCCGGGGGCCACAGCTCAGAGAATGACCCATGCATTGAAAAATGCCCTCCACTTTTTTGTCCATATATTGCAATATATTCAAGCTGCCAACTAACCCAAAGTTATCCCCGGTCTGGCCAGTCCTACACTCACTTTCATCTGATTCATTAAGAATTCTAATGTTTCTTTATACATTTTTTACAGGAAGTAAATTATAGGAATAATTATATATAACAGGCAAGGGAAGCATTATATTACACTCTCCCCCCTGTCTATCTAAGATATCCAGGTGCTATATTTGGAAGAAATTGGCAACATGGGAGCATTTTTTCTATAAAGACTTGTAGCATAATGGAAGGAGCTTCTCCTTTAAGGTAAGGCAATGTATATGCTATTGCAGAGCTAACAATGCCTTAACTCCAGTGTAATTTTGCCTTATTCATTAAGTCCAATGCATTTGGCAAAATGTTGCCCTTTACAAATTTTTCAGCAAAATGAAAAAACCCAGGTTTAATTGAATATACGGGTAGCTTCTCCAGTGAGGTACCAGAAAAGGCTGCTTTTGTCCAGTTGTCAGGAAAGTGCTAACGTTGGCAGGGTTAACAAAGGAAAATATGAATATTCGAATAACACTAGCAGTTACCAACACAGCAGCACTAAGACAATTTATCTATATTTACATCATTAGTAAGCATGACAGTTGCAGAGTTGACAGACAAAAGTATAAAATTGCTAAAATATTTTTAAAAAATGGGGGGATAACAAAAGGGCCATCGGAGCAATTTTATTCTTTAGTGAACTTCACAGCCCCTTTATTATAAATTGTGTGCAATAATGTCTTACTACTAAGTTAAAGTGCATGGAAAATATTTTATACACTAACTTGGGAATTACTGATTATATTAAATGTATATAGTCAAGCCTTATACCCAGCAACTGCCTACAGATCAGCAACTGAGCATTATTTGCACTCAGTGTTAATAAATAGCTGGGGCTGAAGGCTGTTCTCTGCCACTGAATATGCTACCTCCCACGGAGTTCTGACTGGATGGATAGATTCTTCCTTGTCTGAATGAAAACATATTAACATAGCAGCAGGAAAAACAATAAGAATAAAACAGTAGCAGGCTATCATTATTAAGTGAGAAGGAATATGATTGATTTGTCAATTGTATTTTCTTACTCGATTATTAAATATCACTTATGTAAAGCTTATTTTGGCTAAAACAGTGAAATTCCTTAAAAATAAACTCGGTGGGTGTTTCTGTGAATGTACTGTGGTGGGCAGAATATAAAGTGCTGGTTTCAGTAGAAACAGCTCCTTAGGAATTGTTGTTATTTAGCATTGACAGAAGATATTGTGGGCATACAAATATATGGTTTCTATGTTTTGGCTTTGATGTGATCTCCATGTTTTTATGGTGCTCATTTTATGATTAAGATTAATGCAATCAGAAATGTGTAAATTCCCAACCCTAACTATCTACTAGCTGTTAAACACAGGCCCACTTTTGTACCACTAATTATATACAATACACTAGTAGCATTACTTTAACAGAAGACTTTGATGACTACATCCTTTTGTCCTCGTTCATTACCATTTTTATATATGTAAGAATATTTGATACCTCAAGGGCTCAACATCCCACCCAAGAAGACCCTCAACCTGAGTCTTGAACTCTAGTTGCTTCTAGTTCATTATAAAAGAAAGAAGGCGGAAATCGGCTTTATTCACTGTACTCCCGAACTTCCCAGTAGCAGTGTGGGGGAACTATCATCTTGGAACATGGGAACAGCAGCGTTTACACCAGTGATCCACAACCAAGTAGTTCCTGAGCAACATGTTGCTCACCAACCCCTTGGATGTTGCTCTCAGTGCCCCCAAACCAGGTAGTTATTTTTGAATTCCTGACTTGGTGGCAAGTTTTGGTTGAATAAAAACAAGATTTGCTGATAGTGTGCATAGAGGCTACCTTGCCTGTTATATGCCCTTATTTGGCACCTCCATGAACTTTTATGGTGCTTGTGTTGCTTTCCAAGTCTTTTTACATTTGACTGTGGCTCATGAGTAAGAAAGGTTGGGGGCCCATGATTTACACCCTATTGTGTACCTGGTTTTGTAAGATGGCTTCACTGGTTGTTATAAAGAGCAGTCATCAGACCAAATGACTTCTCCAAGATACTAACATGGGGCAATATGGTTTCCTCTATAATAATAATGTCATGTTTACAAGCATTGAATTTAATAAAATAATAACTATTGTAAGAGCCACAATTATCAAGGCCCTTTGACATATTAAATTATACCTCAATATTGCACCTGCTAAATAGCTACTCAAAAAATCTGAAGATAAGGACGAGTTGAATATAGAAGAGAAGGGGCTTTTGTAATCAGTCACTGCACTTGATCCCTGAAAGTAGGTATGGCATGCCATGCCACTGAACTCTTAGTAGTAGTAATAGTATTAAGTAATATATATATATTCTATATTGTAAAGAACAGATTCAACCCCATGCATTGCATAAATACATAAAAGTGAACTGTATTACTTGATCCATTATGTCCTTTAGAAGATAATTGGTCGCTGGTCTAACCAGTAAACATTTTACAGCAATAATTTATTTAAATGTATCATAAGTAGTCATCTTCTATATTATAATAATAATGCCACAATACGCTGATTTTCCCTTTTTTTTTTGCATTTTGCTTCATTTGCTCATGATCACTGTGAAGTGACAATGACCAATTTCTGTAAGAAGGGGACAGAAAAAAATTACAGCATTAGAGAAAATGGAAATGTTTTCTTACCCTGTGCAGACTGCATGAACAATGCTGTGCAAAAAGCTTTAACGCTGTTTGGGATGCATCTTACCTTTTAGGCAATAAATAATTAAATCACTTAATGGACAATGCATTATAAGAAAAACAGGCAAATTACAGAATAATTTAACTTTTGCAAAGAAACATAGCAACTTGCAGAACGTAAAACATTCCACTTTGACACAAAATGCCCGAAGCTAAAGCAATTAGGCCTGCAAAATATTGCCGTCTGACATGATGTGTATGTAAATTTGTCACTCATTGGCGAGGGTTTGTAACAATCACAACTAATGCTCACAATGAGCAAATCCATGTGGCATAAAATGTTTTCTGCTAAGGGTAGTCTGAAAAACAGTGGTTATGTATCATTTAGGCATATTATCATAATACATATGGCATTTCTTCCATGAGAATAGATACCATTTTCAAAGAATTTCTCCTTGGCTGAATCTTCAAAGCATTTCCTTCTCTGAATCTATGCAATTAACCTTTCTGAGGAGCAGCTAAAGAACATTTGTGTAGAATGAAGACTAATATAAATGGATTTTGGAATATATTTTTGCATATTAAGTAAATGTAATCATATGATAATTTTCATGTATGTACCCATTATATTTTTTATAGTAGGTGAAAATAGTAGATTTTAAAAATCAATGCAATGGGTAATCCCAGATATTTTCTTTCGTTTTTGAGACATAATGAGGGCAATATATGACAGTGGGTGCAACCTGTATCAGTAAAGTAATTTTGAAGCTATGGACATGTTTTCCATATCTAGACAGGTATCAAATTATACATGTCATGAGCGCATGCCCTAAAATATACAATAATAATACAGAAATGTACACTTGTATAGATTGTTACAGCTATAGTAGCTTGCCTATAAACCAGTTTACTGAAACTGTGAGATGTTCAGGACACTCCAAGTGCTATTCACTGTCACAGATTTTTCAGACTTGAGTCCAGTACCATTAATGGCTTATTACAAATTTATAAGGGTACCCAATATTGCATTATATTCCAATGTAGTTTTAGAGGTTTTTGTTGCTTTTTTTAAAAGTCCCCACCCCAACAGCAAATGTTTAGGTGGGTTGCCACCTACCTGTGTGTGGTGGGGATAAGATGTCCTCTAGATATCCCAGTTTTTTATTTAAAAAAATCCTAAAAAGTGCTAAGAAGAGAGTCCTGACAATCCTTTCCCCATGCAATTGTCCCATGACAATCACATAGATATCACAGATTAGTAACAGGGTTAGAATAACATGGAATAAATACCCTCCTGTTCACAATGGCTCATAAAAAAGTAATAACAGCAATACAAGTAATTATGGAGTCATAGAGAGTCAGGAGTACTAAAGATAGATAGATAGATAGATAGATAGATAGATAGATAGATAGATAGATAGATAGATAGATAGATAAATATATATATATATACAAAATCAAAATATAGATGCACACCAGGTATTTTTTGTAAGAAAAAAATTAACTTTTAATTAGCATCATTAAAAAGAAAACAGATCATGTGGAAAATAACCAGCACATTAAACAAACAATTAATACATCTAAGCACACAGGAACATCAGCAAAACAGCACCCCTATAAACATAAATCAGTAAAGGACTTATCCATACCTACAGAGTATTTAAATAGATCCCTTCTCTACTAGTTTTAATCACTAACAACTGACTTACCCTGCCTGTCTGCCACCCATAGAACGCTTGCTGTTCCCATCCCAAGCTATTGTTATGTGTTGCTTTTCTGGAAGTGCATTGCCTATGTGGACAACTGTCTTGTTAAAAATATCATAAGACACTGACAGATAGGGCAGACTGCAGAAGGAGAGAGACAAGGAAAGGGTTAATGCACAGCAATTTATGTGTATCTTTGTCTGAACAGGTATCAGCAAAGTGTCATTGGTGACTAATTACTGTGTCCTCCTTATTGGGAAAAACTATGCTGAGCACTAAGGGAAAACAGGTGCAGAGCAATGGCATGGTTTTTATCATAAACTCATGTTTATGTGATAAACAGCATAAGTGTGTGCCTGTGAGTGTATATGTTCCCTAGCTATAATATGTCTGTGTGAAAGAGTCTGCCTCCCTTGTCTGTCTGTATGTATGAGAGTTTATGTGTCTGTGAGAGTGTCTGTGTGAAAATGCAAGTATTTCTGTGTAGCTGTGCACATATGTGTTTGATTGTGTCTGTTGAAGTGCACATAAATCTCTGCATGATGCACTAATATGGACACAATTTAGTGTCTGTTCTGGTAATTTACAAATACAAGTTGTATAGTACACCCCCACCCCTTGTATTTGTAGAATGGGATCACTTCTAGTGTGTAGCGATAATAACAGCACTACTGTCCAATGCACTTGCCACAAGTCAGTTATTGTTACAATCTGTAAAGGATAACCTGAAATTACTGTAACGTCCAGGCTGTCAGTAATTCCAGGGTTCTCTTGCATGAGTATGAGCACTTTATCAAATTAGGTTAAAGGGGCGCATTGGCGCATTCCACCAGTTACAAAGGAGCATATATGACCCTTTCTAAATAGCCTCAATGCTTGCTCAGTTTTGTGTCCAAACTACTGCTTAGTACTCACAATTATGTTTGTACATGCAGCTTAGCGTTTGTGCCAAAGTTTATGTATCTCTATCAAAGTGCATCAAGTCTAGTCTCATAAGCAAGTCAAGTCAAAGTGCATGAGTGTCTGTGTGAGAGTGCTTTCATGTAAGAGTGAACAATCGTGCCTTTGTGAATGTATGCATGAGATTGTGTGTCTTTGTGTTTGTGTAAGTACTGTATGTCAGTGATGGAGTGTATGTGTGTGGCCATATACAGTATGTGTGTAAGCAGGTGTCTGTGTGAGAGTGCACATACAGTAGTAAAATGTATTTATCACTAGAGTATGTGCTTGCCTGTTTGAGGGAGTATGTGTCTGTGTAAGAGGCTATTCATGTGTAGTGATGAGCAAATTTTTTCACCAGGCATGAATTCGCAGCAAATTTCCGCATTTCGCCATTGACAAATTGTTTTCATGAAAATTCTCCTTGGAAAAATTTGCAGCGCATCAAAAAAAGCCGCAGTCACGTCAAAACAGGCACGGTCATGTAAACAGTGGGCGCAGTCACATCAAAAATGGGCGTGGCCATGTCAATCTCACACAGGTTCCTTTCTGTGTGTGTGATTGCTTGGGCAAACAGGGGCCACCGTGTCTACAAAAAATAAAACATTAAATAAACCAGATAGGATTGTTTTGCCAACAATATGGATTCATGCAACTTATTTATCATCAAGTACAAGGTACTGTTTTATTATTCCAGAAAAAAACAGTTAGAAATGAAATACTGTATAATTAGAGGACTAACGGCATTTCTGTATGGATAAAGGGTTTTAGGATAATAGATCCAATAACTGTAATAAAACCAAAAAAAAGCTCATGAAATTGAGATAAAATAGGTACTGTGGAATAGTAAACAGCTTAAATATTGGTCAAAAAGTTTATAATAGTTGCTTTTGTTTTGCACCTTATTATTTTACTCTTTATGGGCAATGAGTAAGGTATCTGTCCACTACCTAACAAAAATGACTTAATTATATTTTGTATAGTTTACCATTAAAGGAGCCCTCTGCCCAAAAACTATTTTTGCATAGTGAAAGTGTATGTCGTGAAATGTAATTCTAAGCAACTTTTCAGTATACATTAATTGCACATTTTTAAAGGTTTTAATGTTATTTGTAAAGTAATTGCTATTAAATGCAGCATGTGCCTGACTGTTTATATTTCTGCACTCCTGAAACAATGTTGCACTTGAGCTGAACAGAGACAGAACTGCCTTTGCTTACATTGTTTTAAGAGGTAGAGCCAGAGAACAAAAAAGGGATAACCAAATACTGCTTTTGATAGAAATTACATTTACTAATGATTTTTAAACTGCTGGAAATTGTTAATGAATGTATATTGGAAAGTTTTTCAGTTGCTGAGAATGTTATGCCTAGTATAGCTGGGAATATTATGCCTAGTATAGCTGGCAATATTATGCCTCATATACCTGGGAATATTATGCCTTATATAACTGTGAATATTTTGCCTAGTATAGCTGTGAATATTATGCCTTATATAGCTGGGAATATTATGCCTTATATAGCTGGGAATATTATGCCTAGTATATCTGGGAATATTATGCCTTATATAGCTGGGAATATTATGCCAAGTATATCTGGCAATATTATGCCTTATATAGCTGGGAATATTATGCCTAGTATATCTGGGAATATTATGCCAAGTATATCTGGGAATATTATGCCTAGCATAGCTGGGAATATTATGCCTAGTATAGCTGGGAATATTATGCCTAGTATAGCTGGGAATATTATGCCAAATATATCTGGGAATATTATGCCTAGCATAGCTGGGAATATTATGCCTAGTATAGCTGGGAATATTATGCCTTTTATAGCTGGGAATATTATGCCTTATATAGCTGGGAATATTATGCCTTATATAGCTGGCAATATTATGCCTCATATACCTGGGAATATTATGCCTTATATAACTGTGAATATTTTGCCTAGTATAGCTGTGAATATTATGCCTTATATAGCTGGGAATATTATGTCTTATATAGCTGGGAATATTATGCCTAGTATATCTGGGAATATTATGCCTTATATAGCTGGGAATATTATGCCTAGTATAGCTGGGAATATTATGCCAAGTATATCTGGCAATATTATGCCTAGCATAGCTGGGAATATTATGCCTAGTATAGCTCGGAATATTATGCCAAATATATCTGGGAATATTATGCCTAGCATAGCTGGGAATATTATGCCTAGTATAGCTGGGAATATTATGCCAAATATATCTGGGAATATTATGCCTAGCATAGCTGGGAATATTATGCCTAGCATAGCTGGGAAGATTATGCCTAGTATAGCTTGGAATATAATGCCTAGTATGGCTTGGAATATAATGCCTATTATAGCTTGGAATATAATGCCTAGTATAGCTTGGAATATAATGCCTAGTATAGCTTGGCATATTATACCTAGTATAACTGAGAATGTTATGCCTTAAATAGCTGGGAATATTATGCCTAGTATAGCTGGGAATATTATGCATAGTATGGCTAAGAATATTATAGTACAAAAGAATTAATGTGCCCCTGTGTATTTCCTTGGATATGATACCCTGACTGTGGGGCTAAAAAGTGACAGGGGGCTTGCATACACAACACGTTGCTCACATAAGTTTATGGGGATCATTTGTTAGGCAGTACAGTGGTACAATGCTAATGTTTTATTATCAAAAGCACAAAGTATCACATATTTTTACAGGCTGGCATGCCTTTAGAGAAAGTGTTTACCAATAGTGATGAGCGAATCTGTTGCGTTTCGCTTCGCCGAAAAATTCGCGAATCTTTAAAAAGATCCGCGAAACTGCGAAAAATTCGCGAAACGGCGAAAATGTTGTGCGACAAAAAAAATTTGTTGCCCGCGGCTATTATTTTGTTGCGCGGCTATTGTTTTGTCGCCCGCAGCTATTATTTTGTCGCGCGGCTATTGTTTCGTCGCCCGCGGCTATTATTTTGTCACGCGGCTATTGTTTCGTCGCCCGCGGCTATTATTTTGTCGCGCGGCTATTGTTTCGTCGCACGCGACTATTGTTTCGTCGCACCCGGCTATTATTTCATCGCGCGGCTATTGTTTCGTCGCCCACGGCTATTACTTTGTCGCGCGGCTATTGTTTCGTCGCACGCGGCTATTATTTCGTCGCGCGGCTATTGTTTCGTCGCACGCGGCTATTATTTCGTCGCACGCGGCTATTATTTCATCGCCCGCGGCTATTATTTCATCGCGCGGCTATTATTTCATTGCGCGGCTATTCTTTTGACGCGCGCCTATTCTTTTGACTCCCGCGACAATTCTTTTTTGACGCCGACGACAATTTTTGGACGTGCGCCGAATTTTTCCGCGGCAAATTTTTTCATCCGTTTTGCGAAAAAATCCGCCAATGGCGAAACGCGGAAATTCGCCGCGAATCCATGCCTGCCAAAACATTTCGCCCATCACTATTTACCAATCATACAGTGGAGGAAATAATTATTTGACCCCTCACTGATTTTGTAAGTTTGTCCAATGACAAAGAAATGAAAAGTCTCAGAACAGTATCATTTCAATGGTAGGTTTATTTTAACAGTGGCAGATAGCACATCAAAAGGAAAATCGAAAAAATAACTTTAAATAAAAGATAGCAACTGATTTGCATTTCATTGAGTGAAATAAGTTTTTGAACCCCTACCAACCATTAAGAGTTCTGGCTCCCACAGAGTGGTTAGACACTTCTACTCAATTAGTCAACCTCATTAAGGACACCTGTCTTAACTAGTCACCTGTATAAAAGACACCTGTCCACAGAATCAATCAATTAAGCAGACTCCAAACTCTCCAACATGGGAAAGACCAAAGAGCTGTCCAAGGATGTCAGAGACAAAATTGTAGACCTGCACAAGGCTGGAATGGGCTACAAAACCATTAGCAAGAAGCTGGGAGAGAAGGTGACAACTGTTGGTGCGATTGTTCGAAAATGGAAGGAGCACAAAATGACCATCAATCGACCTCGCTCTGGGGCTCCACGCAAGATCTCACCTCGTGGGGTGTCAATGATTCTGAGAAAGGTGAAAAAGCATCCTAGAACTACACGGGAGGAGTTAGTTAATGACCTCAAATTAGCAGGGACCACAGTCACCAAGAAAACCATTGGAAACACATTACACCGCAATGGATTAAAATCCTGCAGGGCTCGCAAGGTCCCCCTGCTCAAGAAGGCACATGTGCAGGCCCGTCTGAAGTTTGCCAATGAACACCTGAATGATTCTGTGAGTGACTGGGAGAAGGTGCTGTGGTCTGATGAGACCAAAATAGAGCTCTTTGGCATTAACTCAACTCGCTGTGTTTGGAGGAAGAAAAATGCTGCCTATGACCCCCAAAACACTGTCCCCACCGTCAAGCATGGGGGTGGAAACATTTTGCTTTGGGGGTGTTTTTCTGCTAAGGGCACAGGACAACTTATTCGCATTAACGGGAAAATGGACGGAGCCATGTATCGTGAAATCCTGAACGACAACCTCCTTCCCTCTGCCAGGAAACTGAAAATGGGTCGTGGATGGGTGTTCCAGCACGACAATGACCCAAAACATACAGCAAAGGCAACAAAGGAGTGGCTCAAGAAGAAGCACATTAAGGTCATGGAGTGGCCTAGTCAGTCTCAGGACCTTAATCCAATAGAAAACCTATGGAGGGAGCTCAAGCTCAGAGTTGCACAGAGACAGCCTCGAAACCTTAGGGATTTAGAGATGATCTGCAAAGAGGAGTGGACCAACATTCCTCCTAAAATGTGCGCAAACTTGCTCATCAATTACAAGAAACGTTTGGCCTCTGTGCTTGCAAACAAGGGTTTTTCCACTAAGTATTAAGTCTTTTTTTGTTAGAGGGTTCAAAAACTTATTTCACTCAATGAAATGCAAATCAGTTGCTATCTTTTATTTAAAGTTATTTTTTCGATTTTCCTTTTGATGTGCTATCTGCCACTGTTAAAATAAACCTACCATTGAAATGATACTGTTCTGAGACTTTTCATTTCTTTGTCATTGGACAAACTTACAAAATCAGTGAGGGGTCAAATAATTATTTCCTCCACTGTATAAACATGGTTAGATAGCACCTAAGCTAAGAGGTGACCAACAGAATGGAGTTATTCACTGAGATTTTTTGGGGAGATGTCGAGCACAACTGAAAGAGAGCTAATGGAGCTCTGCTCTTGCTGCCAACTAGACTGGAAGGCAAGGGAACGCTAGGTGCTTGCAAAAAGGTTTAAATACAGTTCATATTAACCATATGCTACAGAATACATATATAATAGCCATATTTGGGTTACATTAGTAACAAAGTTTGAGTCTCAGTCTCAGTTAAATCATGGGAATAATGGTTTTATGTACTTTAGAAAAAATTAAGCCGTGCGTCTAGAGCTCCCCTTACACATACGCATACCTGGATATGACCAAACAATATCAGGGCATGTCTTCTAAAGCCCCAAGCAGGCAATTAAAAAAGGACTTTGCCCTCCATACTTGTACTTATACCTAATGTTTTCCTTTATACCTGAAGAATGTAATTAGTTTTTCTCACCTGCTTGAATCCTCAAGGCACAAGTGCATCACAGTAGCTTCCATTTCCAGCTCATTAGAGCATGCGCTCTCATCAAAAGGGCAAGACCTTGCTATCTTCAAGAAATCTATGTTCTTCCTTTACATCTCACTTACATTTGTACCAGCACGGAGAGCAAGCAAATCAGTTTATTCTAGCATCTTTCAAGGGAATCTGGGCTAAAGTTCCAAACTAGTCTGTACTCCCACACTACTTCCTGTTACAGTTAGAGCTGCATTATTTCCTGCCAGCTGATCTCTGAGGGAGCACACAGCCCATCACTAAATGGTGGATCAAGGGAAAGGATGTAAAAATGTAAATATTGACTTACATATGGTAATATGTAATAAGATATATTACATGATATAAGATATATGCAAAAAGTTCAACCTTTGTTGCAGTGGCTTTGTCTCAGCGCACCACTGCACAACATATTGTAGCATCTTTATCAGTGAGAAATGTTTGGTAATAGTCTATTTAATGGGTGTGATATGATGGTGCCATGGTGAGCCAGATATTCAGATAAAGTTTGCACCATCTGCAGGTAAAGTTTTAGCCTGTTCTCCATGTAAGATTTTATAGGCAGTACTACTTCAATAAATGCAACTGATACAAAATAATGTAAGAAAATGTTACAAATGTTGACTGGTTGACAGCCCTCAATTATCAGTTTACATAGCTCTATATAAGAGATGAATGCTAGTATATAAGGTGCCTAACTAAAACTAGTTGAAGTTCTATGTCCCTACATTAGCATGCCATATGGCACCTACCATGCTGACTGAACTGCTCCAACAGAGCTGTGGGCTGTCACACCTGCCATCTGGTTAGTAGAACTGCTGGCTGCCCCCATCCCCATTAAGTGCCTGCCAAACCCATGTTAGTATACTCTAATATAAATTAGTGTCCACAGTACAAACACATCATTCAAGTAGCCAAGCCCATCTATCACATATGAAATACTGGATCCCCTTAGTATTCTAAAAATGGCACTGACTTATCCTTTTTAATAAAGTTTGCAGAATCCACCTCCTTTTCTTTAGATGCAAGTCTGCACTGGGATTCAAAACAGGTCCTGGCATTTTACAGCAGCCCCAGAATTTTCCAGAATTTACAGATTGCCAGTCCGGGCCTGGTCAGATGTCATTCCCCGCTCATTTCTTCTGTTTTCCTAGTTCCCTTGTATTACAAGCTTCCTGTTGAAACAAAATGATAGGTGTGGCATGTCAATCATTGCAACTTAATAAGATATAGTGAATAATATAATCTCTATTGTAGACTATAAGTACAAAGTATATTGTAAGTCACTACAGAGTTCCTGGACCATATATAGGCACAAAGCTAAGGGGCGAGTCCTTTTATACAGTTCATGGTACTCAGAGGTGACTTCCAGTTTCTTCATATTTTACAACAGGGGCACATTATTTGTTGTACTACATAAGTTTCAATAAGTCGTGACAGAAATAACATCACTGAGCAGCAAATATAACCAATGACATCACTAAGAACCATTTATATTGATATAATTTACAGGATATTTATGGTTTTTATTTATGGCTCTTGGGTTAAATTATTTATAATATACAGTTTGGTCATTCCCCTATAGGACCAAACTGTACATTATATCCTTATAAATGGTACTTTGAGATGTCATTAGTTATAATCGGAGCTTAGTGATATAATTTCTGTCACATGACTCATTTAAACTTGTATATTATAATAAATAAAGTACCCCCTGGTGTAAAATATGAGGATATCAGAAGACACCTCAGAGTTCCATGACCTGTAAAAAAGCATGAGGCCTTTGACCTTGTGCTTTTATATAGTCACAGAACTCCGAGGTCACTTATAATATCCCTATATTTTACAATAGGTGGTGCATTATTCACTATATTATGCATCACAGAATTTTGTACATTTTGTAAATAAAGCACCATTGTACCTTATAATCATCATTATTTCCCACTCAGACCACTGCCATCCATTCTCTTCCAGGTACTTTCTATCAACATATAGAAAATGTGCCATCCTGGTATTTTAATTTGGACACTCAGTACTGTGGGTTTATGTCGTTGCATCATTTTGTTTGGTTGTCCGGCACTGATGGGTCATGTATTATAGCAGGATTTAGGTTGGGCTGCTGGCTGTGGCAGGTTACTGTTGTTTACTTCTGAAGAGAATAGGTGGGCTTAAGGAGATTCAACATACTTGACACTGACTTTAAAGAGTCACATGAAAGTAGATATTTTGTTAGGAAGAGAATCAGAATAAAACTACAAGTGCCACTTTCATTTAATAGCTTGTTTTCAATTAACCTATTTGCAAGTATGCTGTAAATCTCCAAATCCACATTAGTGTTCTGTTTCTTCTCACATTAAGAACTGGAAATGCAAAGGGCCTTTTGTTTTTTTTTTTTTTGTTTTGTTTTGTTTTTATTTTTTAACAAATGTGTTTCACTTCCCAAAAGCTAAAAACTCATCACACTGGATTAAAAAGGAAAACAAATAAATATTTAATATGTCAGCACCTGTCGTGTAGTTTCGGGGTATTGCACCAGTGCCCATACTGGCTTCTGTCCTTACCAGCTTCATTAAAGAATAAAAGAAAAATAATAAGTCATTTCACACCCTGTCCAACCATTATATAATAATGGCAAGATTGCACGCAAGGGTATAACATTATGCCCATCTGCAATCACAGTCTCTTTGCAAAAATCTCAATTCACACTTCACATGCAGCTAACCCTGTTGCCATCTCTTCCCAAACCCATCAGTACTGCAGCTGCACAATTTCACAGCCTAACATCTTAAAATTCATCCCTTTGGCACCTTTGCATCACTTCAGTTCAAGAAATAGCATCCAGCCTGGAATAATTAAGCAGCACCCAGATGTTTGGTTTGCTCTCCTTAAACCATTTCCGAAAAATACTTAATTGGTCCTGTATTATTTCTCAATGCCATAAAGATTCATGGAAGGTGAACAACAGCCAGTCCCTAGTTTACGTTAGCCGAGTGCTTTGTAGTTGAGACTTGAACAAGACGCGTGATAATGAGTAGGTTGAAGGAAGAGAAGGTGTTATCTCATTAAGGTAATGAGTAAGATATGCCCACCATTACATCAGTTTGAAAATGTGGCAATTAAAGCGCCCTACATGCTCTCCTGAAGACAAGAGAACAAGACAGTCTTCTTGGAACCACTATGGTGGGTTAATATGTGTCATGTAAATGAATAGGTAGACTAATTCGATTTAATTTCCAAGTACAGCACCTTTTTGTTCGGATTTTGTTTTTATACTACAATTAAAATGTTGGCGACTAGAATCCATTCCTATAAGCTATGCTGTTGTTTGACACTCCAAGCGTCAAATTATACAAATGCCTTGCGCTTATATATACTGAAATCTTTAAATACAAACTGTATATCAAATGCAGAAAAAAGGGATATTTAAATTTAAAATCTATTTTCCCTGTGGTATTTGTGATATCTGATTTCAGGTCAAAACATGTGGAAACTACACAGCACTGAGAAAAAAACAGAATTAGCATTTTACTTTTTGAGACACTGAACAGATCATGTTTATTCTATGAAAATGGGTTTTGTGTAAGAAAAATTGCCTTGTCAAATTCCCTCTGGCAGGCATGGCCATAGACTTGTATGGGCAGTTTCCCAACTACCTACAAAAATATATGCACTCCGTATAAATATATATAATGAAATCACATTTAGGTAGAGATAGATAGATAGATAGATAGATAGATGATAGATAGATAGATAGATAGATAGATAGATAGATAGATAGATAGATGATAGATAGATGATAGATAGATAGATAGATAGATAGATAGATAGACAGACAGACAGACAGACAGACAGACAGAAAGACAGACAGACAGACAGACAGACAGACAGACAGACAGACAGATAGATAGATAGATAGATAGATAGATAGATAGATGATAGATAGATAGATAGATAGACAGATAGAAAGACAGACAGATAGATAGATAGATGATAGATAGATAGATAGATAGATAGATAGATAGATAGACAGACAGATAGAAAGACAGACAGACAGATAGACAGACAGATAGATAGATAGATAGATAGATAGATAGATAGATAGATAGATAGATAGATAGATAGATAGATAGATCCAATGCCCGTGTATATATTTTGATTGTGTATGTGTGTGAATGAGTGTGTGTGCATGTATACAGTATATATATTTTTTTAACTTTTTTTGCTGTTCAGTGCCATGTTTTTTAGAGAAAATACAATGGCTACTATATTTCTGGAAATATGGCTATTATAACTGGTGCTGAAATCAGAGCAGCCATTTCACTTTACTAAATGAGGTGGAAGGGTCACAATGTTTATATAAGTTCTAATAGAATTTTACTCTAATAAATGGATTTGTGGGGATGCTTAAATTATGTGAAAATAATTGTGCCTTATGCAAGTATAATTAGTTTTTTCAGCCACATCAGGACACGTGGGGAGCTAAATAGTGGTAAAAGGCAATTGGCAAGTTTACTCATTGTGAGGCGAGAGAAAGGCAAGACACTTCCCCCATAAATTGCTTTCAAAGCACAATCCTATGATTTGCTGACTGTTTGTCACCTCTGATTGTAAGTAACTAGAGTACAAAATACACTCGCAGCCTGGCTGTGAATGCTGAAAATATAAAATTGATATGTAAGTTCCCATTTATCAGATAAAGGGTAAACAAAGTAAAATTTAACAGCCAAAATATATGTTATTAAAATTGTAATTCTTTTTATTTATACATTTAATAAAATAATTAGACTATGCCAACTGCATTATGATGTTATTGTAACCTATAGAGATTGTATTCCTTTTTTAGAGAAAATCACCTCTTTGTGAAATTTGTAAATTTACTACTGGATAATGTTTGCCTATATGAGACTGCACTGCAGGCATTGTGCGGTGTTGATTTCTAGCTTAATTTCCTGAACAGCCATGTTGTTCCTGCCCCCAATTGTCCATTATGTCACTTTTTAGGGTCCA
This sequence comes from Xenopus tropicalis, assembly GCF_000004195.4. Lineage (NCBI taxonomy): Eukaryota > Metazoa > Chordata > Amphibia > Anura > Pipidae > Xenopus > Xenopus tropicalis. The sequence continues at coordinate 105,208,387 of NC_030680.2, read as the reverse complement.
TGCACAGTACACTAAGCACCAAATAAGTACTCATTTGCACCAAAGGGTAACTAGGGACCCGAACCTGCACCTGGGCTCAACCCCACCCAGGACGCACACTGTGCATGCTCTTACCTCAACCCCCCCCCCCCGGATGGCATGCAAGGTGTGTGCAGCAAGCTCCATTTGGGTGGGGTGGGCCTGGGTGCAGAGCCAGCTTTAAGGACACATAGGAGTAGTGGAAACAAATAAGTGTTAATGGTAGCAGTATGGTCAATGAATCAGTGAATTTGGCACACTGCAGTCCAGAAGGCATTTTTGTATTTCCCTCACCCATGGAAGAAGTCTGTGTGGGTTGTTGTTTTTAAAATAAAAAGTGCTGTGCTTTTGGTTTAAAAGCAAAATAACATAAAGTTGATAATGCACTTTCACCATTTGTTAGAGGCAGGTAAAGAGTGGAAGAGTGGATTTTGAAGTGCACTTTTGTCTAAACCTGGGGACCTGAAAAGTGGAGAAAGAAACTTAAATTCAGTGGGGAAGTGCCAATCCTTTACAGTCACACCCCACGCTGTCATATATTTGTCAGAAGTTCATTTTCTTAACCAACAACCACTAGTACATTTCCCTATGAAGCTGAGATATGGGACATGCCTTTACAATATGTTGTCTTTCCATACATTAAACCATGCCTTTCAGATATTTCACTATTGGTGCCTTAAGGCCATTTAAAGGACCATTAAGACTTTGGTTAGATGTCCTATTTTATATGAGCAATTCAGCTCTGTTTTATATTTTGATGAGTACTAAACCAATTGTATTCGATATAGATTTATAGACTATCTCTTATCTGCTACATAAACTTGAGCAGTTTGCCCTGTTCAGCTTGATCGGCTGCCAGCATGTCTACACAGCAGCTTATTTATTTCAACTATAGTTGGGTTTTTTTTTAAAGCACAGTTCTTACCAGTGCAGTATACCAGTTCATGATATTGAAATATTTTAATTTCTTGATGTTACTGGTCCTTCAAATTACAGTTAGAGAGAGAGTAATATAAAAGTTCAAATTTATGGAAATGTTTGAAACATTGAAACCTTTAAAAAATGAAGTCCACTGACATTTCGCACTTTATCTATACAACAGTCCAGAACAGATCAGAAGTTTGGAGCTGATTTAAAATAGGGCTTTGCTTTTTTTAGGAATGGTTAAACAATAATATGAATGTATGGGTTTCTGTACACACACATACACATGCACATATATATAAATATAAAAATATTGGCAGCAAATAAGCAGAACACCATAAGCCAGAGTTGATACCTGGGTGCTCATGCAGGAATCAAAATGTATTTTGTACAAGTGACGGCACTCACAGGAATTTTACACACATGTTCAATAATGGAGAAAAGTTTTTGGTCTATGAAATCCAAACGTTTCAGTCCCATGCTGGGACTTTCATCATGGGAAGCCCCAGTATGGGACTGAAACGTTGGATTTCATTAACCAAAAACTTTTCTCTATTATTGAACATGTGTGTAAAATTCCTATGAGTGCCGTCACTTGTACAAAATAAATATAAAAATATATATACATACCCAATACTTTCAGCTTACAACTTTGAGGTCAACAAATTGGGCCAAAGTTTACCCATATAATGCTTAGTCTTCTTTTTAGTCTTAACCCTGATAAGATGTACAAATGATATATTTCCACAAGTAACAAGTACTCTGTGGACTGTGTTTTGAGGGCCAATCAAGTACATTATTTGGTGATGATTTTTCATATTTAGCTCAGAAACCCACAATGCTTGCAAGAATTCATATACAAAATTGCTAATTCTATTATTACACTAAAATGATTTACATTTTAACTGAATTACCCATTTATGACATCACAAATAGTGTAGTCTGGACCTAAAATTTTTAACTGCATTACAGACAATCTTAAAAAACTAGAGAGTAAAGCAACAAACTGTTGTGATGCAAAAAAGCCCAGCTAAGATTGTAAGTTTATATGGTAATGCCTGTGAAGGTATAGGCATTCATCTCACTGGTTAACAAACAAATCAGCTTAGCAGCTGCTCCCTATTGTGCAGTTCTAAAGACAGAATGGGTATTTTCAGAATGAGGCATGATCTCCTCTGGTAAATTGTCATCCACAGATGTATAGCTCTATGAACTAAAAGTCTGATAAAAAATTAAGTTATTCAGTTAATATTGCAAGCATCTGTATTGAGGGGCATTATGAATGAGAAAGTCTATACAATAACTGCTTTACCTGTCTTTAGCAAATGTTCACTTTAACTTCAGTAAGTGATAGGTATTGCCTGTACATTTGGTTAATCAGAACAAGGTACTCATATGCACATTTCTACAAACATTAAGCAGACACCACATTACGTTAAGTTTAAGACACCTATCGAGACCTAGTCTGTGGTACGAAGTAACAGCTGTGAATTAAATGTATATGAAGAAACTGGGTCTGTATCTAGAGGCTAGAGAAATTAAGAAGGAATTCTGAGCCAAATATCTGAGCATAGCCTAGCACAGAGATGACTACAATCATCAGCAAGACCCCTGGGTGGAAAAAGCTATGGAAGCTTGTGTGAAATATATGAAAGGTGAGGTTTTAGTGTTCCAAATCTTGAGAGTGCCTATGTCTACAGACTCAAAAGCTATAGAAGTTAAAGCTGAGAGGTTACTGGTAAAATACTGTGAAAATAAATGTTATCTGTCTAAGGTCTTGTGTGTATTTGCCACTGGATGAACAGATCCAGTAGTACAGGCTTCAGCTAAAGAACTTGCTTACAGTTACAGCATATAATAATATCTGTGATATTTCTGTATGACCGATAAAATGTGATGTAACTCAGAACAGAAGTCATTAGGCCAGCAGGAGCCTACAAACTGACTAATATCAAGCTTATTTAGTCAAAATTATACATATACATACTGGCTGGCAATACTCGTCATTGTATGAAAAAATGGGTAATAATACGATTGGCTGCCATAAAAATCATTTGTATAGCTATAACATAATGCAAAAATTGAACTACATTAACTTCTGCAATTATATAGTATGCTAATGAACAAATTATTAAACAGCCCTAAAGTTTGCTATTTTTAGGTAACCATGGATAATATAGTAATGTAGTAATGCTGAAAAAACTGGAAGTACTACAGGTATTATTTAAAGAATTAAAGCTGATTGTCTAAACTAGTCTTCCCATGCCAACCTATTTTGGCCCAGGTTCACCAAGGGGGTACATGATTTTTGTTTTTGCTGGGTATGTGACAGGGTCAAAGCTTCAAGACTGTCCCCACTAGAACAGCTTCACCTGCTCCCACTATGTCATCCCCAGAAGCATCTGTGACTCCAGGGTTCCATGTTACACTCCTACAATCATTTGTCTTTTACACTAATTCAGTAGCAGTTGACCCTTTATGAAGGTGGATAATTTTATCAGGACTGTTGGTCAATTGGTCGTAGTTACTATCACAGCTTGTCTCACAGAAAAATTCAGACTACATGACACTACAAATTTCACACAAAAGATTAGAATGTCTACCACCACCACCACATCATTTTCATACAATAATGTAGTTCATGCTCTGACATGCCAGACTCTGTTGTTTCCTAAATTACAACTTGTATTTGACAGTATCAAGAGACACATTGGGATCCCCTAAATCTGACCCTATTTTGTAATACAGGACATTCAGTGATATCTCATCAACATTTTTAACAGCCGCCATTGGAAAGTTTGTGAATTGTAGAAAAATTTGAAATGAAAACTTTTACTGTTCAAGAAAATCATATAACCATCCAGGCTACAATATCGATGAGTTGCAAAATCACCCTTTCCATTTTCTTACAGAGGCTTAACAGTTATGTCAAGTCTTTTCCTTACAGTCCTACTGCATTGGGGAGGCTATGGCCTGGAGGAAAGGTCTTTGTAGCCTGTTCAGAATGTCATTATGGATTAGATGGTAGAGAAACATAAATCCCTTCTTTCTTTGATAAGCCTGGCCATCCTGTAACAGATGATCACACCTAGGGGGAAATTTGTATTATGCAACATAGTAAATATTCTTATACTAATTATACTGACTGACTACTTCTTTTTCCCCCTTGTAAGATCATTATTTGTGACCCAGCCTGCCTTATTAGAATCTATCCCAATCTATTTAAGAGGTCTTTATATTCTTCTATGTGACCTGGTCTCTCCTGCTATACTTTCTGCCATTTCTGCCTTCAGCTAATCAATTTGCATAAATGTGATCAGCTCATCTACTGCACCAGGAAAAGTGCCATATGGCTCCAGCTCTCTGTCTGTTGTCATCCCCCCCCCCCCCCCCCCCCCCCCCCCCACTACTACAAATCATGGAGGCTTATACTGATAATTTGCTTGTAGCTAAACTGTCCCTGCCACTATAAGTCTATTAACTCTGGACTTAGGATACCCTTATATATACCCTAATATAATACTCTAACAGTGCCCCACCCTAATACCGCCTCTGCCAAAACCCAGTGCAACTCAGCGAGCTGCTGTTCCTTGTATACCCACATCTGTACTACCCTAACTCTGATGTCACTGGAGGGGGTGGGAGAGACAAGATTATGTATTAAAGACAATGGTAGACAAGGGGAAGAGGAATAGAAGAAAGCTGTGGGCAAAAGTTGGCTCACCACTCTGCAACCTGCAAAAAAAGTGATTTGCTGCTCTAAACCAGCCTATATTGGCATGCCCTATGCATCCATAGTACCACAGTCTCCACAAACAACCTTTAAGATATTTGAAGGATTCCACCAAGACAGGAATCACTTTCAATGGTTTAAAAACAGCCAGTATTAAAATAATGTTAGTTATGAAAAGCAATTTAGCAGAACTATTGACTTGTTCTAAGATCTGGCAGATATCCTATTACTCCTAAGGATCTATTTTCTTCTAAAGTTTGACTATTCCTGGATAAATCACATGTATAGTTAATTTTGTAAGTGAAAAGTAGAAAACCACTACTGCAGCAATCAGTGTGCAAATGTCAATGCAGTGTTACATTTTATTTCATAAACTTTAAAACATATGAATAAAGAAAAATGTAATAGAAATAGAAAGTAAAGGTCCCCATACACGCTGAGATCCGCTCGCTTGGCGAGATCGCCAAGCGAGCCGATCTGCACCTGATATCCCCGCCTACGGGTGGGCAATATCGGGGAGCGTGTAGTTAAAAAAATAATAATAATTTAATCGAATTATACTGGCAGCAAGGGGCAGTCGGTTCAGGGACCCCATCAACGAGCCAATGCGGTCCCCGATCCGACTGAATTTTCTCACCTGGCCGATCAAGATCTGGCCAATTTCAGGCCAGATATCGGTCGGCCAGGCCCCTCGTTTCTGCCCCTACACGGGCAGATAAGCTGTCGAATCAGTCCAAGGGACAATGCTGATCATTTCCTGATAATTGTCTCTACATGTGTTTTAGCACAATCAGTTCTCATTATTGTCTATGGCAGGGTATTTTCTGGTATTTAGTGGCTGCGACAAGTAGCTGCTACTAAGTTAAAAATAATTTAATCGAATTATACTGGCAGCAAGGGGCAGTCGGTTCAGGGACCCCATCAACGAGCCAATGTGGTCCCCGATCCGACTGAATTTTCTCACCTGGCCGATCAAGATCTGGCCAATTTCAGGCCAGATATCGGTCGGCCAGGCCCCTCGTTTCTGCCCCTACACGGGCAGATAAGCTGTCGAATCGGTCCAAGGGACAATGCTGATCATTTCCTGATAATTGTCTCTACATGTGTTTTAGAGTTTTAGTTCTCATTATTGTCTATGGCAGGGTATTTTCTGGTATTTAGTAGCTGCGACAAGTAGCTGCTACTAAGTAGTCTTCACCCTTAGTTTCAAACTACAATGCTATCAGTACAGTTGCTGTAAGCCACACAATGATATTATTCAAAGAAAATAGCTTTGATGTATACTTAACCAGATGCTGTGGATTATTTTTAATCTGCCTACAAACAGAGCACTGTGTGCCAATGACTGATATAAGACTGAGTAAGGTCATACTTATACTTGGAATGGCTGTTTAACATTGGTATAAGTCCAGTTATTGGCTTAAACCTAACTAATAGTAAGAACAATGACAGACTTTCAGTGCACAAAACTGATGTTGCCATAGTGCAGATCAATATAAGTGTCTTTAATTGTAAGGATTAAAATTGCACTTACAAATATAAATTATGCAGCACCATATCAATTAAATTGATTGCCAGTCATAATTGTCGAGCATTAGCTAACCCAACATGCACTCCCACCTCGACATCTGCTTGTGTCCAGGGGTTGTTGCCTTTTTTAATAAGGGTTAACCACAAAATAACTTTCTAAGGAGCCTGCACCCCAGGCTGAAGACTTTTGATTTACTCCAGAGTATGATTTGGTAACTTGCAACTGAATCATCTAATAGCTGTATGGGATTGGTAACATGATTAAGACATCACAGTTATTCAGAGTTTGCCCTTTAGTCTTTAAGCACATGTTACTATGCATCAAGATGGCTAAAAATCCACATACAACAATTTGCCATTTAAAGCCTGCCAAGATAATATAGAAGTCTATGGCAGATGCCAAAGCTTTAGAGGTCTTAGATTTTTGATGCTGTTCTTTTGTTTGACAATTTGAAAAAATTTACTTTTTCAGTTCAGACTTTTTAGCAAATATCAGACATTCGTGGAAATGAGTTTATTCCAATTTTTAAAAGTACAAAGTTGAGAAATATTAGAGTTTTAGTAAATGTGCTCCTAAATGTCACAATATTACATGGCAGCTCTGGAACCAGTGTAATTTGCTTCAGATTAATAATCAGCCCTGTAGAATCAGTTTATATGAGAGGCCAACCTATTTTTTTTCTGCTTGATGATTTGCAACAACCCCTAAGCTTAGTTTTCAACAGCTGCCCAGAGCCCACTGAGCATGTGCAGTGTCACTGACACTCCAAACAATAAGATAGTGAGTTCCTGTGACAATTGTGAAGGCCTGGATCATTACTGTTATATCGATACTGAGCCTTTAGGCTGGTGCAGTAACCTTAGTGTATAAATATGGCATTTTTAACCATATTGGTTTTTAGAGTTTACTTTGAATCCCATTGGCAATAAAGCTTTTAATAGGAATTAATACCACCGGATGTGTATAAATAATAGCCCATAAAATAGCCAATGATTTTTTTCAGGAAATGGTAAAATTACCCTTTTAAAATATGTTAATATCAACCTGTAGTCAATCAAAACACTAGTTTTAAGACCACAGTTTATCTCTTTTTTCTTTCTCTTCCAAAATGCCTTTGTGCACAAATAATGCTTTGGGCACTGAACATTAATGGCCCCTCCTTTTGCATACAGACCATACAGACATAAAAGGAGAGATAAATTCAGATTAATCTAAAAAATATAGATGCAAACTCTAGCACTAATTGCATGGGGTCAGATACATATTGTACCCAGTACAGCACAAAGAAATGTTTGCTAAGTGATTGAGATGTCTCAGAAACTGTACACTGAGTTCTTGAAGTGCTGTTTAATTTAGTGTATTCCATTCTCGGAGCACATGATATGAATATATAGGGAATAATGTACCCCATAATTACAAATATATTTATGTTAGAAGTCACTAAGGAGTTCTGTCACAATATAAAACTAAGGCCGCGGGGCAAATGTTTTTGTACAGGTCATAGGACTACAAAGTGACTTCTAAAATCCACATATTTTCTGCAGAGTGTACACTGGTTTTTATTATACAAAAGCTTCAGCGAAACATGTGGCACAGGTGACTTCACTAAGCACTGAATATAAGTGATGACTGAACACACATTATAAGGATGTATTTTACAGGTTATTCAAGGCTTCTGTGTATTATTGTGGTATATAGACATGCTCTTCAGTAAACCATACTAAAAATGTAGTTTTTATCCATACAGAGGTTTCCTGGTTAAAGTACCAAAGCTTCTTTTAGCATGCCCCTTTGACAAATTTGTGCAAGTTTAATTTAATTTAAATGAGCGGAACTTCTTACTAAGCTAAGTCACAAATAAAATATGTTGTGATATATGGAGACCAAGTATTGGCAGGTAGTGATGGGCGAAATGTTTCGCCAGGCATGGATTCGTGGCGAATTTCCGCGTTTCGCCATTGGCGGATTGTTTCGCGAAACGTATGAAAAAATTTGCAGCGGAAAAATTCGCTGCACGTCCAAAAATTGTCGCTGGCGTCAAAAAAGAATCGGCGCAGGCATCAAAAGAATAGCCGCGGGCGACAAAAGAATAGCCGTGCGACAAAATAATAGCCACGTGACAAAATAATAGCCGCGGGCGACAATTTTTTTTGCTGCACGTCATTTTCGCCGTTTCGCGGATCTTTTGAAAGATTCGCAAATTTTTCGCCGAAGTGAAACGGAACAGATTCTATCTACTATCGTATCCAGGATAGCAACAGATAGGATAAAGGAGATCCTTAGTGCACAGTTGTAACGCCTGTTTTAACCAAATTTTATTTACACATTATTATGACCAGTGGTTTTTTTTTATAGAGAAGGGTACTGCATAGCCTGGGAAGATTTGTCTGTGCTTTATAAATAAAGCCTCTGACCAAGGGGTCAAGTGGTGCAAAGGCATATTAAATAAAAATAAACATTAAAATCCCTCTTGCTCATTTTTGCTTATTTTTTTGTCTTTCAGACTCCATTTTTAACATAGGTGTACCAGAATGTCACAGACAATGGTTACTGTTTGGGCTATATGAAAAGCATGAGGTATGTATGGACCTTAAGCTCTCTTAGTTTATATGGCTCTAATTAGACTGACCCCTCTGTCAACTGTGTGGTGGGTGGAGGGTTAATCAGGGTAATGAATGAGGGACCATCGGATGGAGTATAGAGGGCTTAAAAGCAGGGATGTGGGTGACATATCTGCCAAGGGACAAAAGAGTTGCAGTAACTGGCTGTATGTGGTTCCAGCAGTGTTAGTATGGTACTAATGTGCCTTGTTATATACATTTATCTATGGCCAGGGAGAAGCCTGTTCTGCAACTGAGCTTCTATAAACTGGCACACAAACACTGACATTTAGTAATTCACATCTTACACAAAAAATGCAGCTAGTGATGTTAGGAATTATTTTCATTTTACTATATATTCGGAGCTATTGAGCAAAATCGCAAAATATTTTTGTTATGGAATTTTTCAGTATCCATATCTCTGGAAAAGCTTCACTATAATGTTTTGCCCATTTCTGTCTCGCTCCTTTCAGATATCCCTGTGATATATTTTTGTAATTAGAGACAAGATGAGACCATTTCTGATCTTTTCCAATATGCCATGTTATATGATTGTTTCATAACCTGATTCCTTACAGATGTGAATTTCAGAAAGGGTAGACATTTGGAAATTAGGGAACTATAGTGGGTGCGTTCAAAGGACTTAAATATCAAAACTAAATTTAGAATGTCAAAGTACATGCAACATACCAAGCTGTCATGAAATTACATGTTTTATGTGCAATGACACTTGGGGTGTTTGATCAACACAGCCAGCCCAGGGGAAAATGCAGAACCCCTTTCCCACTGACTTTCCATTCTTTTGAATAGGACTTGTACTGCTTAATGGCACAATGTAGTGTGTTTCAAAATGACTATTGCCCAAGAAAAGACAAGATACAGCTTGCCACAGAACAGCAGATCTACATTCAAGAAGAACAGCAGATCTCTGAACTCATCTCTAGGTACCATCCAACCCGCTTGTTACGCTCCTCTACTGACCTGCTCCTCAACTCCTCTCTCATTCCCTCCTCACACGCTCACATTCAAGACTTTGCAAGGGCTGCCCCCCTTCTCTGGAATTCGCTCCCACAAACTGTCAGACTTTCTCCCAATCTCTCTGCCTTCAAGAGATCTCTAAAAACACATTTATTTAGAGAAGCTTACCCTAATCTAGTTTAGCAATACCCTGTGCCCCACCTCTCACAACTCTGGTCATGCCCATTCCCACACCTTGTGTCTCAACCCTTTCTCCTTGTAGATTGTAAGCTCTTTTGGGCAGGGCCCTCTTCACCTCTTGTATCGGTTATTGATTGCTTTATATGTTACTCTGTATGTCCAATATATGAAACCCACTTATTGTACAGCACTGCGGAATATGTTGGCGCTTTATAAATAAATGTTAATGTAATGTAATATAATGTAGGACAAAATAGCAGATCTACATTCAGTTCATAAGATTCACTAGCAAAGTGTTTTATTCTCACTGAGAAGATCACAACCTTCTAAAAACCCTGTATGCCATATGCCTCCATGGCTCCGTCCAGTACAATTGTGTAAACAATGGTTTTCGTTTGAGATTTGTGACATCTGTGACAAAATATTTGCGTAATCTCAGCCATAAAGCATTGTCGGGCTGTTGCCCTGTGATTTTTTTCCCCAGAGACTTGCGATCCAGTCACGTAATAGCAGGCAATATACTACATATTTTAGCACAAAAGTTGCTATAACTTTTCTTTGTATTAAGACTTAATCACTTTTTCCCAACGCTTCTTCACAGTAAAGATGACCTGCTGCTTTTTAGCAAAAATAAAAACTTAGTGATTACATTACAGAATAAATCCTCTCGGGAGTAAATGGAGCTCTACTATTAGTTACCCAACCAAGTCCTGTGAATAAAGTGTTTGCGCCACTAAATTTACACTTGGTTGCGTCATTCTAATATTTAGCACCTTCTCTGTATAATATAGTACTACAATATTATCTATATCTATCTATATGTCTATATATCTATAGCTATTTATGTTTCTGTAGCTATAAAGTACTACAGCCTGCGCAGCATTCTAACAAAATAGTATTATGGTGGGTCACAGTCGTGCATTGTGTATACATATATATATATATAAGAACCCAGAGTTAATCCGAGCAATATGCAGCCCCTAGTTCTCTCCGTTAGACGTTATTATAAAATAATTAATATAAATGGTTGTGTTTCTCTATAAGAGTCAATAACATATGGGCCCACAATCCTGGTTGTTAGGCGAGTAGCCCAAAGCGCTGCGACACGCTGTCCTGCCACTGAGCCGGCGCTGGGAGCTGTCTCTGGTGCTGGAATTCCCCCAAGCCCCGGGCTAAAGACACTGCCCTTTCTCACAGAGGCGCACAGTCCTCCGGAGCTGAACTTTTATATCTCTAATGGGTGATACATGGGGACCGGCCAAGGCACCTATAGGCTCATGGCTACACCCAATAGGCGAGTAGAGAATGGCCCCCACTGACACAAGTTCGCAAGCACTCACACAGGAGCTGAGAGGCACCCAGACATTCACATTTAGGCTACTGATATAATAAACTATAACATTTAGTGTTATAGTTTTTAATAACAACTTATAACATTGTTTTTAATAAACATGCCCCATTTTATTGATGGAAAGTTGCACACGGTAGTGTTGTGTGTGTGTCAGTGGGTGTGCGGGAAAGGGACAATTATCTTCAAATTCTGGAACCTGTCCTGTTTTAATGGGAAACCGAAACTTGCTGCACAATTGGGGGTGAACATTTTACAACAAGCTGTGCTGTATTTGAATTTCGAATGAAGTTAAGTATATGAAAGGGGAATATCCTTAACTCGCACCTGTACTAAAGTGGAATGTTGAATAAGAATACAAATATATTAGCTGAGATCTATTAATTACAGCCGTACATTGCTGGCAAAGTCCCATTGGTAAAAAGAATGATCACCAGGACGATTAAGTAACAGTTCTCAGGCATTCTCAGTTCTGCGACACTCTAGGCAGGAATCGCACCGTTGGGTTCAGCCTTGGCAATGCTCATACTTGCTTGAGGCAATAAATCAAAGAAACTGTGATCTCTTAGAAATCCTGTAATAAGCATGTTTGTCAAGCAAAAATTTACATCGGAAAAAATCACATTTTGTTTGCAGTAAATGTATTTTTCTTAGAAGAAAAAGTGTGTAATTAAAACAAAGGAGCACTAGATTAAATGGCTCAATTAAATAGCAAGATAGATAGATAAATAGATAGATAGATAGATAGATAGATAGATAGATAGATAGATAGATAGATAGATAGATATAGATAGATAGATGATAGATAGATGATAGCTGATAGATAGATAGATAGATAGATAGATAGATAGATAGATAGATAGATAGATAGAATGCCTTTTTCACAACAGGGAAATACGCGGTGTGTATTTAACTATGTAAAAACAATACGATTACTTACGGTAAACTGGTTTCTCCCTAATTGTTTATTTAGTTAATACTAAATATCTTGTAATCTTAAATTATCTGAAATATACTTCTTTCCGTTTGAAGCTGTCAGTAAGGGGAATTGTTCTTTCATTAAATCGTTAATATATATCTTATTAACCTTTTGTTTCTAAGCTCAGAATAGACAGAAACATGCCAACCAAGTATTATCCCTTACAATGCATAGCTGTATCCTATATAAATGTATACAGTCTGTTGTGTTTAGGAGAAATCCGTTGTAAGTGAAAGCTTTTGCCTGGCAATGCGGCTTTCTATGGGCTGCCTTGGTTAAGCTGTACGGTCCCGGCTCAGTGTAATTACTGCAGCTACAAGGATACAAAACGATAGAGGCGTTTCTGGGAGTTCTGTCCCCTTTTGTTGGACTGCTGCAGAGGTCAATATGGTTTTAACGCAAATTTATTAGCAGAGAAATCAGCAAACCATTCCCTAATTAGCAAAGCCTAAATAAATGTGCCCGGGGGCTCCTTTTTTTGAGCAGGTTTTTTTTTTTTTTTTTTTCAAAAAGCCACAATGAAGGTCCAACCTACTGAAAGCCTCAAAGGATCTCATAAGATACAAGTCTATGAATCTTTTATAGGTAATTGCTGTATATCTTTCTAATTTTATGGAAGGAAATCTGGTCTTCACCTTGAAAGGTTTCAGCTTATTATTTCTAACCCTCACACATTGTAGAAGGATCAGCCCTACAGTGCAGGGAAAACTCCAAACTGTGAGGACTCTTTTCGCTTCCCTAATTCAATAGAATACAGTCTTTTTGTTAGTGATTCCCCTTGCTTTTAATAGGAACTTTCCCTAGATTTATATCTGCCCCACATAATTATATATTCTCAGCACAGCCCCTGAGATCGTGGAACATAACTAAAATAGCAGAGGATTTCGTGTTGTTTTGGGTTTCGATTTTTCAACCAATCTGTTTCTTGCTTTGCTGTCATTAACACAACTTATCGCAGTGACTCGACCCCTTTTTTCTAAAAATACTTTTACAGTAAGACGTTTAAGTCGTCCTTTCTTTAAAGGGGGTGGCAATTTTAAGCTATTAAATATTAAGTGAATGCTTACTTGTTTTTAGATCAAAAAGCTTTCTTTAATCTAAATTCGTGTGATCGTGTGTCTCAAACATTTGCTTATGTTTTGCATTCGTCTGAAAGAGACTGGTTGGTGTGTTTTTGTGAGCGCATAATTGTGTGCTTTTAGCAAACTGTATAGCTTTTGTTTTGTGTTTTGCTTACTATGTGTGTTTGTGGCTGTTTCTCTAGTAATTCTAAGTGTCACTTCTGGTGACCTATTCTTTGTGCTTGTATTTATACTGTATATTTGTTGCCTTAAACCTATCCTATGTAATGATTCACAGGCAGTGAGCATATGGATCTGTGCAGATTCCTATTTATGGCTAATATATAGGTTCCCATCAATACAGGGATTGCGTGTGTGTGTGTGTGTGTGTGAGAGAGCCTGAGTGTGTATGTTCCCTTGGCCTACTGTATATAATTGCTCACCCATGGCTTTCTTGCGCCTACTGTCTGTTGCCTGATCCCCCCTTCCCACAGAACAGCTGCCAGGCTGGGCTACATGTTCTCAGTTCCCAGGCAGGCCACCCAATCTAACAAATCACTCGTTTTGCTTATTAGCTTGTTTAAGATTCATAAAAAACGGGGACACACGGCAGCCGACGGCTATCCCTTAACGGCCTTTACTGAAGTCTTGGCTTAAAAGCAGGGCCCTTCTAACCCAGAATGAATGCATAATTCTCTTAAAGAAAGAAACACCAAACTAGCCATCTTTTTTCCCCAGTCTATGAAATAAATCCTCACAGTTGGAAAGAAATAAAACTCGTGTATCACATCAGGGAAATGCTCGATTAAAGCAACTAAGAAACAAGCAAAATCACATAAATGATGCAAATTTTAATTTTATTAAAACCATTTTCTCATGTCAGCAATTGTTAAAAAAAGATAGATTTTTTTTTTTTCGTTTACTCTCAATCACAGAGAAAAATCTATATCCTTCATCTAAGCATTTATTTTTGGACAGGGCCAAAGGACATGAAAGAAAATAAAAAGTAATTAACAAATAGTCGTGATTTTTTTTGTTTGTTTTTGGACCACATATAATAAATATGATATATCACAGAGTCTTTTCAAATGTACATTGATTTATATTAAGGAGCATGCCACTCGTCATAAGGAAAACGCTCACTAGAAATCAGTGCAAAGTTCCCGTCTCCTCCTGCTGGGTCGGTACCGGGCTGCTCATGCCGCTAAAGTCCTTCTCCGGTATCATTCCCAACAGTGACTGTATTCTGCCCTCTGCTCTCTGCAGATGCCCCTTGGGGGCCACTTCTGCCTCTCCTGAGTTCCCTGTGTGCCTGCCAGGTGACACTCCAGTGCCAATTGTAGGCCTAGTTCTTTTAAGTGGAAACGTTGTCTGCTCGGTGTATTTGGCCTTTCATGTATGGGGGATTTATCCGGATTCGCATAAAGTGGATCCTTTGTCTCTCTCCCATCACATAACTCCTCTGACTCCGGTTCTGATGTCTTTTTTTTGGATTACTGCAATGGTGACACTGTGCTGCGGTGATTAGATACTACTGTTTCACCGGTTGTGAGGGGTACCTGGGATTGGGTTTCCCAAAGGGTTAAGAGCTGGTTGACCTCCCGGGCCCAGGCCGTGGATAAGTACCCTGGGGACCAAGGGTCTCTGTAGTTGGGGGTGAGGGGCAGGGGGAGTCCTGTACATACTGCTGTACATGGCTGCGGCTGCTGCAGCCGCTGTGGTACTGTCCATACTGCTCAGCAGACTCGGATGATAGAAATAGGGCGATGGGAACATTCTCTGTAGGGCTGAATAATTGCCAGCTTCAGCAAGTAGCTCCAGTCCCACCGCAGTTTGCCGCTTCCACTTGGTCCTACGGAAATATAATTAAAAAAAAACATTAACAACAGAACTTTATTAGACACAGGCCATTCAGTCACAAAACAGCCAACAGCACACATGGCAAAAAGGGATAGTTAATTTAAACAAAAACAAACCTATGTCTATTTGTTTGTATTTTAGCAACGGGACTACTGGGCTTTTGGACCCTTACAGACACCAATCCATAACTATACTGATCGTTTCCTAGAGAGCAGGACCCAGTGCATCTCCCCAGCTGCTGTGGATTTACTTAAAGGGAAAATAAAAGCCGGTTAGATCCCTGTCCTTATCCCCAGCCGAGAGTAAATCTGCTCAAATATCAATATTTTCCGCAGGCTTTAGCACAAGCGCCTTGGTAATACTGTTCTTCTAGTCCTTAGTTCTACAATCAGGCAAAGGAATCGGCCGAGCTGATCTCTCTTCTGGGCTAGTTAAGTGTTTCGTTCTCCGCTAGATCAGACACTTACGGGGTGCATTGCATTCTATTGATTTTAAGGGGGTGCCTCACAGGTTCATAGAACATAAATATAAAACAGACGGTAAAGGGATTTAGCTAATTAAAATCCATTGTTGCATTTAGTTTGAAAATGAGCTGCATATATATGAATATCTTCTAGTAATTATTTATATATAAATCTGCATCATCTTCCGACTTCATTTATTTTCTTTGCCAAGTTTATTGTTTATTAAAGTAGGGTGCCCGTGAGCATGTGGGAAGCAGTAACACAAGGGGATGAATAAATAAATCCATGGCGCCCTATTTACATTGCATCAATGACACTAATCTTTCCTGGCAGAATTAGGGTGGCTGCAGCACTATGTAATGAGACAGAAAATTATGGAAAAATATTACTGGATTTAATTTGCTTCTCCATGCCCACCCTGCAATCTCCAGGCCCTACACAAGTTATGGGGTCTCCCTAACCCGCCCCCCTTGCCATTTGTTTGCAGTCGTTGCTTGATGGCTAAAAGTGCACCAGAGTAAGAGAAATTTGATCGAATTATTTTCTAATTGAATTATAAAAGGCATGTGTAGTGCAACGCTGCATAATAACTTTGCACAGGGATTTCTACCGACTGTGTTGCTGGGACACTAGTAATGTGTCCCTAGTTTGGAATCGAGATTTACCCATTATTAATTCATGTGTATATTGGTTCAGATTTGTTTCCATTTTCTTTGATGCCATTAATTAGCAGCAATTATCTCTCTTATATACAATTTGTAGGGTTTCCTTCTCTGCATATGATACGCCCACTATAGTACCCAGGGAAAGATCAGCTGAATTTGGGTCCCTTTTCTTAGATTGAATCTAAACATGAGTGGCAGCTATTTGTGCGCCCTGTGCTGGGACCTGCATCGCTAATGAGTCTGCGGGCAGAGTTGGCTTTTATTCACAGTGGAGCATGTTGCACAAACCTTGGCCCTGCAATATATTATGTACCCACCCCACTTTAATAGAACCAGCGCCTAGTATAGTTATACAAAACACTGGCCCTCTGCTATTATTTCCTTTGCCTTATACCTGTATAGATGTAAAGTGACCAAATGCCCCTCAATCCCCAGCCTGTCCCGTTAGCTCTTTAACTTGTATAAAAAGGTGATGCTCTTTCTGCCTGTGCCCCTCACTGTCTGTCCCCAGTGCCCTCTGTGCATCCCCCCAGCGCTCACCTCCTGTTCTGGTACCAGGTTTTGACCTGTGTGTCTGTCAGGTTGAGGGCTGCTGCCAAGTCCATGCGATCCTGAACGCTGAGGTACTTCTGTCGCTCAAAGCTTCTCTCCAGCTGGTTGAGCTGATGGTCGGAGAAGGCTGTCCTGGCTTTCCTGGGCTTCTTGGCTCGTACTGGGGGGCTCTCCCGGCTGCTTGTAATCTCCCGATCGCCCTCTTCTTTTGTGCCTGTAACCCAACACACACACGCATAAACCAATTAGATTGCCCAACAAAACTACTCAAAAAAATGTGCTAATCTAATTTTTCTCCTTTTTGGAATAACACAATTGACGCGGATAGATCTACCTTTCTATCTATCTATCTATCATCTATCTATCTATCTATCTATCTATCTATCTATCATCTCTGTCTTTCTATCTGTCATTTCTATGTCTCATAGTTACTGATGAATCAAGGGGTTTGACACCGAGTTATTGGATTTGCAATACGCATTCCAGGTGAGAACACTAAAATTTCCACATTCTATTTGTCAACCTTGTATTTTTGCTGAAATGAGGAGAAATCGATATGTCAAAACCATCTCTGTTTGTAGCAGTTTTTTCTCCAGCGCTCCTTTATCTTCCCTGCAGGAAGAACAATAATCTCTCTAATTGACCCACTGGGGAGGTTGGTGCACACACAAAAAAAAAGAAAGAAAAAAAGGGAAAAAAGAAAAAGAAAGAAAGGACAGAAAAAAAATCGCCAGGACTGACTGCACTTATTGTACATATGATTCTTGATCACTAATATGCAAAAATATGACTGCAACAATACGGATAATTATTTTCTTTATTCTAAGGTTTATTATGAGTATTAAGAGGGTGTTTTACTGGTCTCAAACTGGATAATTAGAACTGCACACAAGGCACCATGTTGTGATAGAATATGTATATATTTTTATTAGAAAAGCGCGATTCTTTTAATTAACACAGTGGTTTGCAATTATCAACCACGTATTTAACAAGGGATTAAGTGTAAATGAATTCATTATTGCATTTTTATCATAATTAGAATTTCTGCTTCCTGCAGATATGAGCCCTTTGTTTTATTTTGACAACACTGACATAATGCCAATTACATCTGGCACTAAAACTTTTATTCCGTTGGTACAATGGATTAACTAAAGCAAAAAGAAAGACAGACAGATAGCTACAGATAAAATACATAGGAAGATACAGATAAAAAGACAGACAGGTAGGTACATGCATTATGTACGCCGATAGATACATAGATATCCATCTATTCAGAGACCTATTTGATTTTATAGCAATACTTTTCTATAAACTCAAATTGCCTTGATCATTACCACTAAATGCAATCATTTGTTGATCATTTGTAATTACACCCGCCTGTATAATTAAATTAAAATCATATAACATTCTGGCTAACATGAGGGGAGCAGATATGCCCTAGGAATAGATCTAGTTATTTAAACCCGTTTTATTGCCGATGCTTCTTCTTAAGAACTGAGAATGCCAACCAGCACCGGAATGCAGAAGAATTGGGTTAAACAACTGATCCACTACGGATTTCGTTACTATTTCGTTTTCTCCCATTTATTGCAGTAATTATGAAGCTTCCTTCTGCCACTTACCGTGCCCTTTAATGTCTGTATGCAAGTCTTCCCGGATCTTCTCTGCTTTCCCTTTGCCATCTTGCATCTCCTGTTCTAGTTTGGGCCGGAAACTTTCCGAAGAGCCATTGCCTTCATGTTTGGGAGTGTGATGCGGGGAGGGAACCGTTGTGCTGTAAGGGGCGCAGGCAGCCAAAGGTTTGCTGTCCCCCAAAATGTCTTTAATGAGGAAGGAAGAGGTAGAAGTCCTAGGGGCCGAGCCGAGCTGGGGCGGCTGTTGCTGCTGGGGAGACTGCTGCTGAGTGGGGTGCAGGTGCTGCAAGTGCTGCGCTGAGTGATGGACGCTGTCCACTAGCCGGTGCTGATCTACCGGCTCCATAGTGACTGATATGGGCGAGGATGGCGAGCTCCCCACAGTGTCTATCTCCGAATCAGGTGACAGGGGCCCCTGGCCTCTAAAATCCGTAGCCCTGGCATCCCTAAAGTCTCCGCTGAGCATGCCGGGACTGACTGCGCCTGCGTTGGACAAAATCGTGTCTATCCCAAAGCTGGATCCTTCCATGCTGCTTCCCAGTCAGACACAAGTCTTCTTCATACCAATCCTCTCGGTGCAACTCTCTCTAATCGCTTCTCCCCCAAGAGAAGCACATGGGTTGCAAAAAGTTTAGCCGCTGTATTTCCTACGTTCAACGCAAGAACAAATAGGAATAATAGTGTATTGCAAAGGCAAGACAAACAAGGAGCTATAAAAGGAGTATAAAAGCACAAGTGAGACGAATGCAGCCAATTGAGAGCAAGAGTTGGAGCTGTGGCCCCAAACACACGTGTGTCTAATTGAATGTGCCAAGGCTGGATCCCCCTTTGCTATATGTCACCATAACAGCCCCACACACGCTGCCACGCAGGCTGCTCTCTTCCCTGTGGCCGTGGGCTGCTGCTTGAACTTTCTTTGGAAAGTTGAGGTTTTGCTCCCAGACGGTGCCTGGCGGACTCCCGGCCACTGCCGCTCTTTCCCTTGTAATCCTTCTCCTGTTGGGCTCCAGTGACTTCCTCCCGTGACGTCACAGACAGGGCAAGAACATCGCCCCGCCCCTCTCTGGTTCCTCTAACCTTTTGCATGAGGTACCTCTCTCCGCTGCGATTGGTCGCCCGAATGGGAGAGACTCGACGTTCTGTCAATCCAGCCTATCGCAATAGGCCTAGGATTCGCTTGTGCAGAGGAGAGCGGCTATGGGGAAAGGATGCTCTTTTTGACTGGGTTATCTCCTGGGTCGTTTTCCTTAATTTAAGGAACAATAAATTAATATGGGACAAGACATTTTAGAAATAGTACCAAGAAGCAACGAGAAACAATAACAGAAGACTTAAACTAATAAGACAATTTCCAAAGCAATATACCCAATGTTAATTCTAAAAAGCTAAAAATCTGTGCACCCTATAGAAATGAGAACCCAGAAGCCAGGAAGTTGTGTGTGCAAAAGGAAAGCAAGCCATGCCTATACTGGACATAACTTCAGCAGCAGCTTAGACTGAAGCCGCTACTCGAGTAAGTCATTGTGCTTGTTTGTCCTTCTCTATGAAAGACCTGCCTGTTCTTGTCTTGCACTAAATACTATTTCTTTATTGGGAATAAAAGGAGATGAGCATCTATGACGTTTTGTGTGCATTTCTTTTAATATCCATACACTGTGAGCAAAGTATAGATCCGTTTCTTTCGTAAGAAAATTATGTTTTTTTTTTTCTGTGAGATTTCTCAATAGAATTTAGGCGTGGGTATTTCCTAAATAAAGAATAGGGGCACCAATGTATGTGTACACCAGTTCGCCAATTCACCAGTGTATTTCTGGTCCAGCTGTTCTATGTCATGCTACATATTTATTGTCGCGGTAAAAATCCTACCAACCTTCTGAAAGTCTCTGTAATTTCCTTCTGGGGAGAGGAAGGCGATTTGTTCGTTAGGCAGAAAGTTTTCAGTATGCAGGCTGTATTGATGTTCTTTCTCTGCAAATACAAGGAGTACATCTGCAGAGACTTTCCCTTGCTTGGCACTATTTGTATATTAGCATGGCATGCTTGCCTGGGTAATTAGCCAATCTTAGTGTGTCAGTAGGAAGGGAAATAGATATGTGCATCCATTGGGACTGGGAAATAATTCCGTGCAGAGCATCAAGTTGTGTTCATTTCTTTAGGACAGCTCCAACCTGTCTCTTGCTGGATGTCAGAGCAAAGGCAAGTGCTTGTGACAAGGCTGCTTATTACTCCTGACTAAGTACCATGTTCAACCTAATTAGCAGAGTAATTATAAGGTGCTAATGAATGATTTCAAGTTACATTTTATTTGGAATTACCATTTTTAGGGATTCATTACATTCAAGGTAAAACCAAGCTGTCTGCAGATGCGTTGCCACCCTGATTAAGACCTACAGGCTCTGCATCTAAATGTGTGTAACGATGAGGGAAAAGAAAATATGTTTAACAACTGATGTCAGAGGCACTGTAAAACCATATGGTAACCCCGCATTACTGCATATCCATTCATCTAGAGAAAGCAAGTAGTGTAAATATATATATATTGTGTTTATATACATATATATATATATATATATATATATATATATATAGTGCTGAAAATTTTGTGGACTGTATGTATATATATATATATATATATACACAAACATACATACACACACAGGTCACAGTACAAGGCATTGGGCACTGACAAGGCCCAACTGACTGAGGATGGAGTGGGGCATTTGATGTTCAGTAGGACAAGTACCCGGGTGAGGTTGCGCATTTATAGAAAGGAACATTGAAACATTTTGTTTTGGTTGAACCACACCAAACTTATGTGCAATTTACCATTGTATTTTAGGGGTGATCTTGAGACTTAATGCGACCATCTCCGAAACTCACACTTATCTATTATCTCTGCCCTATAAAGTCGCATATACATATATAATGAATGTACCATGTTTCGTGCCCCTACAAGCACACTAGCACACAGGCATTCTCCAGCCGGGCAAACTCAAAACGCATTCTTTAAGGAGAATAACTGGAAGATGCATCGCAACAAATATAAAATAATCACCTGAATATCTTTGCACACACATATTAATAACACACACCCATATTAAACATATACACAAACACACAATTATTCACATACTATTTAAAATCATGAGTTCACGTACAGTTTGTCCACAAAATATTATTGTGCGTATGTATGTAGGTATTTATGTGTAAAAACAAACACACACAAACACGTACAAATGTAATATACATGTGTGTGTGTTTATACCTATATACACACACAAAAGACATTAAATATGCACATATGAAACATACAAACAGTACGTAAAAATGTGGCTTAAGGTTCGGGAAGACGAATAAGAAGAAATAGAATGGCAGCGCTGTTCCGGTATTTATGTAGCTGTAGGCAGAGGAGCAGGCAATCGCAGCGCTGCTAGGGGCTCACATAAATGCCATTCCTGTACAGCGCCGAGCCTGCGAACAAGGCAGGGAGTTGTCTCACAATCGATAACTGTGTTGTTATCAATTATTCATTCTGCTCTTCAGCATGTACTTGCTATGTACATACCATGGCCAAGCCTAGTTAGATCTCTAAAGGTGTTTATGCACATGTATGAAGGAAGACCAGTACAAGGGCCTCTATCTTTTCAATGTGAAAGCTGCCATAGAGCTCTCCTTGTCGACTCTGCTCAGTATGAGACAAGGTTCTTGGTGCTTTGGCCAAAGACACAGCTAAACGAGTTACAAAAAAATGTGATAAAACTAAACTTCCTATGTGTTTGTATGGTAACTACTATTTCTACACTATCTCTTATGGGATCCGAGTCTTTGAGCACTTAGTGAAACCATGGAATTGACCCAAAGCTGGGCTTCCTGAGCCTTTTCTGGTAACCTCATGTCCTCTTCTCAATAGATCATTTATTTTATGACACTTGCATCATTACCAACTTTATTTAGAAAGCGTGGCTTAAATATTGTTTGTATTTTTAAGACAATGTTTTTTAAAAGTCGCTTTTATTGGACAAACTCCCTTTTCCATTTTTCTCTGCGAATAAGTGGTCAATTCGGCGAAACAACTTACTACGAAAATGAAGGTTTCCAAAACCGAATTCCCCAATTAATGGCCTTATTGTGTAATTATTTGTTCTGTAGTTCGTTTGTGTCGGTGCTCAGTTGTGCAGTGTGGCATTATTAGATGTGACAAACTCTAACATTTCTGACATTTTTATCCTTTTTCTTAATCTGTGTCCTACACGTTTTCCCAGTGTTTTTGGCTTTGTATTTTTATACAATGTTTCATCCAGTTGTTGTTGAAGTCGCACTGATGTGTATGTGGCCACAAGGCGGCGTAAACTGGAGCTGCTTTAGGTGCCTGAATATGCCAGTAGGGTATATCGCTGCTTCTGAAATATGCTTATTTTGTGTGCAAGTTGCTTGGTTGGACCAAGTTTTATTTCTGACACATTGTGCATTTATATATATAAATATATCAATCTGTTCACAGTGACTATATATATATATATATATATTTATATATATATATATATATTGCAAATGCATAAATCTGTAATCTATCTTCCTTTTTCCTTTTTGAATATACAGAAGGCATTTTGAGAGAGTGTTTATCCAGTGTAAGTGTCAGAAGGTATTAATTGCTCATGATTAATTGATGTGTTTATCTGTGCATAAGGTGTCAAAACTCTAATGGCACCTACCCTTCCTCACACAAGCGGGTTATAAAAAATCTGATTCTTAAGATTAAACAATTAAACCCTTTTCTGGCAGATAAAGATTTGATTCAACCTCCCTACTGTGCATGTAAAGTTTCATGTAAACAAAAACATAAATATTACATTATGTGCTTCCACATTCGCTGATCTTTAAAACATACAGTATTGATTGTATATATTGTATATTGTATATATTGATTGTAGCTTAATGGGCATAGATAGGTAGACAGACAGATAGAAAAATAGATATTGTGAATGCCACAAAACATATTAGGGTCAGTATTATCAAAGAGTAAAGAGAATTCTATTAAAAAATGTAATTGACAAATTTTGTAGAGCATTTTCTGTTTGCTCATTTATAAATATGTCCTTCCCCTTTGATATAAATGTGTATTTAGAAAATCATAAACCACAACCAACACTACCCGCAGCTTTGGCCAAACCAAAATATGCTAATAAATAGCCCTGCAAACCCTTACCTGCTGAACTTTTATTAGCAGCAGCTAAAATATAATGTAATGTTTATATTAACTCCTTCCCCCCCAGACTGTCAGTAAAACCGACAGAGTTCAAGGCCAGCGTAGTTACTGGGATGAGATGCAGGCAGCTGCTCTTATAAAGTGCTCAGAGATTCCCCTTTACAGGACTGAAATGAAAACAATAAGATTTATTATTAGAGCCTCAACTTTTAGTAGTGTTAAAAACAATATAGCAGCACTTACAAAAATATATACAAAATATATATGTTCCTGGGAAGATGTTTAGTTTCTGGAGCTAAATGAATAACAATTATTTGCATTAGTGTTGGATTGACTTTTTTGTTTGTCTAAAATGTGTATAAACCTGCCACCTCTGTCCACATAGACACTGTGCTCATGTACCATGCCACTCTGCAAAGATAGGCTTCTTTTACTATGCATTCATATAAGCAAAAATAATCCTCATTACGTGTCAGTGTCCCGCCATGAAACAGGCATAGAGAGGAACACATACAAGCACACACACACACACACATATACAAAGCCATACACAAACATATATATATTCATCCCTCTCTACTATCCTTAATATTTTATGCCTGATGAAAATATGTCATTTTTAATTTTCAAGTTTCCAAATCTTACATTTTTTGCATAAATTAGTTAGACAGTAAATGGTATCAGCACCATTACAATTTGCCCCTGGTCATAAATACACCCTTGTCATCTTTGAGAGCACTGAATACACCTATATGGGCCAAACCTGTCCCCTGGTAAGCAGTTCAATGAATTAGCATTAGTGTTCTGCCTTAATAACACAAGTGTTTTAGTTATTGAAAAAAAGTTTAATACTAAGTCTTTGTGCTCTCGGCACACCCAGTGATGTTAAGGAGTAGGATTTTTTCATTTGTAAGTGGTTGTGAAAAATAAGGAAAATATTAGGGACTTTTACAGTTATTATTAGCACTATTAATGCTGGAATTTACACTATTTGAAATATTATTTTTCATAAAAGGCGGGTACTCATGCACTTAGATATATATATATGTGTGAGAGTGTGGGAAGGAGGGAAGTTATGGTTTCATCTCTAATATATATATATATATGTATGTTTCACTCACCCAGCAATATTAACACCAAAAGTGTTTTGTGCATTTGAATGATCATATCACAGATAACTGACAAGTTCAAGTATCAGCACATGTATTTTCAACGTTAGCACACTGTTTCGTGAATTTAAAGGTTATGGGCTGGAATCACTAATGAGCAATGACAATCATCACCTGTCTGTCATAGCATTGGGAGTTATTTTCTCTATGATTATGACTCACAATGCGCTGAATCTTTTTGTTGTTAATATCTCTTGGGGAGGGAAATTTGCTACAATATAGCCTTCTCACACCCAAAACTGACAGCACTGTAATCATTAAGCATTGAAACTTGGTTTTTAAGCAATATTAACACATAAAAGTACCATCAGGTCAAACCAGGTGTTCTAATTAAAGCCTGCATTGTATTATTAGATGCAGGGATCTTTACACGCAGGCCATACACGTGTTTGTATGTGTGTGTTAGTTCAATAAAAATGATTACTATGTCACAATTTTAATAAAAGCCATTTTGGTACCCATAATGCATTGTTGTACCCACAAGGCACTGTGGGTAATGGTTTTACATTTTACAATACAGGTGCATCAGAATCTTGATGCTGTTTTCTATATTTTTAAAGATGATTCAGTAATGGGTATTTGTATACGGGGTCCCTTGGAAGCAGTTATTAGCTGCCCCAGTATCAGCTCTGGCCTGGTTCTTAATTTATTAGAGACAGACACTGGAAATGACTTTTGTTTGGGTAATGAATGGTGTGCTAATATCCCTAGTAACACTTCAGTGGCAATGATTCTGTTTCTATCTACTAATTGCAAAGCAAAGTTATAATAAAGAGCAAATAAAACACTGAATAAACATTGACTATTTTGCTTTGTCTTTGAGGACTTATCTGCTTCTTCTCCCAACCATCATCCCTTGCAATTTAACGAGAAGCCCCCATGTGCAACCCTAATTTACCTGGGGCATTGATCTGACATAGTCTTCCTTCTTCAAGTTCTTTTTAGGCAAAGCACAAGCATTGTACATTTCCTTAGGGTGCACATCAAGTACCCTGCACTCTAAACACTGTCTTTGTGCTTCACCAAACACCTGAAGAAGGTGGAAAGAAGAAGCTTCCATGACACAGGTGGCTATCAGAGAGTTACTTTTGAAAGTTACACATTGATTGGAGCCCTTCATAGATCTCCATTGCCCTCACACACATACTGACTGGCATCTAAGCAACAAATTAGTGAGGCTACCCACCCACAAGATGTGTATTGGCTGGCATCTTACCATACAAAATTCTGCACAACTTAAGGAACAAATTCACCTAGATTCACAGCAAATTAATGCCCCCCCCCCCCAATTTAACAGCACTTTCCTGAGCATTAGGAAAATGTTGACAAATTTATCACAAATTGTCATTTTGTCGCAATGTGTATGTGTTTTGATCAGTCAAACACAACAATTTTTTTAGGGTGTGCTAATGCTGTGCCGCAGTACTAAGCACTGACACCCATACTAACTTCATCTTCTGTGCAAATTGTATGCAGAGATTAATGATTCATGTAATCATTTTTTGTGGTTATTCTGCATATAAATTGTTTAACGGTAATTGGCGGTATTGTTCTACTGAGTGCTAACTATTGGTAAATCTTTAAAAATGATAAACTGGCCCTATATGTCACCCTAATGATAAACTGACCCAATGCAGTATGTCACCTTTAAGTGGCTTATGGCTTCAGTCTGTAAGAAGAGTCACAGAGACCCTGTGCCCTAAACCTAACAGAAATAGTCTGTGTTTATTTAAGGCTTTAATTGTCCTTTAACTCTTAACAAAATGTTAAGTGAACTGTGCTTTATGTCAATGGTATTAGCACTGTAACCTAGAGTGATGGTCCCTGTTCTCTAGTCAATCATACCCTATATGTCAGAGCTTAATGAGGTAATAATGACAAGTAGTAGCATTATAACCACTAAGCTAATTGTAAAACTCAGTGTACAAAAACTGATATAAGAGTGAACCCTAGTGCCGAGTCAAGTCACACATAAAGGAATTATACATTAAACTGCTCCTTGCTATAGGCCAATATTTCCTGATTTGTTCTTTTGATAAAAAATATCTTGCAGTTATCTGACATTGTAATGTTTTCATAAGAACAGAGATTTATATTAAATCAAGGGAAGAGAGAGTGGCTGCCCATAGGGACGTGGGGCCACTAAGTGGTATTTTTGTCATTATTTCTTAACCCCTTTCTTTCACTTAACATTAGATTTTAAGTCAGCTTTACCACAGGCCATGATGTGTGAGTTATTGAAGGAAATTCACTAAATGCTGTTATTTTTTCCATTCTTACCATTCTCAGTAATTTTTCTGCAAGGTGGAGAGAAGGTGGAGAGACTATTATATACCCTGTTCATATGTTTCTGATCCCTAAAATAAACCAACAGAGTCACTCATTTACATACTGTACAAACAGACAGAATTAGAAACACTGTTACTGAACAATTTACAATTAAAAGTATTATACAAGTATAGGATCCAGTATCCAGAAACTCTTAATTCAAGAGGCTCCAAATTACAGGAAGGCCTGTATCTCCCTCAGACTAATATTTAAAAACAATTTCCTTTTTGTTTGTAATAATTAAACAGTTCCTTGTGCTTATTCTAACTAAGATATAATTAACCCTTATTGGAGACAAAACAACCCTTATGGGTTTATTTTATTTTTATATTTTAGTAAGCTTAAAGTATGGAGATCCAAATTATGAAAAGACCTCTTATCCAGACCCCAGGTTCCAAGCATTCTGTATAGGTATGGGACCTATTATTCAGAATGCTCAGGACCTGGAGTTTTCCAGATAAGGGATCTTTCCGTAGTTGGGATCTCCATAACTTAAGTCTGCTAAAAATCATTTAAACATTAAATAAACCCAACAGGATTGTTTTACCCCCAATAAGTATTAATTATATCTTAGTTGGGATCAAGTACAAGGTACTGTTTTATTATCACAGTGAAAAAGGAAATCATTTTTAAAAATTAGAATTATTTGCTTATAATGGAGTCTATGGAAGATGGCCATTCTGTAATTCAGAACTTTCTGGATATCGGGTGTCTGGATAAGGGATCCCATAAACATCCCATAGTCCATTTGCAAAAAGGGCTATTTAAAAGCTATTTGCTGCTTTGAAATGGCAGTGTGGAAATACGTTCCTTGTTCTGCTATCTTTCTGATTATTTATGATTGTATTGTGCTGTTAAATATATAACTACAGATGAGACCTGTGTGTTTTCCAGAACAGGCAGGGAAAAATTCCTTTAGGGCTCTGGCACACGGGGAGATTAGTCGCCCGCGACAAATCTCCCGTGTCTCGGTCGACTAATCTCCCCGGATTGCCATCCCACGCGGCGGCGCGATTTCAGTGAGATTGCGCAAGTTTCCTCTCGAGGCAACTTGCGCAATCTCACTGAAATCGCACCGCCGCGTGTGCCATCCCACCGGCGACTTACACTTTCGCCGGTGGGATGGCAGGTGATGGCAACTCGGGGAGATTAGTCGCCTGAGACACGGGAGATTTGTCACGGGCGACTAATCTCCCGCCCGTGACAAATCTCCCGTGTCTCAGGCGACTAATCTCCCCGAGTGTGCCAGAGCCCTTAGAATACAGTATTTAAATAAAATGAAGTTATTTTATCTTTCTCTGGATTCACTGAGTAAAAGATTTTTCCAGTCTAAGCAAATATGTATCTACAATAAAAGTAAAATGTAATATAAGCGTCATCTCATGGAAATAAGAAACTTTTGCATATAATTAATTACAGGTTTTGTACTATTTCTGGAATAATCGAGTTACTGTTCACTCCTCCCCCTTTCAATGCAGCTTTGTGTCGGGGTTATTTTGAAAGTCATTCAACTCTTAACACATTGTCTGGGCAAAGGAAACATACCAATGATATATGCCACCCAGCTGTCAATCAAAACCTGACTTGATTTGAAGAGCAACGGATTGGGTGGGGGGAGGGTTACTAAAAAGTAATGTGATTTTTTCAAAACCTGTGCTAAATATTTAATTTATTATAATTAGAAAGTTACTTATTCCCATGAGATGAAGCTGTTATTAGATTTTCATTTTTGCAGTAGTTTCCATTTATATACATCATAGGTGAAATTGGCAAAAACACACTGTTCATTATTATTTTGTGTAAAACTAGGGTAAAAACTGGCAAGGCAGATCTTAAGGGTACTGTTATTCATGAACAATGTCTCTTCTCAAACTATGTAATGTTTAAAAAAACTGGAAATAAGTTGTTTTTTAACAAAGGATCAGGCAAATCTATAATGTAGCCTGGCACTAACCAAGTAAATTGCAATGCCCTATACCAGGCAATGTAACATTTGTATCCCTTTTATCCACTGCTAAACAAATGCTTTCTTAGTGAATTCTGCACTATTTACCAATTTTAAAGAGCCAGTAAATCATAAAGACATTAGGAAGTGATTATCTCTAAACACTGTCAATAGTATCCTCTAATGCAAATGTAAAATATTTTGTGCTATGTCTCTATGCTACAAACATTAAAGCCAATTTCCCTCTAAGAAGTTAAAGAGAATCACAGAAAAATGCACCATCTAATCAAGTAGTTGTGTCAGGGGAGATGTCAACCTAAAGCCATTTATTATGCCTTTACTTGAGCGAGTGTGAGGATATCTAGGAACACGGCACTAAAGGCACCATTACATGTAGTTATTGGGCCTTGGAGTTTAGCTGGTAAAGGCACTAAGCACATTTCTCTCTCTCTTCACATAAAACTGGCTACAATACAGTCTAATAAAAGTTACAGCCACTTTGCCAAAAGAATCTTGACAAATCCTCTATGTGCTTTTAATCCTCATGTTCCTTAAGACTAGTATGACTTACAAACAGTTTTGTTGCCTACTTTCACACTCTGTTTCCATTAGGGAGTCTGCTTATGATACCTATAGAGTGATATTTCTGCGTTAATATATTCAAAAAAGCTTAGGTTGTTTGTTACACTTAATGGCCAACTCTTTTCTCCATAAATATTTATCAGTCATTAAGAATAAAGAATGACACTACTTCTAAAGTTGGATTTTATAACTTGTAGTTATTGTGGAAATGAAAATGTATTATAAGCTTTATCTCATAAAAATAAGAAACTTTCTAAATATAATCAATAAAAAATGTTGCTGAAATAATAAAGTTTCTCTTCCCTGTCCCTCTCTCAGCAATATGTCTTTCTTCTTTGCATCAGAGTCAATTGTTATGAAAGGCAGTTAGCTCTAATACCTGAATTGTCGAGGCAAAGGAACGAACACCCGTTTTCATGTCTTTGACCCAACTGTCGTTTAAAATCTGACTTCAAATCCTGCATGAAGAGAGACAGATGCTGACAGATAGTGAGCAGTACCTTGAGTGTTTCCAAAACACTACAGAATTTTTAGTTAATACATTTTAGACAGTTTCTTATTTCCATGAGATGAAGTTTCCCTTTTACTGTAAAAAGGTCATCTTAATAAAGTTGCAATTGGAATGAGCACTCATATAAGAGTAATTCAATTGTAGATTAGATAGTAAGCTCTATGGGGCAGGGACCTTCTTCCTACTGTGTCTTTTAGCACATGGCACTTAATCTCTGTGTATTTATACTTATTTATTACTATGCTTGTTACTTATTTGCTATTTATTATTTTGCTTGTCCTCGCTGTGTGTACTTTTCTACTCTGTAAAACTGAACTCATGTAGCACTTTATAAATAAAGTTAAGCATTACACATTTTCAATGATTTCAAATATATTTTTAAATGTTATTTCTAATAAACACAGTATCTGCCTGACCTCTTCTACTCTCTACATTACTGATTGCGGCTCCATGCTCCATTGAAGCAATGTTGCTGCAGCTGTCCTCCTGAAAACCCTCTGTGTCCAACAGATCTTTGCACACTTGCACACACTGGTTATCCTCCTTTTTTGTAGGTCTGTTAATCACAGAACATAGAAGGCATTAGGGGCCATTAATACCTGCAGGGCAGGATACAAAGTGCAGATTGGCTACCCTCTATTCATGAGGGATAGAGGAGGGTGGTACATGGTTTTAATAACTTGCACATCATTTGGGGAGCACAGAGGGGCACAGGTCATATTGGAGCCTTGTACTTACCTCCTGCCCTATGGACAGGGCTGCCTTGTAAGTGCCTGCAGTAGGTTTAGCTAGTGTTAAATCCCTGGCAAAAGTGCTCTCTGAATGGAAACAAAGGGGTGGTGCTTTTGTGCCCCTTAGTATTCTTGCACTTCTCTCCGAGGTGTATGTAAATTATCCCAATTTTGGAAAGTGGAGCCTTGCCTTGCAGGGAACTTCAATTGTAAATGTAATGAGTATGAGCAGTCAGGAGTATAAAAAGGAGAGACAAATACTGTTTTCAAAAGCAATTATATGTAAAAAGAGGTCTTTAGATTCATTTAGAGTTTTTAATTAATATATATTGGAAAGTCGCTTGTAATGAAACTTGCTATTCTGCAGAAATTTATTACAAGCCCTTTAAGATGCATTTATATATTTATTTTTTTGCACAAAATGGGTTAACAAATCTAGATGCCCTTTTGCATTACTAATATTGCATTACTTTAACATTAATTTCAGATTTGCATCCTTAGAACGCTAACACATCTACTCTCTGCCTGAATCCGTTTCATTCAACCTCCACTATCTACGGCCTTTTTATGTTTACTGGTTTTACATATTAGCACCATCTCAAGTGCAATCCTACCTGCTCTACATAGGAAAAAGACTTTTGAAGAAGCTCTTCCATTTTATCAAGGGTCGATTCTAGATGCACTTTGATTACTTTCTACATTAATACAAAAGGGATTTCTGTTTGACACATCTATCCCTATATAATTAAAATATGAATTGAACCAAGCTGTGATACAAGGAAGGTAATGAAGCATCAGGTACAATCATATCCCAGTGCTTTAGAAGAAAAGCATATTTCCTACTAATAACATAATACCCAGCACCAATCAATTAACCTCTTACCATGTCATTATTTATGTATCTACTAACTCCCAAGCGTTGTCTGTTAGTATTGGAAAAATCAAAGCCAAGTTGAACTCAGCTTTCTAATAGAAGAACTAATTTAAAATGGTAATTAGAAAGCAACTAATTAAAACCGCTATTTGAGCACTAATCAATTCTGTTATTACATTGGGGGGGGGGTGTAACTGGAACAAATTGAATGTTACCAGTTAGTGTATCAAGTTATTAACTTGAGCTGATGGTCGATGATAGGACAATGAGTCCTACTTTATTGATTCCCTCCTTTAATTGGTAAATGGCATTCTGTTTGGAAAACCGGTTAGTCTTCCTACTACAAATTCCTGGGATTTCCTCAGTGCATAACATTTAAGGTGTCATTTTTACATTCCCACAATTGTTTTAGTTATAATCTATTGCACAGTGAGTATGTATTACATGTTAAAAAACTAATGTATATGCATTCGGGGCATACAGAATATCTGTGTATTTGTTCCTTGGACAAGAAAGCATATAACATTAATAGATGTTCATTGGAAAAAATGCCTACATTTGTGCTAAATATAGTCAATTTTTGTTATTTTTAGCCAAATGCAAATGTTTTTCAGCATCGCCATATTTAGTTTTCTTTTTTTTTTTTACTTATATTTTTATTTTTCAATTATATATATATATATATATAAGATGAAAGAAAAAATACAGTACAGTATAAAATGAAGCATATGACCATTATCAGGATTCAATGAGTCGATAAAGCCATATTATCAATGATAGATCTTAATCATTGTGTCTGGTTATTCTATAAAGAAATAAACAACAGTACTATATTATCAATAAAAAAAAGAAAGAAAAAATTAACTGTAACCATAAGTGTAATTAAATAGTGGATGCATGATCTTAAAAGAAAACCAGGGTAAGCCACTGAGTTGCTAAGTATGGAAAGCCAATAGACGTGGCAGGGTTAAAGGTAAAGGGATGATAAGCAGGTGGGTGGGTGACCCCCTACAGGGCTTAATTGAGTTAGGTGGCCAAGCCATGTAGTTCCCAAATATCCCAGATTTTGAGGTATTGGGGAATGTTTTTATGGAGAGTGGCAATTTCGTATTCAAATTTCCTGTTGGAGTTCACCCAGTTGATTATCTCAGTCATAGCAGGTGCGGCAGATGTTTTCCATTTGGCTGCAATGGCCAATCGGGTGGCAGTAAGTATCTGATTGATTAGCGCTTGGCCACTATTGCGCATTTTCGGGAATGGTTTCCCCAGTAGCATTGTGGAGGGATCTAGAGGAACTTCATGGGAGAACAGCCGGCTCAATAGGTTAGCTATTTCTTTCCAGATGGGTTGAATTATGGGGCAGCCCCAAAAAATGTGTTGTAAGGAGCCGTGTAGTCCACAGCTTCTCCAGCAAGTTGGAGGGTGGCCAGGAAAGAGTTTATGTAGTTTTTACCATATTTAGTTTTCTTTGATTCATGTTTCTTAAGTCACTATTTTATGGCATTTATGTAAAATGTGGTTTAGAACAGGGCTTGTTCTCCATATGGCTAGATTACAGTAAATAATATGTTTAAATCAGTGAACTTGTCGACTACACTTCATGATGAGGTCAGGGATGACTAGTGATGAGCTAATTTGCTGCATTTTGCATCGCCAAAAGTTTGCGAAATGCATTTTGAGCTCTGCACTAGTATGAACATTGCTCTACCTTGTTAAAGTAGCCTTTCTTTATTATGTCACAGATCCTTATAGAAACAAAGGCTCACATGTTGCAAATTTCATCCAAACCTGTCCCTTAGACAGCTCCTTAGAAAAGGTAGTGAGGGCTGGGAAGGGCTGCCATCCCACTGGTTAATGTGGAAGGCAAGGGTGGATCATAATAATGTGGACATTCTACCACCGGACAAGTTAAAGAAGTGTATTACTCAGCATAATGTTTGTGAATAAGTACCACTGTGGGCACAAAATGCATTAGACTGTCTGCATACAGTATTGCTGGTGTGTCTGCCTATTCAGATACTCCTTTTGCTAAAAATCCTGGGCCCCACATATATTTTGTTAACCATTGTGCCAGATTACATTCTCATCCATTGTCATTTATCCTGTGTGGGGGTGTGTGGGGTCAGTGCAATGGGGACCTGCACAGATGAACCACTTTTTGCATAAATATTTTTTTTTTTTTATTTTAAGATTAGAAGAGCAGTTATCTTGATTCCAGGCTGGCCAGTATCATAAAGAAACCTGTATGCTGCTGTGTCTTTTTGGGTTTCTTCTTGGTACTCTGGTCTCCTGGTTTCCACACTCCAAAAACATACAGGCAGCTTAACTGGCTCCTGATAAAACTGACCCTACTGTGTGTGAATGGGATAGTTCATTTATACTTTAAACTCCACTGGAGTAAAGGGCAGCATAGCACGTTGGTGCTATATTAATAAAGGGTAATAAATAATAAATATGTTTAAATAATGCATTAAAAAGCAACTTTAGTCTCCAAATATCATGTTTGAAGAATAGTGTAGGTCTTATATAATTATTGCTATACTCACAAAAGCCAGCATACTTTTTAAAATAAAAAACTGAAACATGTTAGTCCATTCCCTGTTCAGCTGAAGACGACAGTTGTTAGATGTTTTCTCCTGTAGAATATTACAAGAAATATTATTGTATTACATATTTCCTTATACAGTGCTGCATATACAGGTAGTTCTATAAATATAAACATATACATAGATATGTACATTTATTTGCTCCACTTTTTTTTCACTTTTTCTGGCATATAATTGCATATAATATATATTTGCTATTAATATTTATTATACACATTTTGTGGCAAATGGGAAGAGAACTGTATGTGTAAGACTGTGTTTCTCACGAAATGTATAATTTCTTATAAGTAAATATGCTAAGCCAGTGATATCAAATTTATCATTCTTTACCAAAGACAGTTTTTGCCACTTGAGTTTAAAAGGAATTTTCTCGCCTAGAATATTGCTTTCTTCTTACGAAATACAATTTCAAATATGATTTACAAAATCCAAGCAACCTGTGAATATTACAGAATACATTTCCATGTACAGCATTTGAAAGACAACAGACAAACAGATTCAAATAATTTGTACAATTTTTGCCATTTTGCCATTATTAGGGAGGTCGGCATATAGTCACATATATACCATTGCATACTGGCAGTTACAAAACATTTTTTTTTTGTTTCTTCCTGTAAATCAATTTGCAATACCATTATTTCATATGAATTCATGATTCACCTCACAGCATGGTGTTACAAATCAATTCATGGTTCCCATTTATTCTCAACTGCTCAAATGATTCTTGATTTACAGTTCTATTCACAGAAAGCGATTGATTCTGCAGTTGTTTAAAAATTGTTTTGATTTATTAGTCATTTGCTAATTCTCTTTTGGGAAAGGGTGTAGTTCCTGTTAAAGGAAAACTATACCCCGAGAATGAATACCTAACCAATAGCTAGTTTATATTATGTTTATTGACCTATTAAAGAATCTCACCAAACTGGAATATATATTTCAGTAAATATTGTGCTTTTACATCGTTTCCCTTGATCCACCATTTAGTAATGGTTTATTTCGATGAAGCAGGGTTTTACATATGATACAATATATTTTATAGAGACCTGCATTTTTTGGGGGTATAGCTTTCCTTCAAAATTCTGTTGGCTATAAATGTCATGGGGCATCTTTATCAAAGAACACTATCTATTCACTTGCCTAGGATTGCTGAATTTTCTGGGGAGTATTGGTTACCCTTTAATGGATTTGCCTCAAATTGGGGAACTTTCCAGGTTATTGCTCCATACATATATCAACATAAGTGGGGCCTCACTAAAACTGGTTCTAATTCAACACTTCATTGTGCACACTGAGATCTATTCATACCCACTAAAATGTATTGTTTATATGAATGGCCACCTCATCTAGAAAGCAAAATATCAAAGCATTCAAGGTCCCTGTATTTTCCACTTTGCTAAATGCAGGTATTAAAGGGGATCTAAACCCCAAAAAATTAGTTGTTGTGAACTTATTCAGCGTGGTCCTCTAAGCATTTTAACAATTCACATTACTTTTCTATTTTAATTGGTTTATGAGATATTAGCAGTTCTAGACAGTTTTATACTGCTAGGCAGGCTTTGAACAGTTTTTGTAGGCCCGGAGTGTCAGCGCCTTAACTGTCTGTGAACTTTCTCTCTGCCATTAGCAGTTTAAAAATACCAATATCTCAACAGATAAAAATAAAAAATAAGTGTAAATTGCAAAAAACTCAGAGAAGTACCCTGATAAGTTTACACCATTAATTTTTTGGGGTTAAGATCCCCTTTAAAAGCAAAACGTATTGCTCTCTGGCAGCTCAGTTTGTCCAGACTTGCACTGTAGATGAATGCTTTGTGCACTTGCACATATATGGGCTGATTTACTAACCCACGAATCCGACCCGAATTGGAAAAGTTCCGACTTGAAAACGAATATTTTGCGACTTTTTCGTATGTTTTGCGATTTTTTCGGATTCTGTACGAATTTTTCGGATCCAATACGATTTTTGCGTAAAAACGCGAGTTTTTCGTATCCATTACGAAAGTTGCGTAAAAAGTTGCGCATTTTGCGTAGCGTTAAAACTTACACGAAAAGTTGCGCATTTTTCGTAGCGTTAAAACTTAACGCTATGAAAAATGCGCAACTTTTCGCGTAAGTTTTAACGCTACGCAAAATGCGCAACTTTTTACGCAACTTTCGTAATGGATAGGAAAACTCGCGTTTTTACGCAAAAATCGTATTGGATCCGAAAAATTCGTAAAGAATCCGAAAAAATCGCAAAACATACGAAAAAATCGCAAAGTACCGATCATTACGAAAAAAACGCAA
The DNA here is from genome assembly GCF_000004195.4 of Xenopus tropicalis. NCBI lineage: Eukaryota > Metazoa > Chordata > Amphibia > Anura > Pipidae > Xenopus > Xenopus tropicalis. The sequence goes on along the minus strand of NC_030680.2, from coordinate 105,171,622 downwards.
TCAGACTCCATTCGACCCGTTCGTGGGTAAGTAAATCAGCCCCATAGTGTATGGGCTCGGGTACAAATGTCAGTGGCCAGACAAAGAAACAACCCAACTGCAATTGCACTTCCGTGGCAAATAAGCTCCAGCATGTTTTATTGATTGTTACTGAATGTTTTCCAATGATAAATATAGAGCAATCATGGAATCTTGATAAATATGGACCTATATGTCTTTTGTAACAATGCTTTCTCTGTCACTTTCTTCACACACAAGATTGATGGCTTAATCTCTTTCTACATTTTTCTGTCCCTTGTGCTTGTACATAGAAGATGGCCTTGGACCAGATGGTGCCTGGATGGATTTGATGTAACCTACAAGGAGGAAACAGCAGAAGCATCTCCAGCACAATGAGACCCCCTGTTGGCCTCACTTAGGATGTGATTGATTTCACTTCACAGATCTGCTTGTGGTTACAACACATATTCTACTGAACAATTAAGAAATCAGTAGCATCACTATATTGTTTACAAACGGTATGTTGAGACTGTGTTTGCCTTCTGATGTTGAACTATAACCCCACTCGCCCCTTGATGTACGAAGGCTGCAGTTGGTATGACAGTCACTCTTTTTGCCTTGTGACCATGCACTAACATATACAGGGTGGAATATCAGCCAATACATTGCTCTTACTGTCTGAGAAAAAGAATTCTGTTTATGTGACACAAACAGTAACTAGGGCTAGTAAGAATCACCCTAATAGGAGACACCGCTACCTTCACCCATTCTGTCCCAGCTGGTGGACCCAGGCTGTAAGAAAAGAGCTATGTAGGATCTCGCACACACAAAACCATCAGCATAGCACATGTAACAATGGGTAATTATTACTGGCTGTTATGTGTATTCCAGGAATACAGCTGATATTTTCTGTGCGATGGTAGTTACACATTTGTAGCATATATGTACCATCTCATGCAAAATGTCATGCTGACTTTTGCTCTGGGCTCAAGCTTTCTTAAGTGAATCCAGTGACAGATCTGCAGTTTCCCCAGCTCAGCAAGGATAAACTTACAAAGAAATCAATTCCTGCTGGCTAAAAGGTCATGCAGGCTTTTATGAAGTTTTCAAAAATTACTTACGGAAGTGTATGTCTGACAGCCAAGGACCCGCTATTACAGGAGTAGCATAATGAGCCATCTTTTCAAAGTTAACTTTTTATTGAAGAGATTCAATATAACACATCTGTTAAAGTCTTTGCATACTACTGTGGTGTAAACAACAAGACCCCTGAGCCTTCCTATGCTCACTTATGGACATGCAGAGAATGGCATACATCAACTAAGAATAATGTATCTCTATGAAGCCTAAAATGCTAACCATTTGTTTGCAACATAATGCACATAAATGTCTACAGACTACAATGGCCTTTGCATAAAATTCAGCATTTAAAACTAATTTCTTATAATTGCAGAACCCTTTGAGCAATACAAATGAACATTGGCATATAACAATACCATCATTTAAAAAGCTCATTTAAAAAAGGTTTATATCACTGAAGGAGCAAAGTGTAAATGTTAAGTATACTCATTCTGTAAAATTAGTTGTATGTATTGCATACCCAAAATTTCCCTTCTGTGTTATTTACTAACTCTGCCCCCCATGTATAAGTAGAGTGGTAATTGGTTCTGTATGTAAATAAGAGGATTAGTGCCTAAAACATACCAATCCTGACACAGAGTAATATAAATTCAAAAGTAACATAATAAAAGATGCAAAACAGAAAGAGGCCTTTATATTCAAATTAAAACCTGAAACAATATATACTAAGGTTAAAAAAACATATATACATGCCATACTGATACAGGAGTTATCAGAGATGGTTCAAAAAATAGATAATTAATAAAGGCAAATTAATAGATGGTGCTGTAGAGAGCAGTAAGGTCATTGGTCAGTAGACAAGGACAACTGCAGGTTATTATAGAGTGGCAGGGTCAGCAGCAAAGGGACAGCTGTGAACAGTAAATAACAGGACAGTATGGCAGTAGGAGGGGCCATGGGCAGCTCCAAAGTATGGTATTTAAGATGCATATACAGAAAATGCATTTGGAACCTTTTATTCAAGTTTTGCTGGAGAGAGTTTGTAATAAAATAGGAAGCCGGAGATCTCTGCAGTAATCGTGAGAGATTGCAATCAAGGTTATATGTAAAATCAAATCCATGTATACTTCAATATCTCCAGACCAAAAGGCCTGGATACATCACTGTTTATTGATTCCCTCTGATGTATACGCTGTGTAAAACCTGAAACGCAATGTAAGAAGAAATGAGCCAATCGCTGTTGTGTTGACATGTGACAGGAAGCAGCAGCTCGCCTGCCTGCAAATTATCAGCAGCTTTGACCCCAACATGTCATGCTCCAATTGATCTCTTTTTCCCTTTTGGTTCATCTTCCTATTTCTGAAAGTTAACTTTTCGCCTCCCAAATTAATTCAAGCATTTAGTGCTCCTGGTTTGCCTTTTTCTTTCTCCGGCTGCATTTCCTCTCCCGGAGTACATGATCAGAAATGCTCAGGGAGCAGAAAGCACATTGATTTCTGCTTGTTCTGTCCACAGACAGGCCCTGACAAGGTTGTTAGAACAGTTGGAGAGGTCTCTACAATCACTTAATTACCAAAGCTGTCAGTCAGCAGGGACACGGCCGGCTACAACCATGGCTGCAAGGAGCATTCCACTACTGGGCATTTTCTTGATTGATCTGTGCTGATGGCATTGCAAAATAATTATAGTGAATTTTCTGATGTGTGATTTTATACCAAGTTCATGCTTGAGAAAGGTAATCGTAAGGATGAGAAGGGTCAATGCCATTTCCTATTACCTGAAGTCCCAGGGAAAGGGAAACATCTAGAGGAGGCTGCAAGAACAGCAGAGAT